>NC_046155.1:152677623-152994490 GCF_011064425.1 Rattus rattus | reverse complement strand
CAAACACAATCTGATTATAAAGCATCTTGGACCCTTGTCATTGTTCCCTGGGTATGTAGTGGACACAGACTTGGGAAGAGGTCATCTCAACAAAATTGTGCGGACTCTACTGTAGGTGAGATCCTCAGGCCAAGTTCTGGCCATCACGACCCTTAAGAAAGGCATTTCCCCATGGCCTCTGGGAGCAAAAAACGGTTTTCTTCTTGTAGAAACAGAGATCAACCTAGACAACCGGCTTCGAGAGTCCTCTTCCCGCCTTTAGTCTCTAGACACTTCCAGAAGGAATCTGTTCAGAACAGACCCATAAGTTGGGTGGAGCCTCCCTCTCCCTCCCTCTTTTCCTTGGGCTGTCCACCCAGTTTTAGAATGGCTTTAAGTTTCGATGATGATCTACCACAATATAGATAAGCTGGACTTAAGCTCCTTGAAAGATCAGGATGTTCTCTGAGCCATTTAGTGAGAAATGACCATAACACTGTCAGGTAAATCGTTTGTCTCCGGTTTGCCCACCTAGACATTTTGAGTCTCACTGTCTCTGCCCATTTGCCCTCTGGCTCAACTTCTGGGTGTCACCATTTCTCCTGGATCTTCTCTAGAGGTGTCTTTGCCCTGTGGCCCTGAGTCTCTCTGAACCACCTGCAATCTACTTAACTCCTATGCTGTGCCTGGCATCCCTACAAATCACAAAGGATGGAGTCTGAGGTCAGCTCCTGAAGGAACACTGAAGTCACACACAGAAGGCTGAGGAGAAAAATTGACTTGGGCAGGCTGCACCGATAGCCAAGTGCTATCGCAAGTTTGACTGCCAGTCTCGCCCTCCTCCCTGGCAAGCAGCCTACAACAGCCCAGGGCGTTTGCTTCAGCTAGCTAGGGACGCCCCAGGACGCGACTGCTTTTCACTACAATTTTGGACGGGACAGGACAGGAGGGAAGGCAGGACAGCTGGTGTGCATTCCAACCACACAGAACCATTGTACCAGTTCAGGAGTGACAGAAAGTTAAGACGACTCTTCAGGCTTGGGTTGAGCAAGAGGCAGGACCCAGAACTGGGACATGGAGCTACTATCGCCGCCACTCCGGGACACAGACTTGCTAGGCCCCGACGGCTCTCTCTGCTCCTTTGCGACAGCCGATGACTTCTATGATGATCCGTGTTTCGACTCACCAGACCTGCGCTGAGGACCTGGACCCGCGCCTGGTGCACGTGGGAGCCCTCCTGAAGCCGGAGGAGCACGCACACTTCCCCACTACGGTGCACCCAGGCCCAGGCGCTCGCGAGGATGAGCATGTGCGCGCGCCCAGCGGGCACCACCAGGCGGGTCGCTGCTTGCTGTGGGCCTGCAAGGCGTGCAAGCGCAAGACCACTAACGCTGATCGCCGCAAGGCCGCCACCATGCGTGAGCGGCGCCGCCTGAGCAAAGTGAACGAGGCCTTCGAGACGCTTAAGCGCTGCACGTCCAGCAACCCGAACCAGCGGCTACCCAAGGTGGAGATCCTGCGCAACGCCATCCGCTACATTGAAGGTCTGCAGGCTCTGCTGCGCGACCAGGACGCCGCGCCCCCTGGCGCCGCTGCCTTCTACGCACCTGGCCCGCTGCCCCCAGGCCGTGGCAGTGAGCACTACAGCGGCGACTCAGACGCGTCCAGCCCGCGCTCCAACTGCTCTGATGGCATGGTAAGGCTGTGACCAAGGAGGATGACAAGTGGAGGCAGCGCCTAGAGTATCTGCAAAACGTTTCCAAGGCCCTTGGGGTGGGGGTGTCCTTTATGCCCAGATGCTCATGGTATCTGTCATTGGAGTCGCTTTGGAGACCCAGGGCATCTATGATTCTGCCAATTAAGGGTGTTATTAGAACCCTGCTGCGCAGACCCTGGGATACGCTTTTCCTCCTCAAATCCTTATTACCCTAATGCAGATTATTGTTCTTGGGTGACTGTCCACTCTCAGTTTGGCTCTGCATGCGACAGCTTCCAATGAGTGCTGGCTCCTACCTCCTAAATGGGGCTGCACCAGTCCTGGAACCGGCAGCTAACACTAAGGGAGTGAGGGAGGGGTGATGACAAGGAGTCTTGCTTGAGACCCACTCGGGCCCTATAGTCCTGACTTCGTCGTCCTTGCTATTCGCAGATGGATTACAGCGGCCCCCCAAGCGGCCCCCGGCGGCAGAATGGCTACGACGCCGCCTACTACAGTGAGGCGTCCAGCGGTGCGTATTCTCAGCTGTTCCCAACTAGCGGGCTCTCATCGGCCTTCCGTGTCCCCCTTGAAACTTTTCTCGCTCCCTAAGCTTGGTACCCTCTTCCCACCTCCACCACATAAACACCCATATCTTGGGGTGACTGAGGGAAGCGTTGGGGGTGGGGTGGGGAAGAACTATGATATGCGCCTTCCTCTCCTTTTCCCTTGCAGTCTAGCAAGTCCTCAGTTTCCCTTCTGCCACAAAGTTCCGTGCTTAGGGGCAGGAAACTTGAGAAGAGACTCAAGTTTGGATTATTAACCTTCCCCTCCCTTCACAGAGCCCAGACCAGGGAAGAGTGCGGCTGTGTCGAGCCTCGACTGCCTGTCCAGCATAGTGGAGCGCATCTCCACAGACAGCCCCGCTGCGCCTTCGCTGCTTTTGCCAGATGCGCCACCAGAGTCGCCTCCGGCTCCGCCAGAGGAGACATCCTCAAGCGATGCAGGACAGGGGACCCAGACCCCGTCTCCCGACTCCACCCCTCAGTGTCCTGCAGGCTCAAAGCCCAATCCGATTTACCAGGTGCTCTGAGAGGTTGGCTGCAGCAGCAGAGGGCGCGCGGTCTGCACTCATGGGGATGGTGCCCCTGGGTTCTTCATGCCCCCCAAAAATGAAGCTTAAATGACACTCCTCCCAACTGTCCTTTCAAAGCCATTCTTCCAGAGGGAAGGGAAGAGCAGAAGTCTGTTGTCCTACATCCGGCCCCAGGGAAAAGACGAAGTCTGGTTTTTGTTGTTGTTGTTGTAGTCATTGGAGTGTTTGTTTGTTTTGTTTTGTTTTTCATGCGACTCACAGCGAAGGCTACTTGCTGTCCCTCACTGGGCCAGAGCTGATCTTTGAGTGGCCAGGCCCTCTTTCCTTTCCTCACAGCCCCCAGCACAGGGGTGAGCCTCGCACACTTAAGCCCTGCCTCCCACATCCCTGTTGTTTGTGGAGACACTGTTCCCACTTTCTGGAGCCCTCCCGACACCCATTCTTTCCCACAGCTTGCGGAGGCCACTCAGATCTCGGGTGTAACAGGTGTAACAACCATACCCCACTCTCTCCCTTCCCGAGGTTCAGGACCACTTATTTTTTTTTATATAAGACTTTTGTAATCTATTCGTGTAAATAAGAGTTGCTTGGCCAGAGCTGGAGCCCCGTGGGCTGTATTTATCTCCGAGGCATGCTGTGTAGTGCAACAAAATCTTTGTATGTTTACTCCTCAAGCGGGCGAGCCTCGAGGCTCATTCGCTCAGGTGTTGGAAATAAAGATGCTAATTTATACAACAGTGGCTCTGGCTTTTCCTAGGGGATCAGAAAGAAACTCCACAAACTGAGCAGGCTGTCTCCCAGCGACCCCTGTAGGTGGTAGAAGGGTAGCACAGAGACTGGGTGCTGCTGGGTAATGAAGGACTAGGCAGACCTCCAGCTGTAGGAGATTCCTGAGGCCTTGCCTGCTCCTCCCAAGGAAACCAGTGATTGTAGTGGAAAGGTGCACGTAGGTTGATGTTAGTTTAGGGATAAAAAAGGCAGACATGCTGGCTCATCCCTGTAATCTCAGCACATTCGAGAGGTTGAGGCAGGAGGATGCCTGCGAGCTGGAGGCCACCCTGGCTAGAAAGTAGAAACCCTGCCTCAAAACAAATATTCTCTTTAAAATAAAAATGAAAACTGAGTGCCGAGGAGGTTCAGTTGATAGCGCACTGGCCTAGCACGCAAAAAATCCCCGGCTCAGTCCCCAGCACCGTATAGACCTGTTATGGCGGACACAGCTGTAGTGTCAAAGCCCAGGAGGTAGCACAGGAAAATCAGAAGTACATGGTCATCCTCAGCTACACAGCAAGTTCCAGGCCAGTCTGGGATACATGAATCCCTGCCAATAGATGGATTAATTAATTAAGATTCCGCAAGAATGAATCTGTCCAGAACCAGTTGTTGTTGCTTTCCAACGATCTCCTTTTAGGGACTCTCAAGTGTGTACTGAGTTGAGAATGGTTCCCGTCCATGGTGTGTGCAGAAGGCCCTGTGGGAGCTTATGGCCCTGGAGCCACACAATACCCTCCCAAGGGTGGGATGCTCCAGTGCAAGAAGAGACACCTACAGGGCCCTGGGGATGGGTTCTGAACCGTGTGGTGCATGCAGGCCCTTAAGAATAGTGGAACTGCACAGAGACAGCACAGTCACCACTGTCTCAGCTCATCAGAAGGTGGAGGCTCAGAGCCTGTGAGGGAGGGGCGCTGGGACCAGCATACTCTAGAGCTGTGGCTTCTCAGGCTGTGTAGAGGGGTGGGGGAGGCCATTGGTGCAGCCGGAGTGCAAGGCGGGCTTTCTGGACAAAGTGCTGTTTCAGATAAAGTGGGTGTCTGTAAGTGTAGGTAAATGTGCTAATGGCTGTGAGGAACACACATGAAAACACACATACACACACACACACACACACACACACACCACATGTTGGTTATCGCTACTCACACACACACATACACACACGAAAATCACACACACACAGACATACACACACACACACACACACATCTCACACACACACACACACGGACTCCCATTCTTTCCCTGGAAAACGCGCCTGCACACTCTCTGTCCCCACACTCAGTCCCTGGGCCTCTGTACCTCCTGTATTCCATTCTCTAGATCTCCTTGTTCCCACAGGCCAGGCCTCAAGACACTGAAAGGAGACCTTTCAAGAAGGACCACTGCATCCAGGGAGTGGGCTCTGCTCCCCCAACACCATCCCAGAGGAGCTGCTCAGAGATTTTCCATTACTCTGATGCTCCATCAGTCTCTCTTCAGAGCTCCTTGGGGTCTCCTTACACTCGCGCATGGGACCAATCCCTCAAGGGATCAAAGTCAGTAAAGCTGCCACTGGACAGGTGCCAAGGCCTGTGTACTGCTGTGGAGAGACCACTGGATACACTCTCCTCTCTTTGAAGCAACCAGAGACTTGGGTCTTTCCACAGTTAATGTCACATCACAGTCGATGACTGGACAGCAGAGGGAGCTCGAAGCTGAGGCACCAAGCGTGCAAGCACTGCAAAGGGAGTGAGGAACATTGTCAGGGGCCCACAGCTGCTCAAGTGAGAAGGAGCTAAGGACATGAGACAGGGACCCATGTGGGCCTCAGCTGAGCTGTGTTCAGAGGGCAGCAGGGAGTCCCAGAGGGATCAACACGGGGAAAAAGCAGAAATAAATCTGCATAAAGGATCCATTTGGACTGGCAGAACAGACAGGAGGACAAGATTAGAGATACAGATGTTCTATGCATTTCCTCCTGGGAGATGAAGCATGCGCACCTCTCATGAGGAGCCAGTGCAGCACAATGAGATTTCATGAAGCTGGCGTGCAGCAAAAGGAAACGAATGCATCGCTACTTTACAGGACAGTTGAAACTCGTGAGATGGCCAGTGAAATCCCGCCTAGAGCAAAGGTTTAAAATCCTCTATATATATATATTTTGTGTGTGCCATGTATGAGCGTGTGCATGTGTGTATGTAGTTACACACGCACGTGTGTACGTGCATGTGTGGACAGGTGTGCATCGTGGGTACGTGTGTGTATGCATGTGTGTGTGTATGTGTGTACCATGCGTGTGGATCGGTCAGAAGACAAACTATGGAGGAATCTCATTTTCCCTTCCAACACATTGGTTCCAGGGACTGAACTCATGTCATCCACCTGAGCAGGTGCACTTTGCACTACTGAGCCATCTCACTAGGTCTCTGCATAAATGTCTTATATACTTCAGAACTTACACCTCTATTTTTAGGATTAACTATGTGTCTGTGCATGGGTATTTGCATATGTGGTCAGGTGAAACTGTAGAGTGCTTGCAAAGGCATAGGGACCCGCCCTGCCTACTTCCGTAGAGCTGAAATTTCAAATAGTTATAAGCTGCTCCCATGGGTGCTGAGAACCAAAACTCCTTGAGCATCCTAGGGCTATCCCTCTGGTCCAGTGGTTCTCAACCTTCGAGTGCCACAACTTTCCACAGCTTTCACCAAGGACTGCCTGACAACACAGATGTTTTGAGCGACACTGTGATTTGCAGCAGTCCAAACTTTCAGTTGCTGAGCGGAGTGCAATCAACACACCCTGTCAGTGGGGGACCACACACATGAGGAACTCGCTAAAGGGTCTGAGCACTAGAAGGCGGGAGAAGCGCTTGGTCCAGTCTGCCATGACAGGACTCTAGATTACATGCAGCTGGTGCTAGAGAGCGATATGATTTGGCTCAGGAGGGACGACATGGATATTGTGGAGCCTTTCCTGCCTCTTTCCAAGAGGGAATATTTGCAGCGCCATCACCAGAGTGCCAGCGTACGACTTCTCAGCAAGGTTGTTTTGCTGTTTTGTTTTGGCGCAGGGTCTCCCTTTATAGCTAGGGCTGCTCTTGGGACTCATCAGGACCCGAGAGCTGCCCTTGAACACGCCTAGCGTCCCAGGCTGCCTCTTGATGACATCTCAGGCAGCAATCTTCTTTCTTCATCCTTGCCTTTGGCTGGGGTTGCAGGCGTGAGACTAGCCACCATCACTGGGCTTTGCTTTGTCGTTATGGCATGACTGGTCACAGGTGTTGGCAATGACCTTCCTCTGTCAAGGCAAAATGGAGCAGCTGTGGCCTGGCAGAGGCCTCTGTCCAGAGGCTGCCAGTCGCTTGCTGTGACCTGTGTTGCAAGTTAGTACTGGAGCAGTATCTGACAGCAGTAGCCTTCTTCACAAATGCTGAGAGAGAGAGAGAGAGAGAGAGAGAGAGAGAGAGACCACCCAGCAGCACATTTCTTCCAATAATGCCACACCTCCTAATCCTTTCTAAATAGTTGCACAACTAACTTGGGACCAAGTATTCAAATAAATGAGTTTATAGGGGCTCTTCTCATTCAAACCATCAAAATAACAAACATGTACTTAACATTCACACCCAGAAGCTAATGTGAGAGATAAGAGGCTAAGGCTTCAGGTCCCCACTCCTGCATAAGCCTCTCCCAAAGCCTTGGGAAGAAGCCCTAGCAGCCTAGGTTTGGACTTAATTTTCAGAATAAATTACTTTAAGCAATCTGTTATGATCATTGTATATTTCTCTTCTGGCTTATTCTTGTGTTGGGTGACATTTATGGGCATGTTGAAGTCATAAATAAATAAATCTCCTTTGGGTTGAGTGGGAGTATAATGGAATACAAAACAGAAGCGATACCATTGAATGGTGGAATAAAATTAACGCCGATCTGACACCGTGAAGATGGCTGCATCTAAAATGTATTTAGAGCATTGTTGTGGTTTGAATATGGAGACCTTTGGGAGGAGGAGCCTGGCTTCAGGTATGTCCCTGAAGTGTGCCTGTCGGTCTTACAGCCCTGATTCCTGACTGTGTGGATGCTTTATGGCCAGTAGCCTCCTGCTCAGTCGCTATCATACAACAGGATGGACGGTACCCTCGAAGTTATAAACCAAATAAATCCTTCCTCCCTTGATTGCCTCTTGCCAGAGCGTTTAGTCTCAGCAGTGAGAAAGTTGATTAGTGTAAACAAAAGGCATAAAGAGCTGGGCTAATAAATCAGTGGTGAAAACTATTATTATTAATGTGTATTATTATTATTATTATTGTTATTATTATTATATACCTTTTTTTCTTCTTTGTGAGTTTCACATCATGCCCCTAATCACTCATCTCCCTGCCCCTCCACTATCCGCCCCTGTCCTTGCAACCTCCCCCCAAAAAAATTATGGGAAGCTTGTTGTGTGTGACAGTGTCTCCCAGTCTACCCTTTTGTCCACCTTCTTGCAAATGTTCATTGCAGTGAATTGAACTGGTTTGGGGCTCTGAGGTCTGTGGTTGTCAGTAACTGGAGCCACAGGGGACTCCTCTCAGATATCCCGTTGTTGCCCTGTCATGGAGATCCTGCAGCTTTGGATCTGCAGGACCAGCCTGACATCTTGCAGTTCACCAATGAGCTAGATGGGATGGGACAACTCAAGGCCCTGGAGCTGGGCCTGGGTGGTAGCTGAGCTGCTCGGCTGTCCCTGTGCCAGCTACCACACCATCCAGGGCATGCTCCCCAGCCTGTCAGTCAGGCTCATCTAATGCCACCAGCAGGCAAAGGAAGACCCATCCCGCTCTCATGCCCTCTGGGTGGCCCTCATACCTAGCCAGCAGGAGGCCAGCTCTGTGCACTGCCCAGGTGAGGAGTGCAAGGCCTCAGCGCCGGAGTACTGCAGCTAGTGAGGCGGTCAGCTCTCCTGCTCATGCCTCAAGCCAGCTCTCCCAGGATGTCCAGGCAAGAGGTGGGGCCAGCTTTGCAGAGCCCTCAGACATCAACACGGTCCCAAGCAGTAGCCCAGACCAGGGATGTCCGCCTGGCCTTTGGCAGTAACAGATCCAGACGAGAGAAGGGATTGTCTCTGGCATAGTCTACCCACCTGGGCACTGTGGAGCCTGACTGGGGGGCGGGGCATCATCTCAGGCTTCCTCCCTGCTCAGGCGGAGTGGCAATGGGCTGAGGGTTGTCTCTGGCACAGTCTGCCTGCCCGGCTATGTGGAGCCAGGCTGGTGACTGTCTCAGGCTTGCTCCCCACCTGGGCACCATGGTGTCAGACTGTCAAATTAACCTTTTTAATGGAGTTCTATTAAACACTCTTGATCTGGTTGTTAATCCAGCCAAGGGGAAAAAGGGAAAATATTTTTTGCTGATCTGACACCAACAAGACAATATAAAATTCATAAGCTGCCACTGTAGCAAGACCTCAATGTCAGGAAAAATTATTGGTGATTATCAATTAGGCACTATTTAAAATTATCGTATGAGAAAATCCAAAACCCTTTGAATCCCCACAGCCCACAGAGAAAAGAAACTTGAAAATTTCCCAAATATGACACCAATCTTGACAATGTATGTGATGTTTCCGCTATAGGCGTAAGCCTGGAAGAAACGTCCTAAAATTATCAATGCCACAAAACAAGATCAGCCAGGTTGAAAGATTGCTCTGCTCTCTGTACGGAGAACAGTGTAACAAAAGCTAGAGGAGGAAAGAGCATGCACCTGGTACAGGCAGGAAGACGCGGCAAGAGGGGAGAGCACAAGAAACACCCGAGGAGCAGGAAGGGGGTAATAACAGGGTGGTGATTCAGAACAAGTCTGCTTGGTTATTTTGTTTCTGTTTTCTTGTCTTAGAAACACTTGAACAGCCCACAGACAAGTCATTCTTACCTTAAATTTTTACATCTGAAGGCTGGGAAGATGCCTGGGTCAGTGAAGTGTTTGCCTCCTCTCCCGAGACCTGGGTTCCCTCCTGGGCCAGGCACAGAGGCGTGTGCCATGGGGTTAATACACCCCAGTCTCGTGGGGGACAGGAAGGTCCCTGAGGCTCGCCTCTGTTAACTTTAGCCCAATCAACAAACCCCAGGATCAGTGAGAGCACCAGTAAGAGCTCAAAAAGTGGTGGGTGTGCAGTGCATGAAAGTGTAGGAGCGTGTGCAGGCATGAAGGTGTGTGGGAGCTGTGCATGCAGAGGGAGCCAGGGTCGATCGTGCCATCCCACATCAGCCTCCACCTTATCGTACACACATTTGACTGGAAATTTCTCTTTATTGGGGATTGCTGATCCTTTTAAAAGGTATATCAGGGCCTGTAAGACGCTCAGTGGTCACAGTGATTAACTCAAACTGAAAACCTCAGTCTGATCTCTGGAACCCACAGGGTGGAAGGAAGACTTGATTCCTACAAACCGTCCCCAATAGCCTTCACATGTGCATTGTAGCACACACACTAAATAAATAAATGGTAATGTTTCGAGAAACTCTCCTATTCGTGTTCTGAAGTTCAACGGGAAGCATCTCAGGAAGGAAAAAACAAATACCACAAAGTACAAGTTTTACAGATAGCCAATCAGAGGCCAAGCAACTGAGCTTTGTCCAGCACTGACTATAGCCCCTGGTCACCTGATCCTTTGTCGTCTCCACTGTTTTATTAAGATATAACTCAAGAGGGTGGGGAGATGGCTCAGCAATTGAGAACACTGGCGCTGTTCTTGCAGAGAATCTGCCACGCTCCCAGCAACACGTGATGGCTCTCACAACCATCCTTAACTTGAGAGCTAATGGTCTCTGGCCTCTACAAGTACTGAGTACATGCTGTGTACATAATACATACATACATACATATATATACATGTATGCATTCATACATGCACATGTGTGGATGTATATAATATACATATATATGCCACACATATACATACATGTACATGCATGCATGGCTACATACATACATGTAGAAAATGTCATATATAACCAATAAAAATAAATAAATCTTAAAAAGTATAAAGATAAAAACTTTATGATATGTAAAATCTGCCTCTTCAATCTGTAAGGTGGTGTACACTTGTACCAAGAGGGTAGAAGCAGGAGGATTGCTGCAAAATTGAAGCCAGCCTGGTTACAGCATGAGACTCTGTCTCAAACAAAACAAAACAGCAGAAACAAAACCCTAGTGAATACATATAGATAAACCAATAATAAAAGTTCTATATTTTCAGTGGCTTTGAGCAACAAATCCATTACCACTGTCTAATTCCAGAACATTCTTAGTCCTCAAGAAACATCGTTCTCCCTATTTTCCTTCCTCCCCCAGCCCCTGGATACCGCTAGCCTATTCCCATGGCTCTGCCTGTTTGGGAGGGGGAGGTATTTTATATGAATAGAATCACATGATGTGTGGCCTTTTCGTGTGGCTTGTCTCACTCAGCAGGGTTTTTAAAGTTTATCCACATGGCATGTTAGGGTACACATCACAACGTAGAATAGAATGCTCAGATGGAATGTTGCATATCTACTTCTTCCGTTGATTGGGCTACTCCAACTCTCTAACCTTTCTGAGTAGGACAGTGAACAGCTGAGGCTTTGGCTCAGAAGAGTGTGTTCCTGATTCTCTTAGGGTATGTTTCTGCCCCTGGCTAATCTCTCACCAGCTTTCTGTGGATTTTGAACCACATAAGAGAAAAACAATCTCTGGGGATGTCTATGAGTTTCCGGGAAGGGTCAGCCAAGGTAGGGAAGCCACCTTGAATGTGGGTGGGTCTTATTCCA
Organism: Rattus rattus; assembly: GCF_011064425.1. Lineage (NCBI taxonomy): Eukaryota > Metazoa > Chordata > Mammalia > Rodentia > Muridae > Rattus > Rattus rattus. The sequence continues at coordinate 152,983,177 of NC_046155.1, read as the reverse complement.
ATGCTGTCTAGCACAGAGGCAGTGTGGCCAACCACCTCATGCTCCTGCCGCACAACGTGCGAGCCCAAACAAATTCATCTCGTTGCTTTTTGCATGATATTTTGGAAGGATGATGCGCAAAACCGATATCGCAATATGTCCACTGATCGCTCCTGACACTATGCCAAGGTTGCCTTGGGGTGTATGCAACCGTCATCAGAGAACAGAGATTAGTGCAGAAATGTAGCCTCAACTCACAGTGTTAACCAGTCTTTCCCAGGTCTGATCATGGTTGGGCCAGCCTGCAGATCCTTCTTTCCAGTGTGGTTATGCAAACCACTTCTGCCCAACTTTGACTCAGGGCCGTCTTTCATCTGCCAGTGAGGAGTAGGTTCTTACACATCCATCCCTCGGCTCTTCGTCAGCTCTTTCAGGTCAGCACTAGGAGCTCTCTCTCTCTCGGCTCCACCTGTCTCTCCCTCACTCTCTTGTAATTCATTTCATGCAGCTATGTAATTCTCAGCTTAAACCCCAACTCTCAGGTTGTGTATGTCATATATCATGGTGTGAAAGTGCTACTTTCCTACCTGGGCTTTGAGGAGCCAGTATAGTTTCAGGTCTTTCCAGCCTTTGGAACCTGGAACCACGGATTCTAATTTCCATTGAAGTTTCATGTAGATTTCGAACTGCTCCAGCCTCATTTCTGAAAGGACATGAGGCTCAGAGGCTGTCCTGACACCTGTCAGCCACAAAAACAAAACAAATAAACACACCAAGCTCATAATACTCATGGAAGCTTACCATGGCTGCCCAGTCTCCACCCATTGGCATTTATTATTAACTTTGCATTGGGAGAGAGATAGTTTTGACACTATTGACTTTGTAGTCAGCTGTGCTCAGTCGCTGAGTCTCCTCCAGGGTCAAATTCCACAAAACTGGGGTGAGTATTTTGCATTGTTTTCTTGCTTTCTTGTCGTGGTGTTTTATCCAGTATCAAGCATGGTGGCATGACACCTCGACAGTGCCACAGCTTCAAAGGAGGCCTGGACAGCACAGAGATGCTACTGCCCCAAAGGAGAGTAGGTGTTTTATGCTTGTGTGTTCCTGGACAGCACCTTTTTAATGCCGATAGCATCACTTGATGAGAGCCGTCTGTGCGTAATAGTTAAAGAGCTCCCTGGGAGGAACAGGGAAGTGCCTTAAGTCCTCTGATGCAACCCATGACTGGGAAAATTCTAGCTTGCATTAACTGGAGTCTCATTCTACAATTGCCAGTGTAAATGGACGCTTGGTTGTTGTTTCTGTGTCTTGTTTGCTCTGTTTGCCTGAATGTGAAATGCGTTTGAGTAAACTAGAACTGACGCATCGTTAAAGGTCAATATGCGAGTGCTAGGACGTTTCCTAGGAAACTGTCATGATGGCTCAGCAGGTAAAGAGAGTCACTGCCAAAGGTGAGGCCTGAGTTTAACCTTCAGGAGCTGCACGATAGACCCATGCTAGCTATCCTCTGATCATATGCACAGGTACATGGTATCGCTCTCCCGCCCTCTCTCTCTCTGTCTCTCTGTCTCTCTCTCTCTCTCTCTGTCTGTCTCTCTCTCTCTCCTCTCTGTCTCTCTCTGTCCTCTCTGTCTCTCTGTCTCTGTCTTCGTCTCTGTCTCCTGTGCGTGTGCGTGCGTGCGCGTGTGTGTGTGCGCATACGTATGTGAATGTGTGAGAGAGGCCTTTAAGAAACAAAGCTTTTGCCCTGGATTGATAAATGTTGGTGGCACCTATCAGCTTTCAAAAGATTTAAATGCCATCCTGATATTTTTCCTGTGTAAATAAATATCCCCTTTAATCTCCAATTTTCTATTCTTTTTGGCCATTTTAAAAGTGTAATCCTTCAGCCTTGGCTTCAGGCCCACCTCCAACAACACCTGGGGCCTGCTCCTCCGCCAACTGCGCTCCATCCACCCTTCAGGCTGACACTCTGTCATTCACTAGCATGCGACAGAGTACCCCATGAGGACTCCCTGCGAGGCCACGTGAGAGGTGGATACTCTTCCTCGTAGCTGTTCACGCTCTCCCTCTGCACGATGCTCGCTTCTGACCATCTTCATGTGCCATGTGGCGGATGCAGAGGCAGTTCCAGATGTGACGCCCATAGTGATGTATGTTGTTGACGGAGTGCAGCCACGACACCAAGCCGTGGACCCATGGGAAACACCACTGTTTCTCCACATGAATCAGGCTCAAGAGTGATGAGCAAATCCTTCCTCCTGCGAGAGTCGCGGAGTGAGAGGGGAGACTATGCAGTCAGCAACTTCTGCTTCCCTCGAAATGCTTATACAACCCGAGAGACCTCACCTAGAGAGGCTCTCGCAAAGATTGAGGCTAACCACGTACTACAGGACCCAGCTGTAAACAGGTTGAGGCCCTGCTGGCAGCAGCAGCAGCATGAGAGTGCAGACTCCCTGCATGGACCGCAGATTTCTATGCCTGTGCCCATGCCCGCCTCCTTTGTTTCCTTGATTTTCTGCTGACCCCAGCCAGAGTTCAGCGTTGATCGGCCATCCTGGCTCCGTGATTCTGTTCCCAGTAGAGCCATGGGTGTGACTCCTTTCCTCCGTGCCGAGCTCAAGGAAAGCTTGATCTCTGCGCCATATCATTGGGAATCTAGGAGAGAGATGGGATTGGATTTGGGGCTAAGAGAAAGGGATGTTAATCCTGAGAGGAGAGGGAAGCAGGAGCAGAGACACCAACTCATTAAAATCCACAAAGACAGCAGTGGCCTTTTCTTACAGATGTGGAAAGCACATGCTTCCCGGGAGAAGAGAGGCGGTGCTGTGGTATGCAGCTAGTGAGCTGCAGAAAGAGTAGCTTTACAACCAACCCTTGCTGCAGGCATTTCTAGACCTCTGACAGCCAGAAGACAGCACCAGGGTGTCCAACCCAGGGCTCCATGGGCGTGCAGGACAGCTGTGAATGAGGCACCACACAAAAACCTTGCCTGCTCTCTTAAAGACATCCTGGGATTACGGCTAGTGTGTTGCTGTGTGTGTGTGTGTGTGTGTGTGTGTGTGTGTACACGGGTTCGGGAGGGTGGATACACGACACCAACACACACATGTACACTCCAGAAAACCCACCGCCTAAGGATGACGCACACTCTCCACTTCCATGTGTGGCCCAAGGTGTAGTTCTTCATCCTACGATTAAGAGAAACCAGGAGATTGATGGATCGCCGTGTTAGATGTTTTGATGGACGGGCCAGGAACACAGTCTCTAATGACATCCAGTGGTTAGAGGACCTGTTATAGAGCACAGCACTTGGTGCAGAGGTCTTCAGTGCAGAAGGTTGAGAGGCAGTGTAATCATACACACCCACACACACACACACACACACACGCACACACGCACGCACGCACGCACGCACGCACGCACACACACACACACACGTCACGTCACATCGCATCACAGTGTTCTTCTATCTCAGTCCTTCCCGCGTCTCTCTCTGGAGCCTCAATCTGTACTGTAAAAGGTCGCACGCAGCCCAGCCCAGCACCATAGCGTCAGCATCAAGCTACAGACTCGACCAAGGTCATCCATCACCCACACTGTCACTTCTAGCTACGTTTGTCACTGCCGCCCACTAGAGGGAGTGCCTGACTTGGGAAGCAGGACACTCGCATCATCATCCCAGCAGGTAGGTGGCAGAAGCCGTCTCAGCAGGCCACTCGCAGGTTAAATTCCAGGCCTGGCCCACAAGATGGCAAGTCTCATCCCACGTGGAACGCAGAAGCTCCTGACCTGGGAGAGCAGTGAGCATAGACCCTGTGCCAACTCTGGACAAAGTGCCTCGAGAGGGGCTGTGACCTCGAGCCAGTTCCTGAGCTCCAGCAGGTGCTGCCAAAGTGCCAGAGTGCGACGCACATAGGTGCACAGCTGCTTTCAGGGTGCTCTCACAGTTTTCTACTCCCCCATCCAGCCCTGTTCTTCCTTGAGCCATTCCCACGAGGGGAAGTGGTGGAGTCAGAGCTCTTCTCAAGCGACAAGCACTCCTCCCTCTTCAGCCTCGCGTGGAGAAGCATCCCAGAGCATAGGAGCAGAGTGCAGAGGCAGGTGTTAGCCCACCTGGCTAGATAAGTCATCAGCCACAGGGTTGAGCAGCTCTCCCTGCGGCCATGGTTAGTCAGGATGGACCATCAGAGCCTGGGACCCGAGAGATAGTCTACTCTGTCTGGTGCTCAAATGAACTCGAGATGCGCACCGATCATCCCCAGCCTGAGCCACGGCCACCAAAAGACATGTGGGACTGCAAACCTTCCTTTGTGAAGGGGCAGGGAAGCTCTCATCAGGGTGGCTGAAAGGCAGGGAAGGTGAGGTTTTTAGTATTTGAGGAAGAGGGCTGGGCTTGCCTGCAATCCCCACCCTGTCCCAGCGTTCCCTGCAGCGCTGACCTTGTCTCGTTCCTTGTTTTGAGTTTTCTGTGCTTTCATCTTGGTTTTCTAAGCTTTCATGAATGTCTGCCTCTCTTGGTGTGAAGGGGAGTGGGAGAGAAGGGACTTTGTATGCTGCTTAGGTACAGAAGAGGGAGTGCCCTAAAGTGCCTAGGACCAGTGGGATGACATCAGAGATCAGCAAAGTGAGACTCCGTAAAGTGGGGACTTTCGAGAGGCCTCCCACCTGAGCCCAGCCTGCTTTCACCTTGGGTGTGCTGTGACCCTTTCCGGTGTTCCTTCCTTGTTTTTCTGCGCATATCCTCCAAGGTTAGCGTCATTACCCAACGTTCTCCTACTCAGGAGGTTTGTCTCATGTCCCTCCAAGCACCTTGATCCCTTCTCCACCTGCTTTCCTCACACTCCAGGTCCCACCATGGTCTTCACACTGTACCACCATGTGGAGTAGGCTGATTGGAGCTAGCACCCATCCCTCAGAGGTTCTTGCACTCCTCCCACCCAAGACTCAGCTCTCAGTTAGAAGAGCGTCCAGACATCTGGAGCTCCCAAAGCTGGGGCTCTAGGTTGTAGCCCATTTTTCCCAAATCACTCTAGGACTGCAGTGAGGCTTCCCTGTCTCAGCTCCTGTGGAGAGGGAGGCAGAGAGCTCAGGAGACATAGGTAGTCCCTTGAGCAGGAGAGAGGCTGGAACCAGTGAGGTGATTTGCAGAGCCAAGCTCAGCACCTGCGTGGCTTGGCAGAGACAGGGGAGAGCGTGCCTGAGCCCTCGTGGCTGGCTCCTCAGGCTTCCTGGAGAAAGAGCTCCAGGAAGTGCCTTTTGTGCTCTGCCTCGTGGCCCTGTGGCTGGCTGAGGCTCTGTGTCCTTGTCTCCTCAAGCGCCTCTATCTCATTTCCGGGGTCTCTGTGTCTCATCCCAGCTAATCCTAGGGGTTGGGGCTGAGCATCCTGAGCCAGTGTCCTGGGGGAGCTGCATCAGGCCAGCCAGAGCGCATCAGACTGGACTACCTTTGTGGCCAGGGATGGAGGACACTGGCCAGAGCGAGAAGTGGCACGAAGCCATTCTATCCTCGCCTCACTCTGGGAGACCAAAGGAAGGAGCTGTCCGGAGGGAAGAGGTCTCCCACACCTTCCCTCCTTGTCCATCTCTGCCCCTTTCTGATAACTCCCTGCCTCTGCCTCCTGCTCTCGCACCCCCTCTACCTCCCTTACACTTCCCCATAGACATGAGGTGATCTGTTTTAATGCTGTGATTCCTATGATCAGGTGGGGAGATAAGTCAGCTATAGTTTGTCTTCTCAGGGCTCCTCACTGGTGCAAGCAGTGTCTATACTGCTCGTCAGTATAGGCAGACGGCTGTCTGCTGCCTGCTAGCAAGTGCTGTACCAGGTAACAGAGACTCGCTTAATTAAATCCCCTTTGCCAGTGTGTTTGTCTGACTGCAATGGACAGGAATCATCAGCATCTCAGCAGACCAGCTGCCCTGGAGCTGGGCCTGACCTTCCAGTCCTTCTCGATCTCACTCTGCTTCCACTTCTTTGAAAAGCTGGGATGTCTCCTGGAGGTTGAGAGCTGTCTGATTTGCTTGTGACTTTGTAGCCTGTACAGAATCTGGAGCAAGAAGGGCGTGTGAGCAATGATTATTGATTCAATAAAACCTTAGGGGTGGGTGGCTGACAGTATGGGCCAGGGAGGATCTTTGAAGTTAGAAAATATGATCTCTGTCAGCATTACTTCGAATCGCAGGGTGCGCCTAGGACATCGTTTGGTCTCACTCACCCAGGAGTGGCTCTGGAAGTCCCAGTAGGAGTGAGGCTGCAGTATTCAAGGAGCTGGGCAGCTCCAGCCTCTGTGCTTGTTTCATAAGTGTAGTCTCAGGTTAGGGCAATCTGGCTTGGGTAAACTGAGGTCGTCGAGATTGTTGTGACTAAGTCACCCTGGAGCCGAAGGGCTCAGGGGCTGCAGTGTCAAAGGGATTAAGAGGGCCTGAGGTTGACTCTTCGTCAACGGTGAGTCAGGACGGGTGACAGGAGAAAACTATCATTTGGCAGTCCATGTAAGAAGTTATCTCTGAAAGGATCATTGGACCTTCAGGGTCTCGGTAGGAAGGCGAAATAGTGACGGATTCCTTGGAGAGGTCAGTACTAGTCCTGGCCAAGGAATGGCCTGATCTGCTCAGGGTATCAAATGGCTCCTGGAGTTAGAAGGAGGAGAGCTGGCCGATCGCCCCTTCTCACCTCAGTGTGACCTGGGGCAAGCGAGCCCAGATGAATGTCGCTGGGAGCTCTGCCTGTCCACTAGTGGAGCTCCCAGGGCGGTAGGGATGGTCGAAGCGTCACCTGAGCAGGAGGCAAGGGAAGGGCGGGCGCCCCCAGCGCCAGTGCTGAGGGAGGCGTCTGGTGCCGGGCCCAGGAGCGCAGAATCAGGGCTTTAGGACCCAGCAGGGCGCCTCCCTCCGCTGCGTGTGGCTGCGCGCGCTGTGTGCCTGTGTCCGGAGAGCTGCGGGCTGGGACGCGGGACTGCAAGCGAAACGAGCGAGTCGAGCAGGCAGCGGAGCAGCAGCCTGGAGGCAGCAGCGGCGTGGCGGTGGTGGCGGCAGTGCCGCTCCGCGCCTCGCCTCCCCCGGCCTCGCCAGCTCCCGCTGCGCCGCGCTCCGGGACCCATGCCACTGCTCATTGGGCCTGACCTCGGCAGCGCCCCTCGCATCGGCTGCCAGCGCCACCCGCCCTCCCAGAGCAGGGAGCGGAGGCGGGCGCAGAAACACCGGATGCCAGTGCCCGGCCGCCCTGCGAAGCAAAACTGGCCGAGGCTGAACCTACGCGTCGGCCCAGCGCGGCTCCGCAGCCGGTCCGGGAGCTGTCTGCAGCACCGCTGCGCAGCCTGAGTCCCAGCGCAGCCCAGCGGAACTGACCCAGCCCGGAGCGCGCCTGTGCGCGTGTACAGCGGGCAGTCTGGGCAAGCACCCTGGTGCTACCCAGGGGACTCCAAGCCATTCCTCCGGAGGCGTGAGAAGGAACGAGGAGGGACAGGCCGGGCAGCTTCACCGCCACCGAGGAGCAGGCAGACAAGCGCGAGATCAAGGGGACTGGTCACGCAGGGAGGAGAGTCAGCCGCATCCGTCCCCACCGCACTGGAGCATAGTGCTATGGCGACCACTGCAGAGCCAAGCGCGCGGATTTCCTCGTAACCCTCTTTCCTAGCTGCTGGTCTATCGATCCGGCCTCTTAAACGGTGGAGCAGCTGACCTTCAAAAGCTTTGTAGAATCGATTTGCTCCATCCTCTGCTGAGATGGTACCTCGGGAGCTCCGGCTCATCATCTCTCCTCTCCCTCCCTGGCTCGTGCATGAGCGCCGCCCCACCTCTTCTCCTCCCTCTTACCTCCCTCCTCTCTTCCACTGCCTCCTCCGCAGCCAGGCCAGCTCCCTCTCTACACTAGGGCGCCTCAAAGACCTCTATGGAGCCCGCGCACACACACTGGACCTGCACCTGACTGACAGCTCCTGGAGGGGCTTTGGCCTGTTGGTTGTGGGTGGCCAGAGCCAAGTGGTTCCTCTGTCAGCTCGACGGCTGGGGAGGGGAAGAGGCTCTAGCGCCTCCCTCGCTGCTCATCTCCCCTGGCGGCAGCTCCTGGCTGAGCTGCTGCGCTGGAAACATGCCAGTCGGCGCGGATGGGGCGAGGGACGAGAGTCGAGCGCATCGATGATCAACGGCGGCACGCGCCACCAGGACGCGGGCTCGCTTCTGGACGCTGCGCACGCGTGCTCCGGCACGGCGGCTTTGCCCGCTGGCGGAGCGAGTTTCGCCCAGCCACTTGCTCACTCATGATCGCGCGCTGACGAGTTCTCTCTTCGACCGCCACCTGGGCGTCTTCGCTCGCGATCCTGAACGGCATACCGCACCGGGTGTTACACCGCCCGGCCGACAGATGTGCGGGCCGCTCTACGAGGAGTAGCTGCCTTTGCATCGACGAGACGGACGTGGAGCCCTGCCGCGGATGACGTATCGCCAGCACCGCGACGCTGAGGAGGCGCTGGACAGCTTTGGTGGCGCGCGCTTGCCCACAGCGCCGACGACGCGGACGCCGACGGCGGCGACTCGGGCGGACGGCGGTGACGCAGCTGGTGATGACCACAAGAGCTCGTTTCGTGACGTCAGATGGCCGGGCCTGGCGGCTTCTGGCGCCGCTGGCAGCCACGCATCTGGGCACTGTTCGCTGAGATCTCACCCATCCCGCCATGCAGGGCAAGTGACTGCTCATCCATCCTGAAGAACCTCGACCGGAAAAGCAGCCTGCTGGCAGGCAATGGACAGTGAGTACCAGAGCCAGAACTGAAGGTGTACGTAATGCACGTAGAAGTGCATAAGATTTTGATGCGAGACACTGGGTTTGTTTACATGAGTCTGCAGCCACTGGTTGTGTGTGTGTGCGCGTGTGTGTGCGTGTGCGTGTGTGTGTGCGTGTACTGTGCATGCATATTTATGTAAGTGCATGGTGTAACGGACAAAGTCTGAGAACAAGAGAGCATGCGTGTATGTATAGACATGTATGCGACACCACACTCTGTCAGTGCTCATCAAAGCATTGGTGATGCCACCTAGCGTGGAATTGCCCTTGATTGAAAGGTGGAGGAGACTTTCCTCCTTCCCAGGATTTCTGGGAAGCCTTTGGAGTAGAAACAGTGCCCTCAGCTCTGCTGGGGAGTTAGGGACAGTGATACTCTTTCGGTCCTCCCGACCGCCTTGGCCACATTTGAGGAGAGGCTCTGGAATGCCTCATAGCGGCGAGCTTGGTGGCTGGGTGTGGGTCTGGGCTGGGAGCGGAGATCGGGAGGATGGTGATCTCTTGGGACGCCTGCCTTCCCAGGACTAGGCGAGGAGCCTGCTGGGAGGCCAAGCCTAAGCTGCCTGCTTTCTCTGGCCCTCGAAGAGGCTCAGCAGCGAGGAAACTTAAGGGAAATGTACCCAGAAAGTGAAGTGGTGGTCTTCCCAGCCACACCCCCTTTAGAAACAGCAAAATCATGACAAGGAGAAAGGCGTCCTGTTAAGGATCTCGCCCTTCAGATGGCCTGCTCGATTGTTTCCTCTGTAAAACTGTGGGGAGAGTGGTGGACTGCATGGAGCCATCTACGGACGATCTGAGCCCAAACTGAGACCCTCAGAGAGACAGAAGCCACCTGGAAGACACACTCCAGTGTCTCTCTTCTTGGCCTTCAAGCCTCTGGCTCTGAAGAGTAACATGATGATGAGAGAGTGGAGCTGGAAATCTGCCATGGTCCTCCCTCATCAAGTCACCTCTGCCCTCCCAGTGCAAAAACACTCACTCTGTCCGCATCTATTGAGTGCTCCACGGCCTTCTCTTTGCTGACAGGAGACAAAGCAGAGCTGGAATGGGGTGAGGGACTAAGGAGAAGCTATAATCTGTAATCTGCAAAATCAGTGGACAAAAACAAGATTTGGGAGCTGAGGGGGTGTCTGGATGCTCAAAAGACAAGGAAGGGCTGTATAGCGAGACACCAGTGGAGATTTGAGGCTAATAGAAAACAGAAAGACATATGGGGTGGGAGCAGCAGTTCAAAGTCTACACTTGATCCTAGGTTTCATGGGTAGTGGTAGAGCACTTGGTCTCCATGTTGATCACTGGAGTGGCCAGCTCGAATTGTGATCAAAGAAGCAAATTTGAATCAGAGCTCTGGGACCTATCCTTCCTGAGATGGCCACCAACTCCCCTGTCACTTAGAATGGCCTGGGACCTTTCGAGGAGGTCTGTCCTCTTCCGATCTCCTTGATGACAGAGCCGCGCATAGAGGATTATATAACTGAGGCTATGTCTGCGAAGTGAGCTGGAACTGGGACTGGAATGAACCAGCATACGCTGGGAGAAAGATTCCTCACAGAGAGCCTAGGCCAAGACCTGGTTAGAGCAGCCTTCCACTCAACATTTGACCTTGGCCCCTAGAAAGCAGGCCAAAGTGAAGAACTTTAACAGTAAAGGTTGGGCCCTCTACCTGCTACCGTGGACTCCACTTTTGGTCAGTGTACCCCATCGCCTCAGGGCATGGAGGGGTCGCTGGGGTGCATCCATCCCTTCCTCACCTGTCTCTTTCGCTACCATCGGGCCATTCCTAGTCTGAGGTGGCCTTTCACTCATGCGGAGGCAGAGATGAACCACCCTACAGCATGTAGAGGCCTGTCCAGTATAAAAACACTGAAAAGAGAAATTCTCATCATTAGTGCCCACTGAAGGGCGAGATGCAGGAAAGAGCTGGACTAGTCAGAGGTGGAAGGTAGAGGCACTGGAGGGCAGGTGGGTATTGAGTGGGTAGCCTCTAGGATAGCCCAGAACGACGTCTTTTCTAGGTAGCGTGGAGAGGCCACAAGCATTTATGCACCTGCGTGACATCATGGGGCCCTGAAGTGAAGGCAGAGCTGGGATCAGCAATCAGACTCCTGCTGTCCGCCTGCCTGCTGGCTCCCAGTGCTGACATTGCGCCTGCCTCGCTGCAAGCTCTCATGCAGAGACCAGCCTGCTGCCCACCTCCTCCCCTTCCGTCTTTGCTGTGTCATGCTGCACTGCAGCAGTCACCTTCACTTCACTCCTCTCGCAGCCTGGAAAGCTTCCTCAGGGTGCGTGGAGGTCTGGCTTTAGGATTTTCCCTAGATTTCAGCCCGCATCTCGTGTGTGATGGAGTCTGTGCGCAAACAGAAACTAGAAAGGCTTGTGTGAGCTGCTGTGCTGGGTGTGTGAGAGACTCTCATGTGTGCAGATGTACATGTGCACAGTGAATGTGACTCTGGGGAGCACATGTGTGTGTTGCCATGTTAGCGTGTGTGTGTGTGTGTGTGTGTGTTTGTGTGTGGGTGTGTGCGTGTGACTATAGAGAGATCCTTGTGTCAAAGAAAACTAAAGGTTGTATGTGGGTTGATAAATATAAATGGTGTGTGTGTGTGTGTGTGTGTGTGTGTGTGTGTGTGTGTGTGACAGATGAGAGAGAGAGACAGAGAAGAGACTGTGCATGCTTTTAGAAATGCTGTGTGTGAGACCCCAGCCAATGTATCTCTGAGATATTTGGGTATATGTGTGTATTTAGGAATGTGTGTGTGTGTGTGTGTGTGTGTGTGTGTGTGTAAAGGCTGTGTATATGTGTAAACTATGTTCTCGACTTCCACCTAATGTACTACATGCAAGGTGTTCTAGTGGATGCTGGTATGTGGCTATGTGTTTAAGACTATATGAGGCCCCATGTGACAGTAATGTGTTTCATTTTGAGGAGCCCAGCTTTATGTCACTGTGGCTGTTAGTGCTTGGGGAGATGAGACCTGGTGTAGCCTGGGGGTACCTGGAGGAAGATGTGCTGTTCTGTGGGTTCCATGCCTGCTGCCTCCACCTCCTGAAACTCCCAGGGTGTCTGACTTGAAAGGTCTCTCCTGCATGTTACACCTAGGAAGAACCATGCCCCAGCCAGTTGTTGTGGATGTATGGGTCAGCAGTGAGGTCGCATCCCCCGCTGTCAGGATGTTGGCTGTGGGACCAGGAGCTCCTTGGTTGGAGAAGGAAGGCCCATCGAGACTACACACAAAGAAAAGTGCTTAGGGACAGCTGGATTTCCTTCCAGAGTGGGGGGGTTGGACAGTGAGGTGAGCCCCTCCTGGGATCCAGGTAAAGTTGCAGCTTTAGTTGCACATAAGGTGTGGAGTGGGGCTGTAACTATGAGATGAGGGCTTCCTGGAATGAGCTGCCTCCTGGAGTCACACTGGGCAGACTCCTAAGGGGCGAGCAGGTGTGTTGGCAGGGGACGCAGAGGAAGGCAGTATGCAAAGTCACAGGCCTGGGAGAGCTGCTGTGCAGAGCCAGCTGGCTGGGAACCCTCACCTCCTGGAGAGTCAGCCCAGGTCAGAGGCCTGGGCCTTTGTGATTTACATGTCGATGAGAGCATTTTATTCATTGTCATATCAAGGCCAAGGATGGTCTCTAGGTCAAGGCCAGCAAGTGTTCCGTGTGTGTGTGTGTGTGTGTGTGTGTGTGTGTGTGTGTGTGTGTGTGTGTGTGTGTGTGTGTGTGGTGACATCAGTCTCCCAGGTCATGTGACCTGATGAATTCCAAATTCCCTCAAAGTTGGAAAAGCCCTACCTCTGTGCACTCTACTGTCCATCTCTCTGACTCTCTGTCTTCTCTGCCTCTTTTGCAGCCCTGTCCCTCAGTCTTTGGGACCTGGTGTGGTCCTAACTCTCTCCTGGGAGGAGTCACTAGTGGGTTACAATGAGAGCCCAGCTAAAGACTTTCTTCCTTGGGTCCCACTTCTGAGAAAACTCTGGAGTCCTGAACGGGGTGAGGCATAGATGGAACTATCACCAGACTTTCTAGGAAGCTCTTTCCCCAGGACAGGGCATACTTTGAGACAAGGTAGCAGGTGAAAGCTCCATGGCAGTGGCTCATCCAGCCACTGGGGAGTCTTTATCAGGGTCCTTTTTTTTTTAATCGAACCTTCAGCCCCCCTAGGCCCCTTTTGGTAAAAACCCAGATAAAACATCTGTAGTAAGAGTCTTCAGCCCCATCATTGAGGAAGACTTGCTGGGAGGACTGACCATAGAGTTCACAGAGAGAATGTCTGAGATGATCATGGGTAAACATGGCACACAGGGAAACAGGAAGTGCAGGCTTCTTGTGGCTTGCATCTTATCGTTTTGCTGTGTTTCTGCTGGTGGCCTTCTTAACTGTCTCACCACAGGCGTGCAACGTCGTCCTCCTCTATCATCATGGCTGCTGTGCCTTCAAAGCGCCATGCTCTGTCCCCTCAGGCCCACCTCTCCAGCACTTTTGTATTTGTCTTCCAGCTCTACTCCAGGCCCTTCCAGTCCATTATTTTTCTATTTGGCAAACACAAAGGCCTTTTCAACTGAAAAGCGGTCAGGTCCCCAAAGCCTCTTGGACTTCCCAGGTTCATGCTGGGGGCCTCTGGGGCAGCCTGATTCTGGTGTGTGGTTGTCTGGCTTTAGTCAATGCTCGCTTAAATGATCATCTGGCCTGGCTTGGTTGCTTACAGTTTACTAGGTCATGTCCAGTTCCTCTGGAGGCCTCATGTCCAGCTCCACTGCCCCTCCTTATTCTTCACATCAACCCGAAAAACAGTTCTGTAAAGCAGTATCCTTACCCTGGCCCCTACGGACGGCACAAGGGTTCCTCAGGGTCCTCCTCTTCAGAGCAACAATCTGGCCAGTGACCACTGTTCGAAGTTTTACTAATTTAGTTTTATCCCCACCCATTTTCTAAGCTTCCCCTGTACCTCAATGTAATATGAGCTTTTGTGACAGGGGTGGGGGTGGGGGGGGGAGGTTGAGGCCCAGAGAGGGCAGATTTCTCAAGGTCACAGGTGAGCAGGTTGTCTGTCTAATGCCAAGTTTGGTAGGTCCTTGAAGTCACACCTTGGGGGAAGGGTTGAAGTTCGCCCTGGGGGCAAACCTCCAGTGTCTGGAGGTTTGGCACTGGCTCCCAGAAGCTTTGAAGGTTGCTGGCCCTAAGTCTCTCAGGGAGACAAGACACCTCAGGGGGTGGGAGGTCTGTAGGGGCTCATTCCAGGGCCCACTGCCTGAGCCAGAGACCCAGGCCTCCCATGACAGCTGAATTTAGTGCCTCTGGCTATTCTGAGCAGTCTCAGGACCAGCGTATTCCACTCTGGACCAAAAGGTCAGGGTCTTAAGCCGCACCCTGCTGTCACTCCTGGCCAGCTTGGCCACCCACCTCAGTCCCAACTGGTTCTGTGAAGGTAGCTCAGAGGCAAAGGAGAGCCTGAGAGAGTCCAGGGCAGGTGGCTGCCCACCTTTGTCCAGGACTTCCCATGAGCATAGGGCATGGTGTAGATGTCTGTTCTCTGGACTCCTCTGGTCACTACAATTAAAGCAACAGTTCCTCAAGGGCATGGGTTAAAGTACAAGTCGATAGGAAAGCAGGCCCTTTCAGGACCATGACAATAAGTATAGGGTCCCATGCAGTGGGACCTCTAAGTTGGGGCTAGATAGACATTAGGCTCATCTGTGAAGAAAGCATTTGGGGCAGGCAGGGTGAGGGTGGGGGTGGCGGAGTCAGGGAATGGAAAATTACTATCAGGAAACATAAGGCTAAATCGGCTGGAGCAGGATGCACCCTGAAGCCAGGCTAGTGTGACCAGACACTACCAAGCATGGGGTTCAGACTAAGCCCATTTAATTCTTTCCCTCAAGTGGTGTTTTGCTGGAAACGCATGGGTGGGCTGGCACGAGGGGCCTGGGGAAGAATGGTTGCCATGTTCCTCATCCAGGTAGATGGCGCAGGTTCAGTGAGCTGAAAACGCCACTCCACCACATGTGTCAGTGGTGCCCAAACTCACAAGCCAGGCTTTCTGCCGCTCTTGGCTCCCAGTTTTAAAGGGATGTAGAGCACACCTCAGTGCACTGCCCATCTCACTACCGCACCCCCAGTCCTCTCTGGACAGAGGGAGAATAAGCATTTATTTGTCCTTTCAGAGCCTCTGCACACCACACACTGCCTTGGTTCAGATTCTCATCCGGTTCTCACAAGGCTCCTCAGGACCACTGTATTATTTTCAAGTCCTTGCAGCAGCCAGGCTACTAACGCTCAGAGGTGAAGTCACATGCCCAGGGTTCCTTAGCTAAGGAGCAGAGCAGCCAGCATTCAGAACCTGCCCTGTGTCCGTGTTTCAGAGATGCTAGAGTCTGCTGCCGGCTTAGCTCCAGGCCTGGACTTCCGTCTGGTTCCCAACCACCTGTCCAGAGGACCCGGCTCAGCAAGTCCTGACCTGATTGATCATAGCAGGGGAGCCATGTCCTAGTCGGGTTAGTGGAGCTCTGAAACAAGGAAGTGTCTCCACGGAGCCCAGTCGTCTCTCATCCCCACTCATATTAGCTGGATCCCGCAGGAAATGGCAGAGGAACCGGGGAAGATGGAAATTTATCTTGTGTGGGGGTCCAGTGTGGGAAGAACACTGGCTGCTCCTTAGCTCTGAGTTTGAGGCCTGCCGTGTCTCCTACTATCCCCATTGGTCTGGTTCCCTCGGAGCTCTACTCCCCCCACACTCGCTGTGCTTTCTGCTCCCTAATGAACAGGCAGTCTACCCTCCTCAGCTCCCAACTCTCAGCCTGCCTGGCTGCCTGGGCCAAACCTCCCCTTATGGACAGAGGGCCCTGGGTACCACGGCACCCAGCTTGCACAGTTTAGACCAGACCTGAGGGGGTAAGCTCTGAAGGCCTGGAGCTAGGGATGTGCAGTCAGGTGTGGACAGATGGGCAGTTGGCACCTCAAACAACTTCAGGTTGGAGGCATCAGACAACTAGACCAGAACAAGATTCGCAGCTTCCCACTGAAGCTCCTGAGATGTTCTGGGCCGGACCCAACTCCTTGGAGCTATGGTTTCTCTCTGCCTGTCGCTCAAGAAGGTTGATCTCGGTGAGTGCTAAGAATCTCCTAGTTGTTCTGGGAATTTAAGAATCCTGGACTTGAGCTTCTCAAAGAGGCTGTGGGACAAGTGAGTCCTTCTTTTCTCTCCTTCCAAACCCCATCCCAGCCGTCCTCCCTGACATCAGTGAGTCCTCTGGACTGAAGTCACGGCATCAAGTGGCAGGAAGCCCAGGGGAAGGTCTTCAGAGTCTCTCTTGGCAGCAGTCCACACTCAACCCATACCCATTCATTCATTCATTCATTCATTCATTCAAAGTTGAGCAGTCACTGCCAAGCTGGAGAGATCACCAGTCCCGTGGCAGGCTCACACTTGGGGTACTGCTACTTTGGGGTGTGCTGTTCCAGTTTATTGGGAACTATCTGTAGCCCTCTTGTCTGGGCCTTTTTCTTGGCTGTCAGTCCTCAGGGAGCAGCAAGAAGCCATTCAGAGGGGCCCTGTGGTATCAGACTATAGTGGGGAAAAGAACACTGTGCAGGACAGGGTGAGGGTCTTACTGCTGGCCGTCACGGAGGCTTAGAGATAGATGCTGCAGGACCATCCCGCCCGGGGTGACCCTTGAGAACGGCCCAGGGCCCGTCAACAAGTTCAGATTCTTAGGCTGTGTCCTAAAAAGATTCCATTCCTAGAACTCTCCATTCCTAGCTGACATAAACGATAACTGTCATGGGGACTACATAGGTGGCTGCTGTTCCAAGCATGGCCCCTTGTCCAAAAGCAACAGGAGTAGGGTTAGGACTTGCTAGAAATGAGGACTCAGGCCCCAGCCCAAATGGCCTAGTTAGAGCCGCACTCTAACAGGCTCCCTGGATGACTCCAGCACGTTGGAGACTGAGAGGTGCTGAGGTAAGCAGCGGTTCATAGCCTAGGAGGGGAAGTGACAGGATCCATGGGCCACTGGATGGAATGTGTAGGTTGGCTGTTCTGTGACTCTGACGTTCCGTGTAGCCTGGGGCTGGGACCCCTTCTCAGCCATTCCAACCGCCTCTCTTCAGCTACTCAGGCATAATGCTTTGGGCTGGGCTGTCCTCTGGGAACTTTTCCCTACATGCCAGCTTCAGACACATCCAGGGTCCAATCACGAGCCATCACCCCCAACCTCTCTAGCTGAAGGTACCATTTCTTGAATAGAATATTGCTGCATCTGTCTGTCCGCCTCACCTCAGCCCTGGTCAGTCTGTCCTGCCCGGGGCCCTTCTCTACAGTGTAACCTAGGCTACCGTGACCCCGTCAGTCCATCATTCTACCTCACTCTGGATTTGGTCTCCCTCAGAGGAGACCGTGCGGTGTGTGTAAGGATGCTCCCGCACGCCAGCCTTCTCCTTTCGCCCTCGCCCAGCTTCTGCTCTCTCATCTTGTTGCTTTCTCCTTCCTCTTGCTTCCCTCCGGCTCTCCTCCATGTTGGCATCCAGGTTCCTGTTGGGCGTTGGACATTCTGTGTGTTTTCCCCACTCACCTTGCCTGTTTGTTCTCCCAGTGTGTGGGTTCCGTGACGTCAGCAGTCTGAGCCCCTTTCGACCAATTGTGGCATAAAACCTAGAGCGGTCCCTGGAACAAGATGGGCGCTAAACAGATTATTTGTTGAAGGTCAAGTGATTGGTGTGGGGGCAGGGGCATGCCTGAGATCTCGAGGCAGGAGGGGCTCCAGTGTGAGGCCGGCTGAGGCTTCCTCTGAAGACAAACAAAATTACAATTGTGGGACCTGAGTTCAAGGTCAGACAGGGGTTGCGTGCCTTTGAGTCCACCCCTTGCTGAACCACTTCCTTCTCTGCCTGCCTGGGAATCACTTCCTCTCCCCTACTGGAGCCATGATGAACAGGCCAAGGTGGGGTGACAGACTATGGTGATGTCTAGGTCAGGGTATGGCTACTTTGCTACTGCAGACACTCCAGGCCTACAGACGGAAGGGTTCACATCACGGCCTTCTCCACACTTCTGCCCCTCACTCCCAACCAGAGCTCCGAGATGAGCACACACAAGCTCCCATGTCCTGCACGGTACAGGCCAGGTGGACTTCGCCTGTGACTCTCTTTGTCTTGAGGGTCAGCCATGTCTTCTACCTTTCCCTCCATAACCTCCTCATCCCCTTCGGTCCTCCTTCCTCTCACGTGTTTGTGGGAAGTTCTAGGTATTAGTCACGGGGTTTCAAAACAGACTCCTCCTGAAGGCCTAGAAAGGATTTTTTTTTTAAATCCCAAATTCCTCTACTTGGAGCCTCAGTTATGCAGTCCAGTTAAAGAAAACGTGGAACAGCATCAGTTCCTGGCTGTTTGCAATGTGACTGAGTCCAATCTCTCCTGGGTGCAGGCCTCTTGAATGGGGAGACCTGAGTTCAAATCTCAGTCCCACTACTCACCAGCTGTGTGACCTTGGACAAGTTCCCTAACCTGTCTGTGTCTCAAGAGAATGCTATTAATAGTTCCTGACTCATAGGGAAGTCGGAAGGATTAAATGTGTTAAGCACTCGGCCCAGGACCCGGAACGTAATCAGTGTTTAATTACTGTGGCTCTCCTAATCTTCTCATCAGCTTGTGGCCCTAGAAGAACCAAACCTTTACCTGGGTCTCACCCACTTTCTTCTTTGAGTCCCAAATCCCCTAAAAAAATCTCTTTGAGGGATCACCTAACCTACCCTGGCCCCTAGAAGCCCATTGTCCAGACTTGGTCTCCCAGGATCTGGTTTTCATGATGTCACTGTGGGAGACAGGCCTGGATTCTCCCGTGAGACCCCTGTGTATTGCAGGCAGGTCACATTCCCCTTGATCCTCAGTCTCCCTGTCTGTTGCAATGGGCTGCTTACCCTTCTCTTCCACCTGCTGGACGAGAGGGAGGGAGGGCAGGCTGGCGGCTGACATCAGGTTCTGGACAGGAGCTGAATTCCATGATCTTAGCCGCTGACAGGTGTGCTAATGTGGGGACCTAGTGGTGGAGGAGGCCACACCCCTTAGCTCCAAACATTATAGCTTCCCCATCAAGGAATGATCAGAGTTGGGGAGAGGCAGTGGCAGAGGTCTCTTGGACCTCAGAGCTACAGGATCCTGGGACCAGGGATGAAAGCTACTATTGGTGCCAGTGGGCAGTGTCCACTCTCAGGCTGGGCTACCCCGCCATGCTGACGCCAGGCTGAGTGGGGACGGGCTAATATTAGCAGGGGCAGCCCCAGACAGCTGAGCTCAGGGGGCCTCAGGAGGCAGCCTTACTGTGTCCAGGCTAAGGCCACTGCAGCCAGTGTCATGGCTGACAAGGGAAACTGTCCCAGACTCTGCAGGGCCTCAAATGCCCCTTTCACTTCTCACCCAATGGCTGCCAGCCCCGTTTCTACCTTGCCCACAACATTCTATACCCTTCCTTCCCTCCACCACGGTCCAGGAAGGGACTCCTGCTTCTCACCTTCACATAGAGAGCCATCCAGGGCATAGAGTTAATACTCTGTATTTACTCATCCATTCATTTGCCCAGCAGATACTGAGAAGCACCTACTGTGTGGCGTGTACTGCTTGCTGTCCTTGCTAGGAATCATGTTCAGATTTGAGTCAGAAATGAAACTGTCAGACACTGGTGTCCTTGGAACCTTACATCCAGTGTGAGAAACTGAAAGGAAACAGTGGATGTGCACCGTGCCCCAGGGGATCAGTGCCGCAGGGATGGCGATTTTAGCAGAGGTGGCATTGAAGGAAATGTGGGAGAGAGTCACGTGACAGCTGCGCAGCAGAGTGAGTTAGATGTAAACTGTGGGCAGCAGGTGTGGACTGGGGCTCTGGGTACGGCCAGGCACATCAGGGCCAGGGGACGGTGGCAGGTCAGGAAGTGTAGTGCTCCCCACAGACTTCCTACAGGGTGGCAGGGGTGAGGGTCCTGCCTTGGTGTCCTCCCCAAGCCTGCCAGCCCAAGAGCTCCCTCCTCTGATCTCCCCCTCCATGACCACAGCAGCCCACACAGGCTGGCTCTTCACTGATGGGAGCTCCTGCTTGGCTCTAGGGCGACTTCTGTCTTCTCTCTGAAGACCAGCCATACCTAGCTGCCATCAGACTGAGATATCGGACTGGCTCCAGAGCTGAGTGTGAAACCAGAGGGAAGTGAGGGGTCCTGGCGGACGAAGCTCACCCGGGAGCTTCCAGCCCCACACATGCTTATGTGGTTTCCTACTGTAGCATATGTGGTGAAGGTGGCTAAGAGAAAGGTTGTGAGCCACAGTAGCCATACGGCCTAGGTCCATCCTGGATTTGCAGATTAGAAGCCGTGTGACCCCTGAAGTACTCAGCTAGTTTGGCCAGCTCACTGCTGGAAGGAAGAAGAAAGAAATGATGAGCTCTTTAGAATTCCGGTGGCCAGGACAGGGTGCACATTGGACCCTTCTCAGTATTCCTTCAGGAAGGTGTTTTGTGAGGGCGTTCTGAAGTCACTAGCCTTGGTGGCTCTTAGAGCACAAACCTAATGTCTGCAAAGTTGGTTATTACTGGAGTGACTTCCATGGGACCCCAGGCCTGCTGCATGGGGTGGTTCCCTGAGGACTTTCCCTGCCCTCTCAGATGGGAGAGGAGCCCCCTCTTGAGTCTCGTTGCCAGGTCAGGGTTGGAAACGCACTTCAGACCACAGCTGCACACCAGGGCCAACGTCTCACTCATTAAAGATGAATTAGTATGTTCAACCTCAGAGACTCTCTGAGCCGCTGTGAGGAACATGGCTGCCTGCTGGGCTATGGCGAGCCAGCCGGAGCCCTGGAGTGAGGGCCACAGCTGGGCTCCTGTCACCTGTGGAAGGTGAGCCCTGTGCGGGGTGCTGCCTCACAGAGTCACAGATGCCCCTGACTTGGCTCCTAAGAATCCTACACACTTGGTGCCCAGCCAGTGCATCTCTGGCCTTTGTTTCCTCAGCTGTAAGGCACACATGGTGGGGTTGGAGAACCCGTGTAATCTGCAGCAGGAAGAGGATTTTAGGGAGAGAATACGGTTCCTACTAAGGCCATGTGTGTGTTTGTGGGGGATGGGGGGAGACCACCATGTCAGGGGCAAAGAAGTGATGTCAGGAGGAGACAGGCAGGAGGAAAGGCCTTCGGCCATGGCCAGGACTGGATTGTGGTATTTCTCTGTCACGGTATGGAATTGAGCAGATGACATCTGACTGTATGGGAGTTTCTATCCTATGGCGAGGTGAGCATCTGAGGAGAAGAGCCCTGGCCTGGCTCCTGGAAGCTGGGCTAGCACCTACTAAGAGGCGGGATCTGGCAGCACCCACTGGGCCCACGCTTAGATTCTTCAGTATACAGTGAGCCCTGGCCAAGCCAAGAAATGCAGAATGCACAAGCCTGGTGGCCTCAGCCTCAGGGCCGTGAACCACCGTCACCAATGATATATTTAGTGGCACAAAGGTCAGAAATGCCAGGCCCTGGCTTCCCTTCTGGGCAGCAAGAGTTGTGTCTCCTGAGGCCTGGCTGTCACCAGGCAGATGTATTTTCTCTCCTCCCCCCACCGCCCCCTCTCTCTCAATCTGAGGATTTGAGTGCAAGCCCCGGGAGTTAGGCGGCATGGTGGCTTCCTGTGCCCTCAGGCCTTCTCTAAAGCCTGGGGGCTACCCCTGACATCCTGTGCACTGGCTCTGGCAGCCCATCCACCCTTCCAGGCTCCTCCTCAGCCTCCTCTCGCTCCCAGCCGCCCTGTCTGCTCTGGCTTGCTATTCCCTGTGATGAGAGTGTTTGCTTCATTTGTAAAATGGATGTAGCCTTGGTGGCAAGTTTTGGCTTCCCCTCCCTCGTGGAACACTTCCCAGGCCTCACTCCTGGAACAGCCTGAGCTGTCCTTGGTGCTCCCAGAGAGCATTTCCTTCCTCTAGCCTTCTAAATACTCTACTAGGGTATATGTTTCTTGGACTCAACAGAAACCCACAAAGGTACAAAGTACACCTAGGACCATGGAGTGCCTGAATAGACCAGGAAATCAATAGATGTTTTTTTTGTTCACATGGTGTGTTTCCAAATAGTCTTGCGAGGTAGAGGGATTTGACATTATGCCCGTTTTATTGATGAGGCGGGGGAGGAGTCCAGAGATATTAACTTATTTGTCTAAGGTCACCTAGTTGGTAATTAGAAGATGAGACTCAGTTCTTATTTTGAAAGTCATGGAAATCTGCAGCTGGGCCCGTCTGAGTTCTTTTTTGCTGTGGGGTATGATGGTTCTGTGGTCAAGAATGACATGTCAGATGGACAGATGAGTGACAGATGAAAGAAACGATGAATGGAGAGATGAATGTGTGAGTGCGTGTCGATGAATGGAGGGAAGGAGGGGCATACACAGCTGGGTGGGAACTAGACGGATGGACAAGTGGGTGGGTTAGCGGGAAGATGTCTGTGTGTCCGGTTGGGTGGGTAGATGGGTAGATGGATCAACAGAGGAATAGGTGTATGGAGGCATGAGGAATGGATGGACGGGTGACTGAGTATATGGGAGGGTGTTGTGAGTGTGCATGTCGGGGAGGGGTGGTGTGTGTACGTGGGTCTGTGCATGCACAGAGGTCAGAGGAAGCCATCCGGCTTCCTGCTGGCAGAACGGATGTATTTCTGTGCCTGCCTTCGAGGCTAATGAGGAAGGGCTGCCTCCCATCACATGAACACATCCTGGAGAATGGGGCTCAAAAGCTGAGAACTTCAAGGGGGAGCTTTGAAGCACACAGATGGAGGAAGTGAGACCGCCAAAGGCAGGGGTGGGCTCTTAGGTGGACCGAGTGGGTTAAGAGCTCAGGTTGGAGGCTGATCGCAAAGGCTTGGCCCATCCTCAGAAGCAAGAGGTCCTCACTGGGAAAGGAAAATAGAATCAACCTGGGAAGGTGTGAGAAGCAGAGCTTTGAGGCAGGACACAGCTGGGATTGGTCAGGCCCACCTCCCTACAGCCACTGGGAGGCAAATAGAGAATGCCGTCTAGCCACGGTGATTCCATTCTTTTGGGGGCCAGTGCTATTTCTCCTTTCTCCTGGTGACCAGCCTGGGTGAGCAGTGGAGGCCGTGTGAGCTTCCCTAGCAGGGGACATGGAACCGAGAATGGGGTCTTCTTGAGGACCAGAGCTTAGACTAAGTTCTACCATCTTCCCGCCATTTTCCCTAACATCCCCAGACTCTCTAACAGTGACCCAGGACTTTATTCCAGTCACCTGGCCAGGGCACTGAAGGGACTGTGGGCCTGGACGGCCAATCAGTGAGCTTCGCAGGACCTGCACGGAGGCTTTGGTGCTGCAGTCTGGAGCACGGTTTTCCAGCCGAAAGCTAAGGCTGTTCATTTGCACAAAGCGCAGTGATGTGAGCTCCAGCCACCACCCCTCAGCTCTGTTCTAGCATTCCCCAGCACTATGCTGCAAACCCCACACATACGCATCCACTGGCCCCAGCAGTCTCCCTGGGAAACCAGGTCCCAGTGAGTGCCTGGTGTGCAGCTAACTGCTCATTACAGTCACGGCTGCGGCTAATTATAGCTCCCACACACAAGACCCAAGACAACAAGGGAAAACCTTTCCATAAAAGAAAGCCCCACACGCAGACACCCAGACACACACACACACACACACACACACACACACACACACACACACACACACACACATACATGCTCCCACACTCACACACAGTGGAGGCCACGGACACACACTTGCACCAACACAGTGTTACCTCATCGACGCATTCATTCAGTAAAATATCCCTTGGGTGATGGGTGTATGGTCAATAGCAGATGTTTTGGAGCCAGAAAAACAAACCAACCAAACAAACAAACAAACAAACAAACAAACCAGTTTCCACTCCTAACTGTGTCATCGCTACCAGGTTATGTGGTCATGGGTGACTTGGTGTCTTTGAAACTCAGTTTCCTTTGTAAAACCGAGAAGGTAACCATGGCCGCCAGGGAAATGCCTCCCTGGATAAGAGCACTTGCAGTGCAAGGAGAACCGGAGTCTGAATCCCTAGGACCGGCATAGAAGTTGGGTGAGGCCACACAAGCGGCTGGTACCCAGCTCTGGGGACGGTAGAGATGGAAGGATTTCTGATGCTTCTGGCTGCCAGGGTAGCTTCAAACTCGGTGAGAGACCTTATCTCCAGGGAACAAGGAGAGCAAAAGAGGCAGCAAGACACTGAATGTCCTTCTGTGACCTCCCTGGCACTTACGGATGGATATGAATGCTCACATACAGCACGCGCGTGGGGGTGGGGACAGCACACCTTCGAGTGAACCTTAGACTCAGTGTAGGGCTGAATGAGATGCAGCACGAGGTGTGTGAGGTGGGCGTGGCTCAGAATGTGTCACCACCAGTACTGACCTACTGTGTGTCTGACCGGGTGTTGGAAGCATTGTCTAAAGATGTTATTTCAAAGGGGCTTATGTCATGTGATGTCAGTGCACTGTAGGTGCTCAGTCAATTAATGACTGAATGTTTGAAGGCTCAATCGGGGCGGGGGGCAGATGTCCTCTGAGCTTTCTTCTCCCAGGAGGTACCCACCACATTTGTCCACCCCAGGCCAAAACAGTCAGCAGTCTGTGGCAGAGCCCAGGCAGCTTCCAGCTTGCCAGTCTGTCAGAGTGGGTAGCGCTTGTTCAGCAGCAGCCGCTGAACTTCAGACAGCCGGACGCTAGACCCCAAACCCAGAGCCCACTCTGGTAAACTCCTGGTCAACTCCTGGTCCTAGCTCAGGTAGACACCGGAGTCCCAAGGCTCTGACAGTGCAGATGTAGTGTAGGCTGGGGCCTCTGGTTTGGCACAGGGTGTGTTTGCATTTGCTGAGGAAGGAACTTGGGTCCAGTCTGGGTACAAAACAAGCTTCAGCATTTGGAGACGCTGTCACTGGCTGTCACTGTTCCCAACCTTTGAATAAACCGACCGTTAAACTACCCAGCCATCTCGTCCCTTCACACCTCCCCAACAGGAAAGTGACATTTCCTCATGCTTTTTAAAGCCCAGACTGGCTGGGCCAGGCCTGGGTGTGGGGTGGGGAGGGAGGGGTGGCACTAGATCACACAGCCCATGTCTCTCCTCACCTTGAGTGATCTCAGGATGCTGGGAATAGACATGGTCTCATCACTTCCCTATGCGACCCAGATTCCAGTGTCGATGCCCAGATTCCAATGTCCCCGATCTTGCACCTGTACCCAGGCTTTGAATTCCCTCCTCTGTTGCTCTTCTGTCCCATAGATGGGCCAGATGCCATTGAACAACATAAACACCTTCAACTGACCGGCATCCTCACTGGAAAGGTACCGTGGTCAACTTGTGTCCACCTCCATGGGTATTATGTGCCATGCTTGCCTTGACACTTTGTATGGTGGCTGTCCCCATTGTCGAGGAGATGAAAAGGGTTGTGCCCACTGTCACTGTATACAGGTGTGCCGTCAGGGGAGTACTCCAGCTGCCAGTACAGACCGGGTCTGCTCTTAGCACCTGAGCCTACCGACTACCCAACATGTGGGGCCGAGTGTGCCTGTGAACCCATGATTGTGTTTGTGTGGCAAATGCAGACAGGAACAATGGCTCACTTCCTCTGAAGGCTACAGGGAGAAGCTGTGCCCAACATGCAGACGGAGGACTGAGGCCCATGAATCAGGAGGCGTGTGTGCCCATGACCAGCCCTGCACACATGGGAAAATTGGTGCTCTATGGTTTGAGGAAGGGTCCCTCTTTCTCACACTAATTAGAAGACTTGCTTGGACCCCGAGGCAGAGCCAGGCAAGGTTTATGGACGTGCTACGTCTGCGACCTTGCATCCTTATGGAAACAGAAAGCATGTGAGTCACGAGTGCCCATCGGACTGGACTCCGAATGTGGGTGAATGTTATTGTATGTAAATCGCATCTGTGAAGCTCGGGTGTTGGTGTAAGGTGATTCACCAGTAGCCTGGGAGAAAATAAGAAAGAATGAGGAAGGTCAACTTACTGGGGAGGCTGGGTCAGTTTTTAGCCTCATCGCATGGTGAGGGAACGGACCACAGAGGTGCTGAGAAAAGAGCGTTCTAGGCAGAGGGCACGGCTGGTGTAAGACCCCGAGGCAGACCTGTATCCAACGTGTTTGAGGGACATGTCTGAGGATGCAGATGTAGGCAGGAAGGGTAACGTGCACCTTAGTAGGAAGGAAGGCTGGAAGGGGACAACGGCTCAGATCAAGCAGGGCATCTCCTACAGGAGGAATGGGAGCCTTTGCTGCTCCTCCACAGAGAGCTGAGTTTGTGCTGCAGCTACGTGGGAAACAGGAGATGAGTCCAGAGACCGTGGCCACGGGCCATGGGTAAGATAATGTCGTGTGGGGGGCGGCACAGGTGGCAGCATTGGGGTGGGGAGGGCTCAGAGTGGGGACTCGGTTTAAGCGGAACCACCAGGACTTCCTTACAGATTAAATGTGAAGTGTGGCAGAGATGTTGAAGATGACTGCAAGGTTTTTGGCAAGAACGTCCTGGAAGGATGGAGCTGGAGAAGCCTGCGGGGGTGGCGGGTGCTCGGGAGTTTAGCTGCCAGGTTAAGTTTGACTGAGTTACTAGAACACCACTTGGGGATGCCAGGGAGGTGGGTGCAGGAGACCTGCATTCAGGGGAAGAGCTGGGCTGGAGGGAAACCTTCAGGAGCGTGCTGTGTGATGCTCTCCTGACGGGAAACGGAATTGGAGTCATAACTGAATCAGCCTATGTGTGCAGCAGAGGGTGATGGGGAGATGGAGAGGAGCCAGAGGGGCCAGAGCATCCTTCAAGTGTGAGGCGGGGTGCAGGGTACGGAGGAGAGGGAAGGCCATCAGGAGGCCATGTGATCCAACGAACTGTACCAGAAGGGACTGAGTGGTCAGGAGCAGCTGGTGGTGCCGGAACCCCAGGGGAACCCCAGGGAAAACTGGCTCCATTTTCCGCTTATCCTGTGGCCTCTGTGCACACCGGTGCTTCCTCTTGGAAGCCACTCTAGCCCCAGGGCTTGATAAAGGCCCATTGGATATCCTGTGCACTCCCCTCTGGGCCCTTGTCACCATATGTAGGTACATTTTTCTCTGCATAGCTGCTTAATAAATGTCAGTTCACCTGCCATCTGTGTTTGCTTCCCCTGTTCCCCTGCACAGGCTGCGAGCACTCAACAGTAGCCCCTCGTAGGCGATATCCACTGCCCTCTCTGTGCCTGCTGTCCTACAGTCGCCTCTCATTCTACCCCACACAGCACACAGATACACACACAGACACACACACACACAGACACACACACAGACACACAAACACACACAGACACACACAGACACACAGACACACACACACACACAGACACAGACACACACACAAACACACACACACACACACACACACAGACACACACAGACACACACACACACACACACACACACACACACACACACACACACACACACGGATCCTATATGACATAAAGTGGATACTGGAGCAAGAGTCCCCAGTGGGTTCCTGATAAACTCCTTTCCTACCTCATCCATGGAGCTCAGGACCTCAGTTTTCTCCTATGCAGAATGGGAACAATTGAAACTACACTAGTTTGTTTGGTGTGTGTGTGTATGTATGTGTGTGTGTGTGTGTGTGTGTGTGTGTGTGTGTGTGTGTTGTTCACTAGAGATTCAAAGTAGGAAAGCGTGTAGTCAATGGTAGAAGGCTGTGTCCACTGCCACTGTTATGGAAAGACTAATGTCTTTCTTCCTTCAAGGGCCACTTGGAATAAACGTGAAGACGGGGTACAAAGAGTAAGCGGAGAGGCACAGAGGGTTTTTTGAGAAAGCTGTTTTCAAGCCCTGCCTACCAGGGACACGCAGAATCTAAATTTTCTTTTTCTGCAGAATGGGGGTTAAAAGTTTCCTAGAGAGAAGTAAGTAGCCGTGTGCTCTGGCGAGCATGCAGGATGATGACATTCGATAGAGCTGTGTACCACTGTGACTGCAGTGGCTGTGGGGATGGGGGCGGCGGGTGCCAGCCCTGGCCTCCTATTGTGGGTACTTAACCTCAGCAGGCCTGAGCTGGCTTGAGGAGGCTCAAAGCTGGGGTGTGGAGGGAGCCTGGTGGGAAGGTGCTCAACTCAGCTGGGTCCCAGCACCTCACAGTATAGGCTGTCACTCTGATCTGTCCACTCCCGAGGAAGTGGAGTGGATTTAGACAAGAGATAAATACTCTTGGAGTTGTCCAAAGGCCGCGTGAGTGGCTGTGTCAGTGACCCACTGCAGGCAACAGAAACATCTGCAGAGGGGGATCCCAAATGCCTCCTGGAAGGTCCTACAGGGGTCTCCTCATTTCCTGATCTGGGGAATCCTAGTCCTGTTTATCTTATTTCAATCTGTGGGTTTTTTTTTTCTTTCTAGAAAAGGTTTGAGGTGTGTAAGACACACCTCCAGAGAAAACAGATAAAAACAGGAAAGCGTTAGCTGAGTTCCCAGGCAGTTAGTACAGCCGCTGACTCATGCCTCTCAGATGTCAAGCAGGGGAGCACATACACCGGGAGACACTCTTGTCCCAGTATCCGAGGAAAGTCCCATGTGGGACACCAAGTGTGCTTCTGAGTCTGACATATTACTGGAGAGGTGAGAACAGGCCACCTGTCCCCTCTACTGCCTGCTTCTCAGGATGCTTTCCAGGAGAGCATCTCAGACCTCTTCTGAACATGGCGGACACAGTAAGCTAGTGCAGCCACAGTCCCCTGATGTCTCTGTTACTCTGCCTGACAAAGGCTGGAGCCATGCTGGAGTGTCCAGATGGGCTCACAGGGACACCACCATGATGACTTGTGTCACATGGCCGTGTCCATCTGGCTGCTTAAAGGAGCTGATGGGATGCAGGGAATCATGGGGCTACAGGGCGGAGTGGGAACTGACCTACCACTGAGAACTCGGAGACTTTAGGGTCAAAATCCTTTCCCAGAGACCTCACACTCCTCCAAACAGAATGTCTGGCTGGGTCGGCAGAACATTCTCTGCCAGTGTGTGGAAAGCACCAGAAAAGCAGGGCCCACTAGAGACCCACTGGCTAGGAATTGGGATAGAAATTCACAGGCAGCTATGGCTCAGTCCCCACTTACCCTGTGACCTTGTTCGTCCTTCACCCCAAACCCCAAGTCCTTCCAGCCCCAAGTCAGGCACTCAATGCAGAAAGCTTGTACGTCTTGGGGTGTTGGCTCTCCATCCTCTGAGAACTATGGCCCTCAGTGCTGGGCCTTGGATACAGCTACTGTGGTCTGTGCAGTACAGGCCACGAGGACTGTGCCTTCAGGTCTCGTGAGGAGAAGGCTGTCTGCCTCCTGCTGCTGATCTTTAGTTAGTAGGCAGGTGGCAACTAGGGTTTAGGAGAAAAAGAAAACTCCCTTAGCTGTTGTTGTAGCTCCTCTATTCCTTCTCTGGAAATTAGGGGAAAAACCAAAACCCTAAACCCTGTGTTAGAAGAGAAGCTGTGGTCTGACTCTTGTTCTGCAGAGCACAGAACTGGCAGTTTGGGTGACTTCTGCACCCCCTAATTCTTCCCTGAATCTGGGGAAGTCTCAGGGCATTTCCTCGGTTCCCCTCAATTGTGTCTTGGTTCCTGAAGTGTGTTTATCATTGCCCCAATCTGAGGCCCATAGGACTAAATTTCCCAGAGGTTACCACCTTGTTATCTGACTGTCCGTGGCAGAGCTGGGATTCGAACTCTGCCAGATGGAAGCCATCCCCAGGCCTCTGCTATCTCAGTTGCTTCCCCGTCCTTCCTGTGCTTCCTGGGACATCAGATTAGAGCTATGCAAGGTGGCAGTCTCATCTTGCCTCATGAACCCCAAATGCCAAGTGCACCTGGGGGCCTCCAGGCCAGGGGCATAAATGAAAAGGATATTTCTGCTCTCGTCCACACCTGCTGAGCCAAGACTCCTTCCTGGGTGGCTTGGGACTCCGCATTTATACATCTGCCTTCTCAGTCTCCTCAAAGCCTCCACTGCCGCCCTAGTCACATGAGCCTGTCCCATCTCCTCTTGCCCACCCTCCCCACACCCCACCAGATTCCTCCTTGAAAGGGCTCTAACTCCAGCTCTCTGTCCACACTCCCACAGAATCTGGGAGCACCCCTTTTCCTTGTTGCTAACTCCTGGGGTCCTTTGCCCTAGCTTGTCAGACGTCCCCCAGGCAATGTGCCTTAAGCACACAAGGGTCCAAGGCTGGCCTTATCAGACTGTGTTCCTCTATGACTTGGTCACTCTGCTATTCATCCAGATAGGAAATAACCTTGGGCTGGGAGTAGGCCTGGTCCTCTGAGGGATAGTGGTGGTGTCTGGTGCCTCAGTTTCCCTGGTGACCCCCAGATCAATAGCCTCCTTTCCCTGGCTGTCAGCTGCTATGCCTCTCTGATGCCGAGTGGTCCAGGTAGAGCTGGGCAGGTTGGCAGGGATGGTAACACATTTGAATGCCTCTTTGCTCCTGCTTTCTCTTGACAGTAGTGCCTTCTCTCACCACCCTCCTCCCCTCTTTGCATATTCTTATTTACGGTATATGTGCGTGTGTGGGCCATAGCTTGCATGTAGAGGTCAGAAGGAGTCAGTTTCCTCCTGACTATGTGTACCCCAGGGATCAAACCCAAGTTGTAAGGCCTGGTAGGAAAGTGCCCTTACCTGACAAAACATCTCACTAGTCCCAGTGTGCAGTCTCGTCCCATCATTGTCCCCCACGCCCCAAAGGAGCAAAGAACTATCCAAGGCCACCCAGTGGAACTGGAACTAAAATCCAGGCTGGTTGATTTCAAGGTCATGTCATTTCTGCTCAGCTGCTGCCTCCTTTGACAGAAGGACCTGAGCTGCTCTTGGCCCAGGGCAGAGAAGGCGGGGGCCCTTGGAACCAAAAGGCTTGGAAGAGGGAGGCATGCTAGGGCATTGCCTGAGCAAAGGCTCAGAGCTCGTCGTGATACGAACCCCATGCCAGAGCCTCATATGACCCCTCAGGCATCGTGGGTCTCTGCTCTTTTCAAGAGTCCCTCTGCCATAGGCAGCTCGAGTTCCCAGCTGTGCCTCTGTCTGCATTCCTGCACAAAGGGTGACTTTTCACAGAAGACCTTACAAGTCACCTCTGCCTCAGTGTCTCAAGTTTCTAATCCATTTCTACAGTTCAGAGTAGAAGTCAGCTCAAGACACCATAGGCTCGATGGCATGACGGAGAGTATGGGTAGAAATGGCCTTTGAAGGATTTATGCATGCTATGATTTAATGAAGCCCAAAGGGTGGAAGTACAAGATTCCTCTGAG
This sequence comes from Rattus rattus, assembly GCF_011064425.1. Classification (NCBI taxonomy): domain Eukaryota; kingdom Metazoa; phylum Chordata; class Mammalia; order Rodentia; family Muridae; genus Rattus; species Rattus rattus. The sequence continues at coordinate 152,952,106 of NC_046155.1, read as the reverse complement.
AGGAAAACAGACGACAGCTTCCGCCACCTTAGGACTCTGCAGCACCTTTGTCATTGTGGCCTGTTGGGGTGTGACCAAGGGTAGGGCCATAAGGGCGTGGTGTCTGTCCTGGCTTCTGACTTCTATGAGGCCTAAGCACTACCTTTGCTGATCCTGGCCCAGCTCTGGATGGAGAATGCTGGCGTGTGTGGGCCAAGTGCTCAGAAAATGATTCTGCACTGTGCTCAGCCATCCCTCTCCGCTGGGCTGGCTCCAGGGCCTTCCTCTACTCCTACTCGTCTGGTCTCTTCCTTCTTGGACTGGTATGTGAGTGACCATTTCTGGTGTGGAAAAGTGGATTCTCAGCTGGATCTCCACTTGGTCATTGACATAGCAGCCTCAGTCTGACCTCTCGAGGAGATGGCCTATCCATGTACATACACACTACAACCCATACGTGCACACACTTATTCTTGAACATGCCTCCCCCTTGCACACAAACATACCATAGATAACACATGAGTCATATATGTGCACACTCATGCACATATCATACCTTATGTACAGCTCCAGGTGTATGTGTGCACACACACCCACACACACATATACACACACACATACACACACACACACACACACACACATCCGTTCAATAGCACATAGATGCATCTATGTACCTCACACATTTCTTCCCCAACACACAGGGATTATACACTGCACACAGCCACCACTTAATTCTCCCTGAGCCTAGAGAGAATTCACATACACTGGTGACATTTTCACCATGCACACAACCATCTCCGAAGCTACACGTACTTCCCTGGATGCCTTTCCCAACACACAGACGTTCCAAACAGGCTCCCGCGGGCACACTCTGCCGTGCACACACACTCTCCAGCTCATACCACCTCAGAGCCCTGCAGGGAGCTCCTTCCGCCTACTGCTCCCTGAGCAGTGCCAGCAGCAAGGGAGGAGTAGGGAGCAGGAGAGGGCGTCAGGACCCAAGCAGAGCATTGGGACCTCCCTGGGCTTACTGCTCGAGGCTATAGATAAAACAAAACAAAGAATTTGAGCTCTCGAACGCTGTAGCCCTGTACACTGCGTGTGTACCCAAGCTAAGGAAGTCGAGATGAGACTAATTCAGTTTCTAAACCCAACTCAACTGACAATTTATTTAAGACAATTGTCTGTCCTGTCTGCTCTGCATCACTGACTTCGATGGGTGTTGTGCACCATCGTGGGGCGGATTCCATTAGGCAGAAAACCTGAGCTGCGATTTCTGCGCGCCCGGAGCCTGGACTATGGGCCTGGTTAGCCATCTTGGGCTCCTACTACCTGCAACCCTGATCCCCCTCTAAAAGAGACCAAGTCTAGCTTTCACTTTCATAGTGGAGCGACAGGAGACTGGTCAAGGTCACACAGCGAGTGGCCGAGCATCCTGTCAGTCCCTGTAGCGTGTTCCAACCAGAGCTTGTTCCTGAAATGCAGATGGTAGGGACACAAATCCCCACGGTGAACCCCTGAACAGCTCTGAAAGGCAAGCACAATTTTCTAAAGGCAAGCGTGGTATAAATAATTCATAAGTGGAAGTCATAGCACATATTGGTCATTTCAATAGATAGTAGGTTGCCTTTCTAATTTATGGTTTCAGGGGTGGGGCTGTGATAAAAATAACTTGGTGATTTCTAAAACATCTTAAGTCAACAGATCCCTAGTAGGTTTGTCTGACTTTACAGCCAACAGCCTCACTATCCCGGTTACCATAGAAATGGGATGCCTTGCTCTGTTGCTATGGCTACCACTTTCCAGAACACAATTGGTGGGTCTCATGGTTTGTGATTTGGTTCTGGGGGAAAAAAAAATATAAAAAGAGCCAGAAACTACCAGCTTGTGTTTGTGTAGCACCGTCAAACAGTTGCAGCTGAGTGTCCTGAATTTTACAAGGCAGCCACCTCGTTGGGGTAGCCGTTAGGAGACAGCCACCTCTGGGCTACCTGACAGAGCTCTTCATCCTCACGTCACAGACCCAGGAGGGATCAGCTGACCTGGTCCTGACTATGGTGGGCCCCAGCTGCTCTGGGAAAGGGCTAGATAAAGGGGCCAACATCACAGGAATGGCAGTCTGAGGGTGGCAGGGAAGACTGAGGGGGCAGAGAGGCAACACAGGCTGGAGCTGCCTGTGGGAAAGTCAGTCGCCCCCTAGTGGGGATGAGGTGAAGACAGGCAGAGGGCTGAGCGGAAATTGCCAGGAGGGTGCCAGAGGGGTCAAGTGCCTGTGTGTGTGTGTGTGTGTGTGTGTGTGTGTGTGTGTGTGTGTGTGTGTGTGTGTGTGTGTGTGTGTGTGTGTGTGTGTGTGTGTTGTTTGTGTGTGCCACACTTGAAGAGGGGTAGGAATGGGGATTGTATGCTATGTGGTTCCACCACTACTCCATGTGCACACTACTCCATGTGCACACGAGTTGTCTGTGCACATATACCAGAGTGTGCCAGGCCGGTGTGAGGTAGCATACTATGTTGAGGCCTCTGTGAGTTGGCTCCTGTCTTCTGTGAGTGGTCCAGGCACTGAGCTAGATTCTCTACACCCATGCACTTGTGTCTGAGCTTAGGACATCAGCTAAGTGTGTACGCTGGGTTATTGAGTACTATGGTCTGTGGGTGACTCGGCACACAGTTCATATAGGGCACACAGGTCCCAATGCTTGCCCTGTGGATGACAACCCCAGCATTCCTCTGAAACTTGCTACCCTGGGCCTATGAGGGAGGGCTTGCCTCTTTGTCTGGGATCAATGATCACCACGCTTGTGTGTGTGTCAACCCTCCCCATACCCCACCACACCCTGGTCTTAGCTGTGCTCTCTGAATGCTGAATACTCTGAGGTCTTTTCTACCAGGGGCTCATCAAAGGCTGAAAGCTACATAGGATGTAGGCTGGACCACCAAGGATGCTCTCATCACTGGTCCATCCTCAAAGGGCTGCTTCTGCTCCAGGGTCTGGGTACCAAGACCTAGGATCCACACAGGTGTGGCCACAATCACATCTAGTTGGATCTAGTCACCTCTGCCCTTCATCAGTCACATGGGACAACATGGCCTACTCTTAGGGGGTCTGGGAAGAGGGGGGCCATAGTCAACATCCAATCCAGGGCTGGCTTCTCAGCAAAGCTCAGACAGCTTGGTGGTGAGAGAGCTTCTTGTCTGAGTTGAGGAAGCTGGGCCTCTGTCTCAACTCCCTTACACTCTTGGAAGCCGTCGGCTTGGTCCCCAAACCTCTGTTCCTGCTTTTCCTTTTAGACACAGTAGGGATAAGACTGCCTGTTCTACCAAGATGGCACACATAGTAGGTCCTGGAACTTTGGTAGTTTTTCCGCTCTCCTCCCAACCTTGCTTCTGGCAGAGGGAGGAGCTGTTTTGGCTTTGGCTGGGCTCTGGCTGCCCTCCTGCTAGCCTCTAAGCTTAACGGAACACTGCGGTGCCTCAGCGCTCCGGAAGTTGCTTCTCCCACAGCCCAGAAAGGATCCTCATGGACCCAGAGGTCTTTGGGGTCCTGTACTTGCTTGGTGGTGGTTTGGCCTTGTGGTAGCAGATACTAAGAGGACAGATGTCTGTCTATCAGAGCTCTGCCTGACGGAGTCTTTCTATCCGACTCTAGTCTGGCTCTTGCTTCCCACCCCCAAGCCTCTTAGCGATTGGCCAGTGAGCTCCAGAGTCCCACCTGTCTCTGCCCCTCTGCTCTGGGATTACAAGCGCCCGCCACCACACTTGACTCTTGTCCTTGTTAATGATTTATTTTAGCTGTATTTCGTGTGTGCGAGTGTCCGTCTGCATATGTGTGTCTATCTGCGTGTATGGATGTGCACCACAGGCATACCTGGTACCTGTGGAGGCCGCTGGGTTCTCTAGACCTGAAGTTAGAGATGCTGCGAGCCACCACGTGGGTTCTGGGGGTGAATTCCGGGACCCATGCTTGCAAGGCAAACATTTTACCAAGCAAGCCACCTTCTCAGCCTTCCTACGCTAATCTTAATAAGATCTGACCTTTCCCCAGACCCCCACGACCCTATAAAGATCAGTATTCTGAGCGGACAAATGAGAGATCTCTGAAGGCTTATGGGACTCCTGGGAGATCAATGCCCTGTCTGAGCTATTCTCCTGAGCCTTTGCAAACACTAACGAGCCATTGCTCGCTGGAGACAGACTCTCGGCCTCCCCGGGTGGTTGTAGAGATTCCTTGAGGAGCGCTTGGCAAACTGCCTCCCAAGTACCACAGCTGCCAGTGGGAGACTCACCCAGGGGAAGGGCTATTAATGGGGCACCGAGGATGCATGGGATTTTCCACACAGAGTGTGTATGACCAGAAGTCTCTCAGGAAGAAGGAACCAATCACAATGGTGGTGAGACACTCTGGTCAGAATGCCATGGAGGTACATGTGGCAAACACATTGGGTATGTGTAGGGTGAGAACCCCAAGAAATAAAGCGTAGCCAGGGCACGGTGATTCTGATGTGCCAGGCTGGGGACTCTGGGCTTTTCCCTGTGGGTGATGTGGCAGCTGGCATGGGCAGCTCTGGGGACCAGTATCTGTGTTGTAAAGACTGAAGCTTAGAGCCAGCTTAGACAGCAGTGGCCCTGTTGAGAGAGATAGAGAGGAAAAGGCTGTGGCAGGGGTCACTGCTGGGGGGTTTGGCCTGTCCTCTGTGAAGGACAAGCTCTGAGGGAGGTGCAGGGAGGGGTCCAGGTCCAAATGCATAGCAGATGAGGATGTGCGTGTTTGTTCCAAGGACATGGTGACTTGGGAAAGGCTGTAGAGCTGTGTGAACTGGGGTTGGAGGTGGGTGACTCTCTTTTTTGCCTCTTTCCTTCCTGGTTTATCTTCCATGAATCCCAGGTCTGGAAGAGCTGGATCCCGAGAGAAGAGCTTCCCGGCGTCAGAAGACCTCTTCTCCGCCCTACTCCCCTCGGCTTTTGCCAACCCCACATGCCTCAAGGGGTGGAGGGGCTAATAGTTTCAACCCACTGCCTTGCAGGGGGTCCCTGTATGTCTCCTCCTGAGCTGAACAGGATGCTCTCTGAGAGGTGGAGAGAAGCCTTATCTCTGTGCTGGTGCTTGGTGAAGAGTGTCAGGAAGAAAGGATAGGTAGGGGAACCAAAGACTGCGGGGCAGTGGACACGTGGGGGAAAGGAAAGAGGGAGGAACAAAAGAAGGAAGTAGGGAGACTGTTTGAATAGAAGAAAGGGAGGGAAAGGATAGAAGGAAGAAAGAATGAGTGGATAGCTAGATGGGTGTGTGAATAGAAAAATCGGTAGGTGCACAGAAGGGAGAGCAGAAGGAAGCAAAGGAGGAAGCAAGGGAGGAAGGCTGCAAATGGGCTGCATCTGAGAGCATCCCATGAGCAAAGGTTCTGAGAATCTCATTGCTATCAAACCATCAGGAAGCCAGCGCACCGTAACAAGCAGCTTACCCAGGTCTCTTTCCTGTCCGTGGGCTCAGGTAGCATGCGATGTGACCCCATAAGACTGCTGGTGTTCTAAAGTGCTCTCTTTCCTGTTCTTCTCTTCCTCCCTACCTGCAGCCCAGAACATGGTTAGGAAGATCCACTTATTTCTTGGAGCCCAGATCCTTCGCCAAGTTGGGCTCCAGGCCCCATAGTCTTGGTTAACCCAACCAAGCAATACAGGGACTCCTAGAGCAACACCCCTGGAATAGAGGAAGGGTGCCTGTGTCCACCCACACTAAGGCTAAAGCAATCTGCGGCTGATTGGGGTGGGTGGGGGCACTCTTCAAGTAAACAGACGAGAGTCAAAGGAAATAGAATTCTCCCGGGAATCCTCTGGGAGCCGGATTCCAGTAGAGCGGATTCCAGTAGAGCGGTTTCCTTGTACTTCTCTGTACATGCCAGCCCGAGAGTCACAGTCAGTGTAGCCAAGCATGACAAACACCTCAGATTTCAGTGGCTTAACACAGTACAAACTCTTGAGGATTTTTTTCCCTGTTGTTTTTGTTTCTCACGAGAGTATTTGTATTTAGTGACAGTCAACCCTAACAGCGCCAGTCTCCTTCTCCTTTGTGGCTCCACTGGACCCTACGGCATCCCCGTTTGGCCGGCAGCGGGGAAGGAGCCATAAGTGAACAAGGATGCAGGCTTTGCCATCCAGGCTCAGCAGCAGCACCTACCCCAGCCCCGCCCCCCAGGCTCTGAGGAGGATAACGTAACATGTGCTCTTAGGTTGTGTTGGAGTGAAGGGGCTCTGTGCTTTGCCTGCCCCTGATGTGGCACCCTGCCTGGACCTGCAAGGCACTCCAGGTTTCTCCACTCTGAATGGGAAACCTTTACTCTGACACCCTGTGTTTCTCACCCACAGTACGTGGCCTTTGCCTCCCTCTTCTTCATCCTGGTCTCCATCACAACCTTCTGTCTGGAGACCCACGAGCGCTTCAACCCCATCGTGAACAAGACAGAAATTGAGAACGTTCGAAATGGCACACAAGTGCGGTACTACCGGGAAGCGGAGACGGAGGCCTTCCTCACCTACATCGAGGGTGTCTGCGTGGTCTGGTTCACCTTCGAGTTCCTCATGCGTGTTGTCTTCTGTCCCAACAAGGTGGAGTTCATCAAGAACTCCCTCAATATCATTGACTTCGTGGCCATCCTCCCCTTCTACCTGGAGGTGGGCCTAAGTGGCCTGTCCTCCAAAGCTGCCAAGGACGTGCTGGGCTTCCTGCGCGTCGTCCGCTTCGTGCGCATCCTCCGTATCTTCAAGCTGACCCGCCATTTTGTGGGCCTGCGGGTCCTGGGCCACACGCTCCGTGCCAGCACCAACGAGTTCCTGCTGCTTATCATCTTCCTGGCCCTGGGTGTGCTCATCTTTGCCACCATGATCTACTATGCTGAGAGGATAGGGGCACAGCCCAATGACCCCAGTGCCAGCGAACACACACACTTTAAAAATATCCCCATCGGCTTCTGGTGGGCTGTGGTCACCATGACGACACTGGGCTATGGAGACATGTATCCTCAGACGTGGTCTGGGATGTTGGTGGGAGCACTGTGCGCCCTGGCTGGTGTGCTGACCATTGCCATGCCGGTGCCCGTCATCGTGAACAATTTTGGGATGTACTACTCTTTAGCCATGGCTAAGCAGAAACTACCAAAGAAAAAAAAGAAGCATATTCCACGGCCACCACAGCTGGGATCTCCCAATTATTGTAAATCTGTCGTAAACTCTCCACACCACAGTACTCAGAGTGACACATGTCCGCTGGCCCAGGAAGAAATTTTAGAAATTAACAGAGCAGGTAGGAAACCTCTTAGAGGCATGTCGATCTGACCTTTCATCTCTGCCCCCCGTAGCAATGATTCCAGATTCAGTCAGACTGCTTCCTTAGTTCCACGGGCGACCCAGGACCCTGTGCCCAATCTTGAGGTGTGGAGCCTGGGACCCCCAGGGAGATGCTGGGCGGCCAAATTCAGAAGGCAAGAGCTTGCTAGAGGAACCTCATTGGTGGCCCTGGGTAAGGAGGTTGATGTGGTTGGTCTCATGAGTTCTGAAGAGGTTGATGTGGTTGGTCTCATGAGTTCTGAAGAGACCCCAAGGAAGCTTGCTGAGGACTCTCTTAGCAGAAGCCTAGAGGCTGCTGCTTGGTTGGAAGGAGTCAGGCACAAGTCTCTGGCAGGCTACTAACCCAGTGGTAGGCAGGGACAGAGGGAGTGGGACACCATACAGCCTTTTGGTCTGGTCTTCAACATGCGTGCCTTCAGGTTGTGTAGACTGGCAGAGTGGTATGTGAGGTCTGGCAGCTGGGTCCCTGAAAAAAGGCGGTAGCCAGGATTCTCAGCCCTGGCAGAACCTGTCTCTTTAGCTGAGTAGATTCCTGCCCTGACGCTGGCTGGCTACCCAGCTCCAGGTCTCTGCTAGGAGTCGCCCCTAGCCTTCCACGACAAGCTTACTCACCCCATAGCATGCCGAACCAACTCATTCTCTGCCACTACTGTAGAGTTTAGCATTTATCTTTAGGAACCTGTTGGAGTGACTCTGGCTTTCACGTTGTCTGTTTGGGTTGATGGTCCAGTGGGAGTTTCTGGTGACCTTCTGATGGAAGCGGCTGGTGAGCAAAAGACTAGAGAGGGGCCACATCCCGGGCAGCTTAGACGAAAGCATTATGGACCAGCAACAACCTCCCACCACTGAGAGTCGTCCCCACACCTAGCAGTAGGGACTGTAGCAGCAGCAGCAGCAGCAGCCGCAGCAGCAGCAGCAATATAAGACATCCCAACCACTTACCCACACATTCACTGGGAGATGGGGGTGGGGGCGGGGGCGGGGGTAAAACAATACTAGTCACCGAGGGATATATTCTCATATTCCATGGCTAGTGGCTCATTATGGGACTATCTCAGTTTTATGAGAACCTGCGCATAGCACATAAAGTTGACCATGGGGCTCTGGTCTGAAGATGAAAACCCATAGTCTACCTCTACCCATGGAATCCCATTGACTTAACTCTGAGGAGACAGGGATCTCCAAGGAACAGGTGATCCAGAGAAGAATGACGGCACTGAGCTCAGAGGTACCGGGTGAGTGTGGGGTTGATGTGTGCTGTTCGATGTGTTTAGTCTGTGAAGAGCACCCCATGCCTGGGTCTGGCAGGGGGCTGCAAGGTAGCTCAGCCTCAGGTGAGGACGGCTCCCTTTCACTTGGGCGGCCTCTCTCAGTGGATGATTGATGTCCTTCACTGCTGGTGTGCTATTGGGTTCCCCCTCCCACTCCAGTCCTTTATCCTACTGGCTGGGGCAGCCTAAGCCACGCCCCAAGTCCTACTTCTCTGTCCAGTCCTCTCACCCATCCCTTCCTCTCCTTCTTGAGATTCCTGCAGGTACATAAGCAAAATGTAGCTTGTGTTCGACCTTGGGGTAGGGAAGACGGGGGCCCTGAGGTAGAGATAGGCTCCTGATCAAGCCATGTCTCTGTTTTTGGGAAGCCCCAGGCCTACCCTTCTGTTTTGAGTTAGCTGGCCATTTTACCCCAGGAACCACTACCAGGGCGAGGACAGTTTCCCCAGCTCTGGATGGCCTACCCTCTCTGCAGGTCCACTGTGGGCCCCAGCAGGAAGTGCTCAGCCTGAGGGTTATCACATGACCCTCCTCGGCCCTTCTGACTCACCTTCCCCAACACTGTGTCAGTCAGGATTTGGTGCTCTAAAATGGAGCCCCAGGTCAGCCCTTTGATGATCTTGGCTCACTCTAGCCGGATTCCTCTGCACACCCAGACAGTGACATTATTATCCGTGTACTGGGAACAACACACACACACACACACACACACACACACACACACAGTCATACACACACAGAGACACACACAGACACACACACAGAGACACACACAGACACACACACACACACACACACACACACACATGCACACACACAGAGCTAATCCTAAGGACGGTAGCCCTTTCCTCATGTGGCAGCAGAGCTACAAAGCCTATGAATTCCTATAAAATTTCCTCTGGGTTCCTTAGCCTTGCTGAGCCTTAGCAGGCCTGCCTGGGAGACACCTCATCCTTGTCCAGGTTTCAGGAATTCGGAGATCTCTGGTTTGGGCAGTCTTATGATTAGCTCTCTGAGCTCAAGTTTCATCTTCCTAACACACACATGCACACACACAAATGCACACACACACATGCATGCACACATGCATGCACGCACACATGCATGCACGCACACACATGCACACACACACACACATGCACACGCACACTCCTCTTTCCCTTGCTGTTTTGGTGCTGTTCTGATGTTCAGCTCTCCAACCCCTCGGCTCTGAGATTCCAGTCCCACCTTTAGCCTCGTCTTTCACCAGAAACACTGCTCACCTCAGATGCTGGTGTATGAGACCAGGGTTATTTATTGGGGGAGCATACGAAGCCCCCAGCTTGTCTTCACCCACCCAATACCACAAGCTCCCTTCCTGGTTAACCCCTTTATTTCTTCTACAGCTGGATGGGCATGAGCTGGAGGTGATCGAGGGAAGAAGTCAGAGAGTAAGGAAGCAGATGGATGGGTAGCGACTAGGCCCCATGGGAATATGGGAGATGAGATGAGGTCCAGCAGGGTCCTTCAGCAGAGACAGTCAAGCAGATCCCCAAACAGAGCTTTCTCTAGTTCCATTTCTAACTCTTGGGATAGGGACTGAGCTAGAATGCTGGGCTCCAGCTGTGCCAGCAGCTCCTAACCCTCACTTCCACCTCTCAGTGAAGCCTCTGTCTGTCTGTCTGTCTGTCCGTCCCCAGGGATGTTGTGATCTCTTTCTTTGGGCCATGGCTTGAGTGGCCTCAATATTTGTGGGATCTTGTCCTGAGGTCCTGCCAAGGGTTCAGGTCTCACCTGGCCATGAGCTGGGAGGCATGGGGAAGGATTGTCAGGGACTGAGCTCCCTGCTGTCCTCCCAGAAGGAGTCCCCCCCCCGCACCACACACCCCTGCTTATAGTGGGGCCAACCGCTTACTCTGGGCAGCTTGGAGTGTCTGCTGTCCCCTCTGTCCTGCCATGTCTTCTTGTGTGTCTTATCTTTGCTCCTGCGATGAGTCAGACCTTTGTGGTGTGGGGTCCCAGGGTTACAGGTCCCCGGCTAAGGGACACAGAGGGATACAGGAGGCAGGTTTGGCTCCTATCCTGCCTGTGGGTGTAGAACCAAAGCTCAGTATCAGAGACGCCCCACTCCCGCCGCCTGCCCGCCCGCAGGAGCTACTGCTGCAGCCTCAGGTGGCCTTTGGGCAAGTAGTTTCTTTTCTGAGCACCAGAATCCAAAACCCTTTTTGCTGGGCCCTCCAGCTGTCCTCTCTTAGGCTACAGTGGCTTCCTGGGACTAGTGCTAGACCCTGGGGTGGTGGGGAAGGTGGCAGAATTGGGGGCAGAATTGATGGAGTAGGACAGGTGGCCAGAGAGAATCCAGCATCAAGGTAGGCCTGGCAACATGGACCCAGGGTGGAGTTTGCACTGGCCAATGGGTAAAGGGAGAGCTGAAGAGAAATGAGATGACCTTGAAGGCCAGGCATGGGTGTTCTTTTCTGTGTTGTTCATATCCTCTCTCTCTCTCTCTCTCTCTCTCTCTCTCTCTCTCTCTCTCTCTCTCTCTCCTCTCTCTCTCCTCTCTCTCTCTCCTTTCCTCTCTCTCCTCCCTCCCTCCCTCCCTCCCACTAATCATGTCTCTCTTTCTGTGTTTTATTGCATGGGCGTGCTGGTTCCCATGGCCGTGCCTCTCACGGGTTTGTCCCTCTTTAGCCTGGGATGTTTTCCCCTGAGTCCTAGCTGGGCAGACCCCTTTGGGACAAACCCAAGGCAATGCCCAGCCCACGTAATCCTAATCCAGTCCTGCGTGCGCCCGGTGGCGCCCGCTGCTGGTGTGAACAGTAAGTACGTCAGAAGAGTCTAGAGATGTCCGAAGAGCCAGCCTACTGACAGAGGGCCTGGTCACATAGGTTCTCCTTGCTCCAAAGTTTTAAAAAAATGACCCTCTCACAGTCGTTCATCTCAGTTCATTTCAAAGCCTGGAAACCATCTCTGAGACACTGACCATGTTGCCATTCCATCATCGCAGGCCTGGGGGGACGGTGTCCTGGGGCTCTGGGCTAAGGAGGCAGGCCCAGCTCTCTGAAAGCGAGTAGGAACCTAGCTGTCAGGAGAGATGGGCAGGTAGGCGGGGACTCTGAGCTTTCTCATGGTTTGGACGGTTGACCCTCTTTGGTTATTCTCTCTTCTGGCCATCCGCACTAGAGTTTGGGACAAGAAGTGAATGGCCTGGTTGCTGAGAGCACCTTCAACTGCAGATAAAACAAATCAGCCACTCGGCCATAGACCCCTATTCAAGGTTGAGACTGAAAGAAAACACAGGTTCCAGGGTTATCTTGGAACCTGACTGTCATCCTGTCCCCCTCGATCCCAGATGGTTGCCCCTTGCCCCTGGACCCCCAGAGAGACTGCCCCACTTTCAAACTCTTTACAGTTTAAGGTGGGAGCCCCAGGGGCAGGGGACGGGTAGGCAGAGACTCAGGGCCAGAGGAGGGGATCTCAGGCTGCACTGTCTCTATTGAGGCAGAGACAGGAAAGAGCGGTCACTGTTTGACCCTTCTCTGGACAAGAAGAGCGGGCTGTGGACACCCACTCAAGAGCATCTTTGTCAGCTGGAGAAGATGCTCTTGGAAGCCACCATTCTCCCCCATACAGGTACATGGACCCCAGCTTCCAACCCTCCCTTCCCCACCATGCCACCCCCTCATCTCGCCAGCATCCTCCTCCAGCCCACAAACCCTCCACGAGGGAGACAAGAGCCAAACGGAACGTAAGGGAGAATACGCATGTCTGCGGGCACATATGTGTCCCACAGACACGCCCCGTATGCTAGGCAGACCCCAGCTTGTCACATGGTGCCAGAGTTTCCCTAGTAGTAACTGGCCTTTCTGGTTCAGAGTCAATCAGGATCGAAGGCCCTGGGATCTTCGAGGAATGCACTGTACGTGAAATGCCTTGCCGTCTTGTACGACAGACTTTTTTAAGTTCCAAAATTATGATGGGAAACCTTTTTTTTTTTTTTTTGGATTTGCTTTACGAATAAACCTGATTGGTCCATTTCTCTTTTGACTGACTGCCTCTTTTTAGTGCCATTGATGTCCACGGGTGGCGATCCCACTCACGTGCATGCCATGTGTGCGTGCACATGGAAGGATCACTCCTGAATGTAGTCATACGATGTCACCAGGATCATGGGAGAGGGTCAGACAGAGCTGGGAGTCTCCTGTAGCTTTCTTTCAGAGAGCCTCCCCTAGTACATCCCCCAGGTTGCTTTCTTCCCTCACCAGAGGGCTCTCCCATGAGGCTTCCCCCATAGGTGCAGTGCTCGACTGGGTTTTACCCTAGCAGTGTCCCCAAGAGGGACAGAGATGATGGACAAAGCTCAGTCAGAGCCACCACTGCCAGGTGCTGAAGGTCTCCAAATCTTTGCTCTTGAAGTTAGGAGGGCCAGGGTGCTTGGCTGTGGCCACATTTAGCCCCCACCCCCCAACATATATGTTCCCCTGAGACCCCTTTCCAGGTTCCTTCTTAAGCTACTGCAGAAGCCAAGCCTCAAAAATTCCCCCACCCAAGGCCATCAGAGTCTGTCGTCTCCCGCACATCCATTTGCTCTGCTTTGCCAGCGATGCTGGTGGAAAGGACGGGAATGTGAGCCCCTTCCACATCCCTGTCCAGCGATCGCAGTCTCATGCACATGCCTATGTCTTTTTTGTGCAAGCGACCAGGTCCCCTGGTGTGGTCTGTGGAAGCGCTCCTTGGTGTGTGTGGGCAGCCGTGTATGTCTGCATGGGGACAGAGCAGATGGGACGGTCTGATCGGGTCTGTGGGATGACACAGGAAGCTAATCTGCAGGAATGATGGGGTAGAGCAATCAGGTTGTGTCCTTATGGGGGCAATGAAATGTATGACCAGGCCTAGTCTGTGCAGGGAACGTGAGATGGAAGGGACATGGTTGGGTCTTTGTTGAGACAGTATAGGTGTGGCCAGCGCTTGTCTGTGCATAGGACAAAGTTTCAGAGGGCTGTGTGATCAAGCTGTCTGTATGGAGTACAGTCTCAAAGGGACCAGATTGGGTTCCTGTAAGGACAGAACAGAGGTGTGGCCAGTCTAGTCTTTCTGGAGCATAAGCATGGTAAAATAAGGTTTGTTTGGGGGACAGTGTAAAATGCATGTCCAGGCTAGTCTATAGGGGGGAAGGCATATCCAAGGGACCAGACCATGTCCCCGTCAGGACAGGATAGAAGGTATGAGTAAGCTTTGTCTGTATGGGATAAAGTCATAGAGGTACCAGATTTGGTCCTTGTGGGGACAGAGAAGAAGCCAGGGGCATCTGAATGGTCAAGTTGGGTCCTACCTAGAGTGGTGGGTGGCAAGCTGAGTGATCAGACTTGGGGGAGGGGATATTCCAGGAACCAAAGGATAAAATGGGAGCTGCGTGGGCAGGAGTGGAGGAGGTCAGGTGGGGTCTGAATGTTGCTGGGTAGCAGCCTGGTGCTGTTTAGAAGCAGAGGGGTCTGAAAGGCTGCCCTTCTGGGTGTCTGTCTGTCTGTCTTCTCCCTGAGCTGTGTGTCTGATCCTCTCCCCATGAATACACCATATCATTCTGTCTCATTAACGCTGCCTTGGGCCCTGGGCCTGCCCCCAGCACCACACGCCAGGCCCATCACCAATTCATCTTTTTGCAAACTTTGAGCAAACCTAGGAGTCTCTCTCCCTCTCTTTCTCTCTCTCTCTTCCCTACATCGTCAGTAGCCCACCCCAGCCTTGCACCCTCCTCCATGGACCACCCACTGTTCTTGCCTCAGGAACGAGAAGTCGTTTGTCGAATGCCCCACCTTCGGCCTGTCACCCCCTCTCACTAAACGGTTTTCAGTGTCTCAATAGCTTCTGCTTATATGTTTGAAGATTCCAAACTGAATGGGGAGGTGGCGAAGGCCGCGCTGGCGAACGAAGACTGCCCCCACATAGACCAGGCCCTCACTCCCGATGAGGGCCTGCCCTTTACCCGCTCGGGCACCCGCGAGAGATACGGACCCTGCTTCCTCTTATCAACCGGGGAGTACGCGTGCCCGCCTGGTGGAGGAATGAGAAAGGGTATGTAGAGGATCTCGGAGCTCTCTGCATTGGCCGGGCCCGCCTTGCGCTCCCGCAGATGGGTGGGCAGGGCGGCGGGCAAGGGGTGCTGAGGGGTAGGTAGGCACACTGAAGGGGTGATGGGGGGAAGTCCCCCTGGAGGTTGGCCTCTAGAGGTCAGAGTTCTTTCTCCAAGGGGCATGGAAGCAAGCTGGCAGAGAGAAGCTGAGGGCCAGGCAGCTGCAGGCTGGTATTCAGCTAAGTGGTAGGAAGGGTCTTGGCCAGAGTTGACGACCGAGGTCTGTAAGCCCAAGGCAAGGGGGTACTCAAGGAGACAGGGGGAGGCTCAGCTCCCTCAGATTTCTCCCATGGGGCAGAACACGTCCTAAAGGTAAAGTGTTCTCTCCTAGCCTCTAGTTGTGGAGGACTATTCAGCTTAGCCACATCCTGCGAGTTTAGTCTAAAGTTCGTCTATGGAAGAAGTATCCTTTAAAGAGAAACGGCAGGGCAGTGGGAAGAGAGGCTTCAGAGAAAGGTGGCTTAGGAACTGGGCGATTAGGTCACTATGCTTGCAGAGGTAAGCTGTGTGCTAGCCAGAATACGAGGAGTGGCAGACAGAGAACTTGCCAAGATGAGGTATGTCAACAGAACTTGTATAGCTCTTTCCATGGCCAGAGCTCATTATTACTGCCCCAGGGGTAGTCAGCACCCCCTTGTGGCGGGTGAAGGCTCTGGCCAGCGGTGTTCTTACAGCTGGGATTTGGAGAGGTTTAGCATGGGCTGCCTGGGGAGGAGTTCAGAACACTCCACATAGGGTTGCAGGCACTGGCCTGGGCCTTTCTCAGGGCATCAGACTAGCTGGGAAGTTCATGCATGTTCCTGTGCACCTCACACTCACGCAGACACCCAACGACAGGGAGCAGGGCCGGCCAGAGGGGAGTCAAAACCTTGAAAGTAACCGCTGGTGTGTAGTCCCGGGTCTCTGTCGACTACACTAGTGCTGGAAATGGTCAAGTCAGACACAAGGGGAACAACAGACTTCGAGAATCAAAGGCAGGTCTAGAAGAGGAGAGGTAGCCCCCACCAAGATGAGGGACAGTCCTTCGGGTGGCACGTGGTGGCTTAGTTATACCTGTCTCATTCAGGCTGGTCTCTGCTTGTTTGCCCTGCCTGAGGTCCCCTGGACCTCAGTGCGGTGTGCTGCTCCCTGCATGGTGCTGCATGGCAGAGGGCTACCAGCCTTGCCGGGAGCCCCATCCTTGGCACGGATGGGGCTGCTGCTCTCTTTGCAACTGGCTTCTTCCCAGGAAAGCCTGTAGGATGCCCAGGAGCAGGGGCCACCCTGAAGAGTAGGGAGAAACTGTCTCCACGGTTGTGCCCTGCCCAGCAAGGTCCCATGGGGCTGCCTGACTCCTTGTCTTGATTGCTGAATCAGTCGGTGTGGCCCAAGACAACAGAATGTCTCTACTGTGCTTCCAGAAGTTGAGGGGATGTGGGACAGAAGCCACCCCCCATTTCTTAGTAGTTCTAGGAAGTACAACCCCCATCCATAGGTGATCCCCAGTCTCAGAACCCACCTGGGCTTGGGTGCTGGACTCTTTGGGAGGCACCAAGGGTGAAGGCCCCATCCGTATCCATCCAGCCCGGCTCTTATGGCTCCTGATAGCAACAAGAACTTGCTTTGCTCTGGCTGATTCGGAGCCCTTTAGGTCTGCAGGTGCAGAGCAGAAGTAGGGACTTCACCTGTCCCCCCCAGGAGGGAAGAGAGAGAGGCTGCTAGGCTGGTCCGCTGCATGGGAAACAAGCCGGCTGGAGAAGAACCTGCCTGCCTCTGCATGCGGCTGTTCAGTCTCTCCTCCTCCTTCCTTAACAACTAAGCGCCGAGCGAGCGGGAGGGGAAGGCGAGAAGAGGAGCTCAAGTGTTAATTGTATTCTCTACATACAGATCTTTGCAAAGAAAGCCCTGTCATTGCTAAGTATATGCCGACAGAGGCTGTGAGAGTGACTTGACCAGGCGGCTTGGCCGAGGACACTGGTGGCTATTAAGCATCTGGGTGGACCTGCAGCCCCTCCTCACCCTCGGACAGAGTAAATTCACGCCATGCAGGTTTGCCGGACGAGTCCGAGTGGCCCCGGGCATTGTACTAAGACGGACGTAGCTTTTTCTACGGCCCATGGTAACTGACCGTAGAGGATTCGCCCTTCTTTCTTTTGATTTTCTTTCTTTTTTTTTTTTTTTAGAAGTTACCTTTTATTTGGGGAGGGGGGGTCAAGGGGAGCCTTAGCATGACTTGCATGAAGTTAAACAGAAAACCCAGCTAAACCAACCCCACCAGCCCCTGCTGTGACTGTATGATCACCCTAACCACCACCGAGAACCAGAGAAAAGCAAGAGTCTCTTATTTCTTCCAGCATTCTTTGACACGTAGTGTCGGAGTCAAACTGTGACAGCGCTTGGTAGAACCCTGTATATTTCCGGGAGTGGGGGCGGGGGGAGAGGGAGGTCAGGGACTAAGGATGGGGCCAGGGGAGTGGATTGCTTTTTTGTACACGAGACCCAGAGGAAAGGTCCCAAAAAGGCAGTCAGTCATCGGTCACATTGACCTCACCTTCATAGCTCACCTCTCGCGCGGAAAACCAAGAACTATGCTCCGAATAGGATTGTGGAAATTCACACTGCCACCCTCTTCCACCTCTGTTTGGCATGCTTGCGACCCAACGGACCTCTCCCCAAGACCCCGACAGTGGCTAGTTTAGGTCGATTCTCTCATCTTGGTGTGTAGATCCAGTGTGACCAAGTTTCATAACAAATTGTTCATAGTTACACCACATGGATTTTCCAATGTCATTTTAAAACCAGGATGTAGAGTCCCTCCAGTTCAGGACCACCAGAGGGGCGCCCCCCCCCCACCTTTACTAAGGCGAAAACCGACACTGTATGCAATTTAGTACTTCAGAGCCCCAAAAAAAAAAAAAAGAAAAAAAAAAAAAAGAAAAATTGCATGCCCAATGTTATGCAAAGAGATTCGAGCATGAAATAAATTTTGTAACATGGTTTCTGTCTAGTCTAAAGCAGATTTGTTTTTCTGAAGCAATCGGAGGCTCGCAGAGACACGCTTCTGCATCTCGAATAAATATAGTATTTTCCCAACAGAAACAGAGGACAGTAGCTTGGCTTTGGTCTGATTCTAAAATTAGTGCGTGTGGTGGGGGGAAAGATGATATTTTTGAAAAACACATGCTTGAGTTGAAAAAAAAATGCAACATCTCGAGCTTTCACTGCAACATTTCCTGGAAAGACAGCAACCTTCCCTCCCTCCCCGGGCCTGGCCCTGGGAATAAAGAACTGACTTTTGATCTGAAGGAGTGAGTTGAGTGTTTACTGCCTCCGAGCTGTTTCTCCATTTGTTCTGCCAAGTGGGTGTGGCTACGACTGTTGTCATCTAAGCTGAGGTGCTGCTGGGTTCTCAGGATGCTGTCCCTGCAGGTTAGGGCTACAGATCCTGTTGGGTCTAGGGAAGGAAGCAACACCTCAGAAGTGAACGAAGCCCTGACAATGTCTGGCACATGCTCTGTGGGACTCACCTGCTATGGTTCTCTGACTCATCTCGGTGGCTCTCTATGTGAGGCCTTGTCAGAGTGACTCACTGCCCTGGGCAGCCAGAGGTATTTCCCTGATGGGGCTATCGTTGGGCCTGACTGTCAGGTCTGGGTACCCTGGCCAGCTCCCAGGGCCTTGTCTAGAGACTGCCTCACTGAATGCGCCTCTCAGCCTACACACCTAGGAAAGGTACAGTTGGTTCCAGAACCTTCATTTGCAGGTTTGGGTGTGAGGTAGAATGGAGGATCTGATCCTTCCTGATCCATTGGTGATTCCAGAGTTGTTCAGTGCAAAGAGTCCCGAAAGGCTACGCCGTCAATCTCGGAGCATTTTAAGATGAGAGATAAGGTCAGAGCCGGCAACATGCTGCTCAGGGCCACCAGCACAAAGGTGTCAGTCCCCTGTATAGTTTCAGTCTCTTTGCCACCACCCAGAACACCCTGTGATCGTATGGGTTGGTGGGACGTTGAAGGTGGGTAGCGAAGTTTTACCTACGTGTTTCTCGCCTCCTCTGACAACTTGCCTCAACTTCCTGGTACCCAGGCTCCACCGTAACTGAGAGTGGTTAACCACTGCCCTCTTCTGAGTCTCAGGATACACAAGTGGAACGGCTTCTGAGGTCAGTGTTGATGTAAGCCAGGAATCTACTAGGAAGGTGAGAATTTACTAAACAACGCAAAGCCATCTGGAATACGGGCCTATAGGAGCTCCTCCTAGAGAGCGGGAACGAACCACACTGAGGGTCTACTGTGTAGGGTGCATCTCACACACACTGCCCAATGCCAGCTCAGAATAACCCAGTCGCCCCACATTCCAGCCAAGACAAAAAAAGTACAAAGGGGCAACAAGCCCAAAGCTGCAAAGCCCAGTGAAAACTGAACTCCAGATCGGAAGCTCCAGAGTTCATATTGGACTACTAACGACTTAATGGGGCTGGTCCTTGATGAGAAGTCCTGGATTCTGAACCCCGGGCTCTTAGGATTTCACCTCCTGCCTCCTTCGTGGAGTGCCACAGCTGTGACAGAACTTTTATGTTCTGTTCCAGATCGCTCCTGATTCATAGCTGGCCAACCCTACTTTTCCTGCCTTATGGGTGAAGTTTATACCCTCTTGGCTAGTTGTCCAGAAGCCCACTAGCCTTCCCTACCTGTCCTCTCTATGCTCCACCCACCTCTGTGCTCCAATCAGGAGGCAGGTCTGAAGCTGTGACAGTCACACTTAGCACCCACTTCCAACTCATCCCCACTATCTCCCATGGCTAACTGCAAATGACCACTAAGTCTCCTCACCCAGAGTAGACAACGCCTGGGCATGGTGAAAAGGACTTATTCTGAGTTACAGGCCTGGATTCACTCCCTAGGCACCACGCTACCCGTCTTAGTCAGGGTTTCTATGGCTGCAATGAAACACCACGCTCAAAAGCAAGTTGGGGAGGAAAGGGTTTATTCAGCTTACACTTCCATATCACTGTTCATCATTGGAGGAAGTCAGGACAGGAGCTCACACAGGACAGGAACCTGGAGGCAGGAACTGATGCAGAGGCCATGGAGGGTGCTGCTTATTGGCTTGCTCCTCTTGGTTTGCCTGGCTTGTTTTCTTATAGAACCCAGAACCACCATCCCAGGGATGGCCCCACCCACCATGGGCTGGGCTTCCCTCGTCAATCACTCACTAAGAAATATGCCGTATAGCCTTGCCTACAGCCCAGTCTATGGAAGCATTTTCTCGGTTGAGGTTCCCTTCTCTCAGATGACTTTAGCTTGTGTCAAGTTGGCATAAAGCCAGCCAGCACACCATCCAAGGTTATTCTAGCAGACTCCAGGCTATCATAGTCAAGGGTGGAAGATGGGTCAAGGGAAGACAGGTATCCGTGATCAGAAGGAGAGGGTGGGTGTGGGAAGTAGGTATGACAACAGCTGCTGCATGCTGGGTCTTCAACACTTACTCCAGGGCCCAACAAACAAATGCAAACACAGTGTGGGTATTTCTTCCCATGAGGGGCAAGGGTGGGAAATGAAGACAAAGTTATGTTGAAAACACATTTTTTTTTAATGAGTGCTTTTCTCAGGTTAGCTCCTGTGACCCCAATGAGCCTAACAGGTGAGGGAAGTAACAGCGTCAAATGTCCAGGAGACCTGTAGACTGGTTCTCCAAAAGCTGTAAACAGAATAAAGTGGAGTGGACAAGGATGAGACCTCAGAGCTCACTCAGTCAACGTCCCACTCCAACAACCCCTGGGGACACAGAGAAGATCATTCATTTACATTTTGCTTAGTTCTAGAGTTGACTGAGCGCCGGTTCCTTCATGGGCTGCCAGGAAAAGGGACTTGGTTAACATCTTGGAAAACCAAACAGCTACCAGCTGAAGGAAAAAAAAAAACAAAAAACAAAAAACAACCTCCACCTATCAACTGTCCTTCCTTGACTCTGGTGTTTATATCCATCAGAGTCTGGCAGCAGAGTGAGGAGAATGCCTTCTGTCCACACTGCCATCGGGAAGGGCAGAATGGGGGTGTCTGAGGTGAGGAGGTGGGCAGGGCACCATTCCTTCCTGCACGTGGCACCTGCTTCTAGAAGGATTTGACCCACCTGCTCTAGATGAAAGAACTCAGTTAGCGTCTACACACTGATCCTGTTCAGGATGTGGAAACGTCTACCTCCTATGAACAGGGCACTGGGCTCCAGGGCTCACGGTTGAATGGGAAGCTCAGGGTGTGCAGTTCTCCAGCACGTACTGAAAGAGACAGGAGGAAGCTCGCCTCCGGACAAGATGGTGTTGGCTCCTTGTGCCTGGAAACTATAGGTAGAATGGGTCACATGGGAATGCTTTCGGGCTCTCAGCCTACAGGACAGTAACCTTGAGCTTGCTGCAGTAAGCCATACTGGGGGTGACTGCTCTATTTCTGTGGGCTTGGCCATGCTAGCAAGAGAAGATCAGAGGACAAATGTTACCGATGGCTTCTGGGTCTGGTAGGTGGGGTTGTGAAGAGCAAGGCGTAGTTCTGAGGTCCAGTGCTAGGAGCAGGACTTCATGCCTGGGGCTGCAGGTCTGGGCTCAGGCCTGAGGAGTTTGGAACAGACTTCCTCCAAACCATCTGAGTGGAACCCACTCCTACTCAGCTACTTCCCATCCCACCTTTGTCAGGTTCAGGGCTCTTACTGGGTGGCCCTGGGCCAGGAATGAGGTGCATCTCCCCCTTTCAGCCTCCATTTTCCCCTGATGAGCAACAACAATGGTTGAAGGAGATGAGCAGTTTCTACACTTTCTCAAGGAGCCACTGACTACATACAGTCTCGTGCAGAGTGCATCACATAACGTAAAGGCAAAACCAACACTGCCTAACATAACCAGGAGATGTGCAAGCTTCTCACTGTCTACCTGGCCCCCTTCGCCAGTCTACAAGGAGATGTCTGAAGCGCTGAAGAATGTAAGCTGTTGGTTTTGGGTCTTTTTCATTGTTTTTTGTTTGTTTGTTTTTTGTTTGTTTGTTTGTTTCTTTTTTTTTTTGAGACAGTGTCTTACTATGTGACCCTGACTGGCCTGGAACTTGCTATATAGACCAGGCTGGCCTTAAACTCACAGAGATCCACCTAGCTCTGTCACCATGCGCTGGTATTTAAGGAATATGCCACCATGCCAGGCTCTGGGGAGTGTAGTTTGGAGGCCTCTAGGCTTTATGCTGAAGGGAAGTCAGCTTTAACGTCCTAGGATTCTGTAACCACTGAAGCTACCAGAGCCTCGACACCCCAGCTCTGAGATGATATAGTCCATCTGCTACAGTGACCCTACCTGGCTGGAGGAAGACTTACGAATCTTCCGAGAGTTTCCTGGCTCCAGACAGCCCTCTCTGCACTTGGGGTCTCCTCTGCTTGTTCCTCCCAGAAGCCCTGCATTCTCTCCACGTACTCATTCCACTCTCCCTACCCAACCCAAAGCCTTTGCCTGGGTCCTGGTCTTGAAGACACAGATGTCCTTCCTTCTGAGGCTCCAGGCAGGTGCCTCGGTACCCTTACAGGCAAAGTAACGGGCCCTGGACAGAAAATAAAGCCCCAAGTCAGAGGGGAGGTGTGTGCTGCTCTAAATGTGACCTAGACTCCTCCACCTTCTGACCTAAACACAGCCATGGGGTGAACATCATTAGGGTCAGAGCCTCCTTCTGATGCTGTCACTTTGCATGCCCTTTAGTGAGAAGCCCCTCATCCGCATCTGCTGAGTAGAAACGATGTCTTCTCCATAGGCCGGGCCTCTCTGAGCACTGGGCAAACAGATCCTTGTTCTCACCTGCAGTCCTGCCCAGCATCAGGGCTTCCTGACCCCCCTCTCGAGCTGACAGGACGATTATCGACCCCATAATCTATCAGAAGGATTCTCCAGGGAATCTCTGTTGGAATAAGCCACTTTATTGAATGGTCTCTTTCATGCCTCCCCACCCCCCAACTTCTTGTCGGGCCAGAATGGCTTTGGGTTGCAGTCACCAATGGTCTCTCCTTCCCGTCTCTCTCTGTCCACGGCACCCTGAGGTTCAGTGGTCTCTGTGGCATCTGGGAGTGGGCAGGTAACCTTGAGATCCTGCCATGGTGCAGGGTGTGCCGGCAGCTGACATAAGGCCAAGGAGTGGCCCGCCCCACAGCCCACGAGGAGGAGTCTTGATGGTGACGGCAGGGCCTGCACTGGAGTTGGAGTCCAGACATTGGACTTGGTGCCGTCCCCACACATGCCATGTTCATTCCAGCCCCAGGAGCAGCACTTGTCCCCTGCGGGAGAGAGGGCACAGACATCACTGTTAATGCCCGCTGCACACAGGAGAAAGCAGGGCTTGTGGCCATTAACAGGGTATGTTCATGGCCACCTCACCTGCCCCCCTCAAGTCACTGTGCCCCATGCTGCCTCCCCATGCCCAGCTGTTCATGCTCCATCCATAGATTTCCTCCTTGGCTTTTCACTCCCCACAGGCTACCAATCACTGAGCCCCACTAACCCCACCACCAAGAACAACTCCAGTATCTCCCACGTCCCTCCGTCTCTGCTGCCACTACTCTAGCCCAGGTCATCAGCTTCTCACCACAGCCGTAACTGTTTCCCACACACCGTCACGGTTAAACGCCGATAATCCCAGCTTCTGGGGAGCTGAGTTCCAGACCGGCTTCGGCTATACAGAGAAACTTGATTCCAACTTCCCCGCTTAAGAAAACTACCCGAAAGTTTGAAATACCTTAGTATGCAGAAAAGCATGGAGAACAATGTATGGTGTCCTAACCTACGCTCAGAACATTAGTTATCATTTTCCAACAGGCATTTCAGTCCTTTCCTTAAAACAACCACAAAATATCTTGTGTACGCCTGACCTCCCTCTATGCTCTCCGCCCTGCTGCAGGGACCACTGCTTCGAGGCCAGTATGTTTACATGTACATGTATGTGTACATGTATGCATGTCCATAAACACTATGTATACTTATTTAGTTTGTCTTAAAAACAACATCATTGATACATACCTTTTACATGACCTGCTCTTTATACTTAGAAATTCATCTGAGCCAATATTTACAGACCAAGCTTATCAATACCCTCTCCTTATGTAAAGGCACCTTCCACTCAACCACACACTTGGGATGATCAGTTCTTACTAGTCATTGTTGCCACCGAACTATATATACCAATGCGCAATATGAAATTATACACCATCACCAGTATGGCTGCTGTTAGGAACAGTGCGGCCCTGAACATCTTGCAGATGGGTTCCTCTGTATCTTTCCCTGTAGACCGCTGACACTCTGCCGACCACACTCATTTAGCTTGAGATCCTGTTATGGGACCAAGCTCCCTTTATGAGCCCACAGCATCTTGGGTTCTATGGATCACACGGTTACATTCTCCGCCCCTCCATTTTTTCCCTTTTCCTTATTGACGACTTAGTTCTACACACTGCACGTGGCTTCCCCCAGAAGTTTGGGGTGTGGTACCTCACTTTGTTTATGGAGTCTTTTGCTAAACAATTTCTTTACAGTGGCTGCCTAATTGCACATTTTGAGGGTTAAACGATTTACTTAACCCGCGGGTTATTCTCAATGCTCAGGTTGTCTCTAATTTTCTGTTGTCCTACAGCACGGCGTGTAGAGCTCTGCGAGTGAGTCTCTCCGCTGCTCCCTCTAATTACCTTCTCAAATTAGATTTGTAGGACAGGGATTCCCGGCCAGTGGGTACGGCGATCACGGAGATGCCCAAGGACTGTGTGCGGTCTGCCAGGATACTCTTAGAACGTGACTTCAGTGACCTGTGGGCATCTCTGCCCCTCTCCCAACACCGTTGTCCATTAGCATCCTGGGTTTTAAAAAATCCTTTTCAATTTGAACACAAAATGGTGTCTCGCTGTTCTAATGTGTACTTTGATTACCAATGAAATTGGTAGATCTAAACGCTGTGCTTCCTGGATACTTTGTATCTTCGTATATGGCTTCTTCAAGCCCCCACAGCTCAGTTAATATCATCCCAACATCCGTTAACAGAAAAACATTTGAGGGCTCAAACCCAAAAGCTACGTGACCTGGTGCTTGTCGTTTTCAGTTTGACTTAAAATTTTGTTCTTGATCTTTTAATGGACATGTATTTATGATCCTATTTACTGATTTGGGTTTTTTGGGGGTGGGGGTGGGGGGAAAGGTTCTCACGAAGTTTATGTTGGTCTCGAACTCACTATATAACCAAGGGTGATCTTGACCTCCATCTTCCTGTATCCAGCTCCCAAGATGGAGTGCAGATGTGCCTGCCATTATATCGGGCTAATTCACCGGCCTTTTGTGTTCAATTCCTTCGGCAGCACGTAAACACCGAAAGCCCATCTTTATTAGGAAATATTACTGACTTTTCCATGATGCCAATGTTTAAATCTTACACCGAAAGTTTCAAGAGAGGGCTCCACCTCCTTGGGAGGGAGGTCAGGGGCTTGGGTGAGGGGAAGATACATATCTTCAGGTTGGCTGGAAAGACGCAGAAACACACGCAGAGAGAATGACGCCCCTCCCCTTCCCTGTTTGGGCAGGAGCCTCACCAGGCTGATCAGGAGCAGGGAGGAGTGGGGAAGAGCCCAGCGACTTAGGGTCCAGTTTGGCACCTCGCACGGGCCAAGTGCCTGGCCCTGGTGAGAAGCACAGCTGACTGTCAGCAGGGGCAGGGGTGGGGAGCGGGGATGGGGACGGGAGGAAGACAGAGCTGACCTCGCCACAGGACACAGCACTATGGGCAGCTGGCATGCTCCGATTCTCCTGCCAAAGGCAACTGCTCTGAGGAAGCCACACTTGGGGCTGAGTAGCTGAGGCCCGGAGCCAGGACGTTCATGCCTGCTGGGTAGAGAAGCCTGGCACGGGCCCAGACATCGCTTCCCCGATACTCTGAGGAGAAGTTACTCTAGTCGTGTGTGTGTGTGTGTGTTATTTGCTTATGTTGTTACAGCCCAATGCGGCAGCCTCATTTCACGGATGGGGCTCATCTTCCAAGATAAGGCTGAGCATCTAGGATATGGAAAGGGCTGCAAACACTGTGCGAAATGCCACACATCGTACGCTAGGCTTCCCTGAACTTATTCCTACAGAAGTTCTTTAGGTCTGAGGGCCCCACCAGCGTGCTGCCCCGCCTTTTCTCCTTCTCCGTGTGCACCATATGGGTGTGTGCATGTGCATATGGTCAGAGATCAAGGTTGGGCCTCTTCAATTTTTTTTCACCTTATTTTTTGAGACAGTCTTTCACCGAACTTGGAGCTTATTGACTGGCTAATGGGGTTGGACAGCAAGCCCAGGGGCGATCTTGTTATCTCCCAGTGTGGGGACACAAGTGTTGTCTTCCATGGCTTGTGCAGCAAATGCTTTGTCCACAGAGCCATCTCCCCAGGCCCACCGCTTCTCTTTTCAATAATCCGTTGAAGGTTATTCGAGAATGACTTGTGGACTGGAGCGAGGGCTCCACAGTTAAGAGCACCTGATGCTTTTGCAGAGGACCTGGGTTTGGTTCCCAGCGCTCACTCACATGGTGGTTCGCAATCATGTGTGACTCCAGTTCCAGGGAATCTGATCTAGTATTGTCTTCTGATCTCTGTGGGCACCAGGCATACACATGGTACATACATGTATTCAATTACATACAAATAAAATAAATACATCTAAACTTTTATTTTCCAAAAAAGAATAAAGGAAGAAAAAGAATGGGATGTCATCATATAGAAGAAGGCCACAAGTCAGAGCCAGTCCTAGTTTGCCAACTGCTGCTCACCTGATACACAGGATGCTATTTAATATGGGCTGTGCTAGGCTCCCCTTGGTTCCTAACATACCAGCACCTAGAGCCCCACGTCAGACGTCCTGAACCCCTCTATACAGTACATGTCTCACTTGGTGCTGTGTTTGATCAAGGTCAAAACACAAATGCAGATACAACACAGGGGGGATGCCTCAGTTGCCTCTGAGGACCAACCCTGATATATCACTGCTGCCCAAAGGGTGAAGTCTTCCCCTAGGGTTCACATACTCCCTTACAGTAGCATTCTCTGTGGAGCCGAGGGAACCTGGGAAAAGAACGGTTTTGGGGAGAAGATGGGAACCGTTTGGGGCAGTCTACATGGAAGTACCAAATCTTGATGGCACAAGATCTTGATGGATCTTTAATCCCAGCACTTGGGAGGCAGAAGCAGGTGGGTCTCTGTGAGTTTGAGGCCAGCCTGGAATAGCTGAGTTCCAATACAGCCAAGGGCCTCGTAGAGAGACCTGGCTGCAAAAACAATCGATCAAACAAGCAAGCAAGCAAACGATGGAGGTTCTAGCCAGACATACATGAATGAAGACTTTCTGCAGAGAGAGCCCTGTGGAGAGTCTAAGGGAGTAGAACCCTGAGAATCCTATGAAAATGGTAGGAGGCATGACGCAGAGCCTGGCCTGTGCTAAGTCGCTGGCACAATTCACACAGGTCCTGAACCACTCTAAGTCACGGTTTCTGGCTTTGCTTTTTCATGAACAAAGTGAATGTCTTGAATTTATAAAACCATATGGGTTAATACATAGTCATTTTCTTCGTGACTTTCATCACTGTCATAAAAACTGTATGTTAGAAAGGACGTTTGCCATTGTGTGTAGCTGCAAGCCCTGGTCCAAGGAAGCAGTGTTCCTCCAGGTGAGTGGCCAGGCTGCTGACACGGACGCAGCCCAGCAACCCTCTCCCACGGACGCAGCCCAGCAACCCTCTCCCGGATCAGCGGCATCACAGGAGAAGTGTTGTGCCCAGAAAGTGGGACATTTGAAAGGGAAATGCATAGACCCTGCTGCCGGGGTCCCTTGCGGGGATGTTGTCTAATTCCTGGGAGCTCGTGGCCTTTCTGTTCCTACAAGCAACAGCTGCCAGAACCATTTTAATCTCTGCTAGAATGTGAAGTTCCAAGGGAGCAAAACTGGATTTTATTCAATAGCTTTATCACAAAACTAAAAAGAAAAAAAACTAAAAAAAAAAAAAAAACCCAAACCCAAAAATCTTATACAATTGAAAAAGATGCTCAGTAAATATTTGTTTCTGGCATGAACAGTTCCTAAATGTTAACTGCCCCTAGAGTGGCTCAGTCTCCTGAGAGGAAGGCAGATTGAAGAGCTGGGCAGGCAGCGACAGCAATCCTCACCAAAGGAACTGTTGGGGGTGTGCTTGTGCGTGCATGCGTGTGCATGCGTGTGTATGTGTGTGTGTGTGTGTATACATGTGTGCCCATGCCCGTGCACATGCATGCGTGTTAGACTGCCATACATAGGAGAATGGAGGCATTCGATCAAGGAGGAGACCAGCTCCATGTCTAGCTCTAGATGAACTGTTCCAGCAGGCCTGGCCAGGACTCCTTCACTGTAGCTCTTAGAATGAGTTGCTGTAGTCCCTCTCCCTCCTGAGATGAGGAGGAGCCCCTGGCCCGTAGCTATCATGAATCCTTACTCAGGAGTGGGAGCAGACACTTGGGGATCTGTTTTGCTGCTCCGTAGCTAGGCCCGGCCAGGCTTGGATTTGCTATTGCTGTCGTCTGGCGTGTACACCTAGGTCTTGGCTTCGTCATCGGTACACAGGCCCGTCATTTCTCACTTGTCTTTGTTGTTTTTAAACAGATACATACAGTACCCAGCAGAGTCCATCACATGATACCTGCTCAGCTGGCACCCCTCACGGCTGCTGGGATGGCCCTGTTTCATGCCCAGGATCCAGTTCCTAGCCTTCTTTGGTCTGGTCTATCTTGCTCCCAGCTATTAGAGAACTTGCGGGGAAATCTCCCAAGTGTACAATTACACCACAAAACCGCCCTGCCCTTTTCCTTCCCCCCGGATGGAGTAGGTAACATCTCACACTGCTCTAGCCAGGGTTCAGACTAGTGTTTGTCTGAGGCCTGCTGACAGGCACAAGCGACTAAGCATCGCTATGGAAACCGTTTTGTTATTCTCTGCTGTGTCATTTGTTTGCTGGCCCAGTTGCTGTTGTGGTGCAGAGGGGGAGGGATGCAGATGAGGCATGCAGATTAGAGTCTAAGGGAACCTGTCTCCTTCAGGACTGCAGGACTTGGGCTGACTCTGGTCTCTGCAGCTCCAAGGAGCAAGCCACTATATCCCTGACAATGGCCTGACAACCTTCTCACTTGTTCACAGGAGGCTAGATACCCCGACCCCTCACAGCAGCTTTCCAGGGGGGAGGTTCTAGTGCATTCTAGAATTTGATAGGCACCGTGGTAGAAGAAACATTAGCTGAACTCTTTTCAGTGTCTCAGGGCACAAAGCTGGCACCCTGGTGCTGCCCTGCATAGGGCAGTGGTGAGGGTCACTGAGTCTTGCCTGCCCCAGCTCCCTTAACTCTAACCAAGGGATCAGATGCTTTTCAGAAGCTTTTCTAGAAGGGGAGGCAGCATCCAGTTATCCATTCACACACGACGTTTATTGATTGCCCCTTCTTTCTGAAGGTAACCTTCTGAAGTGAGGAACTCCACTGTTCCTAGGTGCGTGAATGAGAACAGTTTCATTCCTTTGAAGACTTTCCCTAATGATGACCCAACAGTCAAACTGGAACCCATGGAGAAGTGGTTACCTGGAGGGGGCTGCCAATGCGAGGGGGTGTTACCCTTACTAGGATTAGTCATAGTATCTATGGGACATTCGCAGCACTGAGTACAGTCCCCACATACCTCTCTGGACGGTCCTACAGTCAGAGTCAAACCTGGAGGGTCTGAGGATCCATCAGCCCAATCCTTTGTCGACAAGACACAAACCCGTTTGCCAGACTATTTCTGAGGACTGGGGGTACTGATTAGCATATTGACTTTTAAATCAAGTTATCTTCTATTATCTAAATCTTCCTTAATGCTCATATGTTGCTTTTGTAATTTATCTTTTTAAAAGTCTGTTTACTCTCTGAGGCATACATCTGAAAAACTCCCTTTCCCCCAGAAATTAGTTAGGAGAGTGTATATACAAGTGTATGTGTGTGTGCGTGTGTGTGTGCGCGCGCGCGTGTGTGTGTGTGTGCGTGTGTGTGTGTGTGTGTGTGTGTGTGTTTGCATGGTGTGCAAAGGTCACAGAACAATGTGTGGAGGTCACAGAACCACTTTATGAGCTGGTTCTTTCCTCCCCTTTTCTGGAGGTTCTGGAATTGAAATCGGGTCCCAAGGCTTGAGGGCAAATGCCTTACCCACTGAACTACACAGCAGTGTGGTGCTGTGACACCCAAAGGCTGGTGTCAGCGCCAAGGCTTGCTTTATACTTGCTTGGTATATGGGCCTGGCTAAGTCATGGTCTCTCGGAGTCTCTGTTCCAGCATTTGAAGACAGAAAGAATCCCCTTCAGTGGCCCCAAGTGCCTCTCCAGCTCTGCTGGGCTCTGCCTCCTGAAAACCGTGCTCTTTTGCCATACCCAGGCTGTGCATCCCACGCCCAATGGCACATGCAGCCATGCTGACTGGAGATGGCTCCTGGAGAAATGCCCCTCACCCATCACTCAGACTGTCAGACCCTCCAGGCACCATCAGCCCCAACATGCACCTGAAGCAGGTGAGCACCTCCAAGAGAATGGCTGCCAGCTCATAAGTGATCGTGATCAAATACAAGGTAATCTGAGGCTAAGCTCATGTCCTTTATCCCACTGGGATCATTTGCGGGGAACTACCCATGCCAAAGCCTTCCTTCCTGGGAAGGACCAACAGGGGTGTGACCAGAAGATGAGAACAAGGCCCTCTCCAGACTCCCGACTGGATGGGAGGATGTGCAGGAAAGAGGCAGGATTTATCCACTGAATAGGCCATTCTTACTGCTGACAATTTCAGTGTCTACTCACTTCAAGAGAGCGAATGGAAGTCCTTTGCAGTCATAAAGTTAGGTTTTAGGGACTGTGCATACCTCTTGTTCCCGAAGGGAGTAAAAAAGCCATGTTCCTTCAGGGAGGTCCATGGCTGATGTCCTAGGTCATGTATCATCTGACAATGGAACCAGATGGGCACACAATTTACTGTGCACGATGAGCTCCAGGACAGACTCTGCCTGACATCCAGCCCTGCAAAGACCATGCGGTGTCGATGCTGTGAACACCACACAGGAGTGTGCAGATGCCAATGTGCATGGCTCCTTCCCACCGCAAGTGCATCCAGCTAGGCAAAGACATCCACCTGATATCAACCCTGTATAAGGGGCTATTTTAATGCCTCATATGAGCAAAGAAGGAGAAAGGTGTGGAGATGAATGAGCCTCATTTAATCACTAACATTTAATGATACTCCACACTAGGCTTCTGTTCGGACCCACTTCTGTCCTGTCATTTCACTACCCTAAGAACCTAGGGTAAGGATGTCCAGAATCCTCATTTCCCCCCTGAAGAAGAAGATGGGGTCTAGTTGAGGCTTAGGCTCACCTCTAAGCCAGTGGTAAAGCCAGGAAATGACCAAGGAGTTCTTAACCTGTGTCTCACAGCTTCTGGATTCCTGCCTGGGCTTGAATGAGCATTTTTCTCTCTGTGTCCCCACAGAGGAAGAGTAGAGGTTCAAGGACTCTAGGGAGCACAGGAGTGATGACATACAACACTGAGCGGAGACAGAAGGGGAGGAACGCCCACTCAGAGGAAGGCGTGATGTGTGTCCAGCAGCTCAGGAGGGCAGGGCAAGACTATAACCTGGATGCCATTGAAGATAAGGTCAGCATTAGCCAGGCAGAACTTAAGTGGCAGGTTTCAGTGGGGCAGAACTGGCCATGCCTTCTCCACCAGTGTTAGGTCTTTGCCATCTAGCCAAGCTGTCAGCGTCATGCACACACTCTACGACCAGCCTTTGTTTGTTCTGTGTCCTCTAGTTTACCTCCCTTCACCAGGTCTCTTCTGACCTTGCAGCTTTGTCCCCAGACTGGAGTAGACAGGCTGACTTGAAGACCCTGGCGCCCAGTGAATGGTGCCCTGTCTTCATAGCTTGCTCTCTCTGGAGTGGAGAAGGAGCAGTGGCCCTTTTCCACATGAATCGCTTACAGCAGCAGATGCCATAAGGTTGCTTGGAGAGTCTGGAAATGCCACGTTGCCATGGTAACAGCGGACCAAGGTTGGGGATGCTTTAATCCCTGATGGGCTGCCCTTGGCAGCACCATGCCATGCTACTGGTGAAATCTTCCACCATGAATAAGAACAGAACAAATCTACTCATGGACATGGAGATGCCAGGCATCTGCCTGGAGGTTCAGCTCCAGCCCGCACTCTGGGGGCTGCTCACCCAATCCCCCGGCTGATCAAGAGGGCCAGGCTCTGGCTGGCTCTGCTTTGGCTTGTGTGGCCTAATACAGTTTTTAACTGGCTCAGCCAACAAAGCAGGCCTTCCCCCACTCCAGCCCCCAAATTACCACTTCTCTTATTCGATGCCGCCAACTGGGGATCTGCCGGTGTGGACCCTGGCAATTAGCACAGCATCCGCATTTGTTGGGAAATTAAGAGCCACTGATTAGCCTAATTCTACGCCATTTATAGGCAGTGAGTGTCAGGCTGAGATCGGCTTTTCCAAATGGTGGCCCGGAGGGTGGCATGTTCATGGCATGAGTTTGAAATGGAAGCAGGGGCCTGGGGAGCCAGACCGCACAGCAGAAGAGGCAGACCCTTCACCTCCCGTTGCCACTGTCTTTGCTACTTTTTGGGTTCTTCTTTTTCCCATCCTTTATCCCCCCACCCCCAGATTTACCCCCTATCACTAGATAGGGGAGAAAGAAGGATAAGGGGAGAGAGATAGAGAACTCTGAGTGTAACTTCTTTCTTCTTGTCCTTTCTTTACTTGTAGCTGGTCTTTGCTAATCCGTGTGTTCTTCTTTTTCCCTACCCTTTATTCCTCCCCTCCTGGGACGGGGGTGGGGGATAGAGAGAGGTAGAGAGAGAGAGCCATCTGAATCTATTTCTTTTCTTTTCCTTTGAACATGACTACCAACAAACCACAATTAATACCCCCGTCCCCCCAAATGACCAACAACCACTGACCTTGCCTCTCAGGGCCCTAGCACTTATATATCTGAAAGTTCCCCTGAATTCCAAGTGTCACACAGTTGCAGGACCTGTCTGCAGCTGGCAGAACCACACCTGTTAGAGCACGGGGCAAATCGCAGTAGCTGCTGCGGTCCAAAGCAGCTTCATGTCTCCATACCTGGGATTAAAATGGAATACATTCTTATAACATTTTTTGTGTTTTAAAGGAAACCAAACTTCCAGGAATTCTCCCTACATGGTCTCCCCCAGCCCTGCTCACCGAAGAATGGAAGATCAGAAGGTGTTTCTAGATTGAAGTCACACTCCCAGATCATCCTGATCCAGAAAGGGAGCCTATTTCCCTAGGACACCCTCCAGGCTGGCTCTAGGACCAGTGTGCCCTGAACGAGAGGACTCTGAGTCTAGAGGCTCAGAGTGAGTGATGGGGACCCTGACTCTGCCCACACTCCCTTGACCTTCTACCACCTAAGGGCCAAGTTGTTGCTATCTAGCTGGAGCCTCTTGAGAATGGAACCCTCAGTGACAGTTGCCTTGAGACTCCTGACCCTAGTCTATACCCGGCTTACCCCTGAGTGGTCTCCCTGACTCATATCTAGTAATAGGTTCCCTGCCCTCTCTGGACAATCTGTCAGAGGAGGATCCCACATGTTTGTACATAACACACTGGGGTCATAACCACGTACAGCTGGCTGCGTGCTTTCTCACGGACACTGGGGAACTTTCAAATTCCCTCAAGGACTAGACTCTGAGGTGTGGACACAGAGTCATTTATAACTTCCCCGATTCAAACTCTAGCTTCAGAGACAAGCCAGACCTTTCAAGTAAGGAACAAAACATTAATTGTACCTTTTTTTGGGCCATCCATGATATCTGCCCTCGAGGAATGAACAGTCTAGAAGACCATCAGATACCTCCTAACAGATGAAGAAAAACTGGTATGGTGGGAACTTGGACATTCCAAACTGTGAGCGGAGACCTGGTTGGACTCTGGGAAGTTCCAAACTAACAACAGTAGCTCCATTTGGCGGGAGAAACAGAAATGTGAAAAGTAGTAGACATTTGGCTGACAGGGGGAGGTCACTGCAAATGACTCAGGAGATCTAATCTTCAAAAGGCCTAATATAGATTCTGGACTGTATCTAATAGCTAATTGGAAGCTCCTAAGGCATTGGATACAAGAAGAACATAATCAGGGCTGTGCTTCAGAGGCAAAAATCAGCATCAGCATCTCATTGCTGCTGCCATGGTAAAATCTAAAAAGCGCCTACACGATCCTATGTCTTGAACCCTTTGGGTTGAACGTGGTTGAAGGTTGACCTGGATATCAGCCAAGGTGAAGTTCAGAATGAAGATAGCCTGAGCTACATCAAGGACAGTGGGGTGCAGAAGAGGAAGAGAGAGAGAGAGAGAGAGAGAGAGAGAGAGAGAGAGAGAGAGAGAGAGAACGAGAGAACAAGAACCCTTTGCAGAGGCAGAAACAAGAGGGCTGGGCATTGATGCTGCTGTTGATTGGAGTTTGGGTAGCTGCTGTGATGGTTTGAATGAGCATGGCCCCCATAGGCTCATAAGTTTGAATACTTGGTCCCCAGGTGGTAAGCCAGTTTATGGAAGATTAGGACATGTGACCTTGTTGGAGGATGTGTGTTGGAGGCTTTGAGGTGTCAAAAGACTCGTGGCATTTCCAGTGTTCTTTATCTCTCTGCTCCCTGCTGTGGCTGAAGATGCAACCCTCGGCCATTCCTGCCATCATGGACTCTGACCCTCGGACACTGCAAGCCAAATTAAATGCTTTCTCTTATCAGTTGCCTGGGCCATGGTGTTTTGTCACAGTAGTAGAAAAGCGACTAAGACAGCAGCCTTAGACAGGAGACTGCAAGGATGGAGGTCACAGCTAGGTGTAAGGCCTCTGATTCCTGGACTCTTAGCTCTGGCTGATAAACCTAGACTCTTTCTCCCAACAAAGTCAGAACATTCCTGTGGTTCCTCTGGTTATCCCAAGTTTAGGGAAACATCTGCTGAGGCTTGACTGTGAACCCACAAGTCAACAGCAGACATCTCAGGAGAATTTATCCCCCTGTAGGCTGCCAGGGTCCTACCAACCTAGAATGTACTGCTTGGAGAGAGGAGAGGTCCAGAGAAGGGACCCCATGCCTTGATAGTGAAGGTTTGTCAGGAGATGCAGTGGGATATGGTTCCCAGGTAAGGAAGAAGTACCAGTTCCTAGCCTTTTTTACTCCCCTATCCTGCCTGCTATCTCTTCGGTGGGATGCCAGGGACCCAGGCCTTTATGGAATATAAGGGCTGCCTGTTCTGAGAACACATTATTCTCCATCCTTGCTCTACCCTTAGGCAATAAAGCCTCATGCTTGGTCCTACAGTTCGAATAGACTCATTCATTTCTCCCATTCCATTCTAACTCTTCAGAAGGTCAACCAGGCTTAGCTCAAGTCCCACATCCTCTAGAAACTCCACTACAGTTGTTATGGATAAGTTTCAGGGCAGTAAAGGGACTCCAGGCTCACTCCAAGCTCCATGGAAGAGGTGACAGCTAGAACAATCCAGAGGCTGCCCACTCTTCCATCAAGTTCAAGCCTCTCCCCGACAAGCCTCTCAGGAACCCTACAGCCCTGCTTTATTTCACCTGTCCATGCTGCAGACTGTTGTCAGCGCATGAGGACAATGGCTATTGTCTCTCTGTACTCTGCACAGTAGCTTGGACAGAGCTGTAGACTGCAGGTGGCCAAGAAAATAGAATCCTCAGCAGTCAAAGGCTCAGGAAGACAACAGGTCCTAAGAAAATGCAGGACACAGGTGAAGTGGAAAAAAAAATCCTTCCAACAGTTCTTCCCTGTTCTGGGATACAAGCCAAGCCTAGCCGCTGCGCTGGGGCAGGGCAGAGAAGGCGCATCTGAAGGATGCGGCTCCTGAAAGACATTTCTGCATCCAGGAGCCGTGCTCCGGTCCACAGCCTCCTGGGAGAGCAGTTTCCAGAGTCGGCAGCAGGAGTCAAGCAGAGGTCAGCCTCCAGCCTAGGGGTATATTGATGATGGAGGTGGCATGCTAAGAGCGTTTTTTTTTTTCCCCCTTAATGGAATTCTCAAACTTCTGGAACTAAAAGAATCATTCCAGATAGTAAAATCCAGCTCCTGAATGTTTCCGATGTGAAAACTGAATTGAGTTCTTGGTAGAAAGAGACACTGAGTTGACCAATATCATAGCCATGGCCAAGTTTTGGGTCTCCTGATCACAACATGGGGGTCTTTGCAGGGCTGCTTTTCTCAGTAGGGTTCCATTAGGAAAGCATGCGGTAAGGTTAAATGGCCATCGATATTTTCTTAATTTTTTTAAAAGTCAAAATTCAATTATTGATATCCTGGGTGGGAATACAGGTTTAGAGGCGACTATTGGGTTAAACCACATGCTTAGAAACAGCAGATGCCAGGTGGGGCTGGAGTGGAGCTCAGTGGGTAGAGTGCCTGCCTAACATGCATGAGGCCTGGGCTTGGTCCCCAGCACTGGATGAATAGTTGTGGTGCCTCACACCCATAGTCATGATGTTCAAGAGGTGGAGACACAGGGATCAAAAGTTCAAAGTCACCTTTGACTATATAGTGAGTTCAAGGCCAGCCTGGGCTATATGAGACCCTGTCCAAGATAAAGAAATGAACGAATGAACAAGCGAATGAATGAATACATACATACATACATACATACATACATACATACATACATACATACATAATACATATGTACATAGGGTCTGTCATTGTTTTACTGTGACTTATTTTGTTCCACACATCAGAGGGAGAAAGGCAAGACAAACAGACGTTCTAAGAGGTTTCTTGAACATCCTGGTCAAGCACTCCTGTGCCTTGGCCTTACAAGAAGATTCTAAACAATTATAAAGGGTGAAAGAGGAACAAAGCATCCCTCCAACTCTGAGGACAGAGAAGCTGAGGAGAGCAGGTAAGGGGATGCTATAGCAGGCCAGGCCAGCTGGGCACAACACAATGCCTGGCACACAGTGGACCCTTGGTGTAAGGAACTGAGTCAATGCATGAGTGCATGCAGGGACAGCCCGTGGGGACAAGAGCCATAGCACCAGTGCCTGCAGAGTCAGGGCCTGCGTACAAGTGTCATCTTGGCCCCCCTACATCTGCACAGAGGCAGAAGGTAGCTGATGGGTCTGGAAACACTGACAGAGAAGGACAGAGCTTCTAGCCCCAACCTACTTCTCCATGGCAACAAGCTGACAGAATGCTGCACAGGAGACTGAGAAACAGGTTTTGAAATCGTGATGCAAAGCAAGACAACAGCCTTCCGCTTCCTAATCCCTAGGAGGGCAGGCACAGACCTTAAACCTGTATGTCCTGAAGGCCTGTCCACCCCCTGTGCAGTTCGGGTGCCCCGTCCCTGCTCGATGTGAACTCTTCTCAGGCTGCACATTCCCTTTCTTTGTAGTTGATGCTTCGGGTGCTGCGTTGAGCCAATAGGCAATGCTAGGAACTACAGCAGGGCTGTATGTGGCTGGGCCCTCCAGTATCCAGGCTGTCCACACACAGCGTGACGCCTGCAGTACTGGTGCCTGTGGCACAGGGATCAGGGAGCAGACACCACATATCTCTGTCTCCTAATGTCAGAGTCCTGCCTCAGGCACTGGGGCTCCCCTGTATTTGCCTTTGTCTATCAGGAATGACTTAATTGCACCGTCTCCTGTAAATGCAAAGCCTTCTGTTGACATTTCAAATACAAAACTTACCAGTCTAGTTTTTATTATTCTTCTGCTTGCTTACTCTGCCCCCAGTAGAGAACCTGGGGTAGGATAATACCTCAATAAATGCCTTCTGAATTAGGTCAACAGTACGGGAAAGCATTGACGTTTGAGGGCTAGAGACCAGCATCCTCCAATGCAAACAGGTTCACTCGGCCCACCCTGCCTACAGAGCCCCAGGATCTGAGGTGGCACCACTTCTGCTGGATGCCTTCACGGCCTTCCCTGTGGTTTCTCTGCGGCAGCTCAATAGACGGTATCAATCGCAAGGGTGCGCCAAGCAGGCTGGGTCGAGCAGGCTGGACCAGGGACCCCAAGCTCAAGTCCAGGCTTCCCCCTTACCATCTGTGAGTTCAGACAAAGCATTTCATCTCTTTGAACCTTAATGCCCTTTTCTGGAAAATGGGAAAAGCCATTTCTACGTGTCTACTCTCCCCACCCAGGAAGTTGATATGAGGAGCAGAAATAGTGAGGGACAGGAAGGGCTGTCCTATTTCCAGATTTTATAAGTCGTGAGGCTCACAAAGTGACACCTGCCCAGGAACGTGAGGGAGGTGGGGACAGAGGGTCACAATTTCATGCTGCCTCAAGAGATCTCAGCAAGGCGTTCTTCAGTTACAGCAAAAGCAACCTCACATCCCGTTAAAATAAGAAGCCTTTGGGGGGCTGGAGAGATGGCTCAGCAGCCGAGAGCATTCACTGGCTGCCCTGGAGGAGGACCTGGGTTTGGTTCCCATCACCCACATGGCAGCTCACACATGCCTGTAACTCTAGTTCCAGGGGAAAGCAATGCCCTCTTCTGGTCTCTGTGATCACTGCATGCATGGGGTACACTTGCGGGCATGCAAGGTACCTCCCTCCCCTGTCAGAGAGAAGCTAATAAAACCGACAAAGCTTTGGGTGGCCTGTGGCATGTAAATCTCTGAGGTAGAAGGGGGTCCACCCTTGCTTATGGTCAGGTGCCGCCCAGAACGTTCTGAGGCAGGAAGCTGAGTCCTACTCACCCAAAGGACTCTACTGGTCCCTCGGTCACTGCTCACTGGAAGGTCCCAGGAAGGCCACCCTGGCAGCTGGCACAAGATCACTTTGACACTCAGGGCTTGTGTCCTCTAGCCTAAAGGAACCACAGCAAAGCTGCAAATGTTTGAGAAGAGGCGACAACTTGGATGGGGCATGGGGTGGGGTGGAGTGGGGGGAGGGAGATGTGGGACAGCTCAGAGCACAGGCAGCACGGGAGAAACACAGTAGTTAGCTAGGGCTGGCTATGGAGTGGAAAGTCAGCAGAGACAGTCCCAAAGGAGACAGGAGGAACTCAGGTCCCATGCTCAAGTGTGAACGGCTTCTGAGTTCAATCCCCAAGGTGGCAGTAAGTGCTGTTTCTTCAGTCTTCACAGAGGAGGGGGTGGTGAGGACGCGAGGGGAAATGTCCTCATCGAGAGCCCTCACCCTTCCGTGGTGCGATGCTTACTTCTATGTCAGCGTGGCTGGCTAGTACAGACCACTGTTTGGCCAGATGCTATGGTGGGTGCTGCAATAAGGGCATCTTTTAGATGTAGTTAATTAACATTTAAGACGTTTGACTTTAAGTAGAGTGGATCGCCCT
The DNA here is from genome assembly GCF_011064425.1 of Rattus rattus. Lineage (NCBI taxonomy): Eukaryota > Metazoa > Chordata > Mammalia > Rodentia > Muridae > Rattus > Rattus rattus. The sequence continues at coordinate 152,913,022 of NC_046155.1, read as the reverse complement.
TCCTCGTGTGGTGGACCGCACTCTGTTGGCCGAAGCGTGTAGATCAAAGACAAGCTTCTACAGAAGAGGGAATCCTTTCTCTGGACTACTGCATCGAGCCACTGCCAAGTCTGCAGCCTTCCCACTCCTGACTGGAAGACTTGCTCTGCAGCTTCTGGATTTGCCATCCTCTCCTGAATTCCTCTGGGATCATCACTGTCTCTCTCTCTCTCTCTCTCTCTCTCTCTCTCTCTCTCTCTCTCTCTCTCTCTCCAGTCCCCTGTGCTCCCTCACAGATAGAGACAGAGACAGAGATAGTCAGAAGTTCTGATGGGCCCTTGATAATTACACATGCACACTTGGATGGTTTCACCTAGGCTTTCCTCATTGGCTGGTCCACGTGACCTGAGGAGCAGGTAGGGACATGGAGCTTGGTGAGTTTGGCTCCAAGGCTCGTCTCATCCCCGGGCCATGACAAAGCAGACTTTCTCTCGAGAAAGCTGGGACAGGACTCCTGCCCGAGTAGTTCTCCTACAGATCCTTTAGAGTTTTCCCCTTTCCGGATGCAGTAAACAACAAGGGGCCTGGAGAGTCCCTCGTTCAGGCAGGAGGCAACTCGTGCTCACAAAGCAGTTTGTGGGTCCCCCATTCCTCCCTGGGATCTGACCCAGACAGGGTCCTGGTCTTCCTAAGTTCTTCAAGGTTTTATCATGTTTAGAGTGGGCCATTTACTATCCGAGGATGCTGGTTCTCCAGGAGCCAATGCTTGGGCAGAAAACGAGCATCCTTCCTCTTGAAAGCAAGCCTGTCTGCAGGATGCTCCAGAAATCCATTGGGGGGTGGTGCCGGGAGGCAGAGAGGGTGTGCAGGCTGCGGAAATGATGAGCCAGCGGGGCAGTGCTGGGGACAGCTGAGCAAGGGGCTGCAGCTCTGCTTCCTTCAGTTCCCTCTGTAGAGGCATTTTGTACCTCGGTTCCTGGAGACCAGGAAGAGCACTGTCCTCTGGGGAAGGCTCCTTACAGCTCTCTCTTTATCCCTCCCACTACCACAGAGCCCAACCCTGCAGACTGGAGCTGGCACTGGAGACATTGTCAGGAAGTTCACCAAACGCTGGGGGCAGCGGAAAGGAACAACCACAGCAATGCAAACACCCTCCAGCAAGCAGGCTACCGGGAGAAGTTTCAACTCCTCAGGCAGGGCTCCTCCCTAAGGCCTGTGTCTCCAGGCATGAAGGGCAAAGGCTTCGCAAAACTCTAACCTGTTTTCTACAACCTGGGGAGAGTTAGATACATTTCTTAATTTCTACGAGTTTCAATTTGAATATCTATTAAACAAGAAATGGAGCAGAGAGCTCGTTCCTCCCAAGGAACAGGAACAACAACAACACACCTGAAGTGCATCAGAGAAGGAAACATTTACCCAGCGCTGTGCTGTGCCAGGTGCTGTGTACACGCATCTGTTACTTTTCACATAATACATTCTATCTATTTTAGAGCCAGAGAAATGGAGAGACTAAGAAACTAAGGGGTGAAAGGAGGCTTTGGATAAGCCCAAGCTGGGTAGAGCTGGGGTTAGCCCAGGCGGAGCAGCTCACAGCTCTGGCTCCGCAGTGAGTGCCGAGCCTTGCCTCCAAGTCCTCAGCCTCAGCCTCCAATCTCCAGACACTGAGGCTGTAATCCTTCTGAAGGGATGATCTAATCCCATGACTCCTCCAGTCAAAACTCGTCCTCTGAGGTCAGGAGTAGGGCAGTGCTTTGCATAGGCGAGCAGAAGGCCTTAACTCTATGCACGGGTTTGTGTGCGTGTGTGTGTGTGCGTGTGTGTGTGTGTGTGTGTGTGTGCGTGCGTGCGTGTGCGTCTGTGTCTCTGTGTGTGTGTGTCTCTGTGTGTGTGCGAATACACACACGCACACAGTATACACAGTGTGTATGCATATAGGGGTGGAATGTGTGCAGGTGTGTAAGTGGAAGTCAGAGGACAGCTTGTTGGAGTTGGTTCTTTCTTTCTACCCTGACGATCTCCGGGATGACTCTCAGGCTTGGGGGAAGGTGCCTTCACCTGCTGAGCCATCTAATTGTCCCTTGCCACCTGAACTTTTCAAGTGAAGTCAACAACTCTCTCTGAGATTGGAGCCCTCATATCTCCACCTCTCCCCAGATTTCTCCAAGTAGAGCATCCAGCCTTCCATAGAATCCCAGCAGCTCTGGGTCAGTGCCATTCTGTGATCTGCTCTGCCCAGTTATACCTGGCTCCCGGGCTACACGGTCAGCACATCTGTGTGAAGACTCCTTTCTCATGTCTGAACCTTTCCATTTCACACTAAGCCAACACCACACTCAATGACAGAAAATCACCAGGAGTTGAGCAAAGCTACTACATGTGTGGTGCTCTGGTCCACCCAGCAAGACCAGTCTGTACCGGAAAGCCTTGCTGTGGAGATGCATACAGGAACCAGAGAGTCTTGGTGCACTCAGTTTGGAAAGCACTTCTCTAGCCTAGCACGGAAATCTCTTGAATGAAGTGGAAGTCACATTACTGATTTATTTTGGAACTGTGGCCAGCTCTCTCTCTCTCTCTCTCTCTCTCTCTCTCTCTCTCTCTCTCTCTCTCTCTCTCTCCCTCCCTCCCTCCCTCCATCCCTCTCCCCCTTTCTCTCTTTTGTAAGGACACACAGTCAGTGAGAGGTAGAGTAAGATTTGTCTCTTGGGATGTTCTACTCTGTCTCAAAGGCAAGGACCACAGCAGGCTCACATCTGAGGTCTAGGACCTCACTTGTCGCAATGCTCAGGGAACATGGGGTTCTTTGATTCATATACTTGGGCCCTCAAGCTTGTCTCTACCCAACTACTGACAACCCCTCACCTCTACCGCAAACACAGAGCCCTCACACACTGAAGGACTTTGGGTAAAGCCACCAGATCATCAGTGCCACAGCACCTAGAGCCTCTCAGATGAGACTGGATTAGAGTCTTCACAGATATGATTATAATAAGGGCTTAGGGGTTGGGGCAAGAAGGCTGTTCTAGTTTATCTCGGTTGGCCCTAAACGGTACCACAGATGGCCCTTACCTTTGATGCTAAAGTTGAAATTGGCGCCCGCACATGCTGATACACTCTGCACTGAACTAAAGCCTAAGCCATCCATGTACTTTTAAGGGGAAGGCAAAGGGGAATTTGACAGAGAGGAGGTGAGGTAATGTGACAGTTGGGACAGACACTGGAGTGATGTAACCACAAATGAAGAATACCAATAGCCAGTACAAGCCGGAAAAGGCAAAGACTTGATTTTCCCAAAAAGCCTCTGAGGAGGGTTTGCAGATGCAATGAAGTTAAGGATTTGGTGATGACCCCAGATGGACTATTGAACGGGCCCATGGCAAGCGCCTATAAGAGACAGACAATGACAAGGAGAGAAAGCCATGGGAAAACAGAGGCAGGGGCTTGACTGTTGCAGCCACGAGCTTCAGAAACCGAAAGCCACTGGGAAAGGGACAAAGCAGAGAGTGGTCTAAGCCTCGAGCCTGCAGAGGACGCACGGCACAGCTATCTGTCCCTTTGATTTGGGATGCTGGGCCTCCAGAAGTGAGCGCCCTAGAGTGTGACAGGACTTTGGTCAAGCTTCATGGAAGAATGCTGTCCACCATACCCCAGGCCCCAGGGTGGATCTCAAGAAGAATGAAAGGAAAGGAAAGAAGGAAGGGAAGGAGGGAGGGAGGGAGGGAGGGAGGGAGGGAGGGAGAGAAGGAGGGAGAAAGGAGGGGGATGCACAGAGAAAGAGGACACGGGATGAAGATGGAGAATTTTTAGTGTAAGCCACTTAAAACATGGTATATTATTAGAGCATCCTGTAGAGCTAATTTATACCACTTAGCTCTTAACCTTGGCACATACCATCCCTTATTGCCTGCCTTACATCATAGCCAAGAACCATTCATGCCAGGATGTAAGCTTTATCTCCACTGCGGGCCTAATGATTGGTATGGGGCTGGGTCCACAGAAGGTGTCCAGTGCATGCCTTTGAAATAATGAATGAGATGTCCCAATGCTGGGCTTGCTTGAGTGCGCAGGCTCTGTTTTCTCTGCCAAGAAAGCCCCCAACTGCATTCCCTTGGAAACACCCACTCTCCATCAAACCTTAGCCCTGGCCTCTCTCCTCCATGTCTTTCCTCACAACATGGACCCCTTGCTTCCCCTCTTCCTCACCCTGATCCAGCATGCCTAGGCCCAGCATGCCTTCTTTCACTGTCCTCCAATCACATCTATGTGACAGGGAGAGAGAGAGAGAGAGAGAGAGAGAGAGAGAGAGAGAGAGAGAGAGAGAGAGAGGTGTTTTACTTCTGTGTCTCCAGTACCCAAATCACAGGAAACACTACATGTTCCATAGCAGAAGGGGTAATCCCCACACCCCCTAATGGACAAATTCTATCAGGCTGGGCCCAAAGACAAGCCTACGTGTTCCAATGAATCCAGAAGCCTGTCCCAGACCCAAACTCCTTACAGAGGCCTTGCAGAGGACCCTATGGTAGCAGGACCTTGAGGATGGCATTGCTTAATTAAATAGAGACTGAAGTCACTAGCGTCTGGCTCAGGCTGGGCCTCTGGGGCCCAAACAGGCAACATTTCATCATTAGGAGGGAAGGAGATGACAAACTCTTTCCTGAGAAAACCCAGCAGGCAGTGGGAATTACTGGATGTGGATAAATAAGACCGTTCTTTCCAAATACATATCCCAGGCAGCGGCAAACGCATTCTCCACATCGCTGGCAGCTCTAAATTTAGAACTGGCAGTTTGACTCATATACTGATTCCTAAAAAGAAAAAACTAAATTCAACGGGGCAGGGGAGAATGGAGTGAAATATGCAAATAAAAATGCAATCTTGCTCTGGGAGAGCAATCTGTCAGGAGAGGCAAGGGAAGCTTCATTGCACAGATTCAAGGTCCAAAGGAACTCCACATGGGTAGAGACAGGGACCTGCTGAGCTGAGAGACCTTTGCAGCCTGGAGACACGGGAGAAGAGCATGCATCCGAGCTGCTAGAAGACTCAATGTGGAAGGTATCACGAGATACCCGGGGACCAAAGTGCCTGTACCTACCATGCAGGGATGCTGGAGTTTGCCCTCTACCTTAAAATGAGGTATGATGTGGCATTCACCGGACAGTGGAGGAACGTGGCCCACATCACACCTCCAGTGAATAGGGCAGTCAGGATTTATCTTAATTGACTTCTATTTTGTACTCACAGAAAGGTAGGAAAGCTAGTGCCGACTTCCCCAAAGCCCAACGCGACTCCCCAGTTTTCCCACGGTTCTCACTGGTTACTATGATACAGTTGTCACAGCTAAGAGACAAGCCGTGCCACATCACTATCAACTGAACGCCTGGTTCCTTGAGTACCTCCTCCTATCCCACCTTACATTAAACTGTCATGTACCCTTAAGCTGCTCTGGGCCATTAATGTTTGTCCAGCATGCCGAGTTTCTGATGGTCTTGACAGTTTTGGCCACTCGAAGTGTTCCACCTTTAAGCTGGGTTTATGGTTTAGAAGGAAATCTACAGAGGTAAAAGGCTGTCTTCATCACTGGCACACCCGAGGCAGGCACACACGAAGACACATTTTACCACAAGGTGCTCATCCTGATCACCTGGCCAAGACAGAACTCTGTGAATTTCACCTCCACCCCAACTGAGCCCAGCTCAGGCTCGACTCTTTGAAAGAAGGGAAGCATTCCAGGAACTTCCAGGAGGAAGATTCTGACTGGACCTGGAGGAATGGGTAGGACCTACGATATCAAGGAACCTCCCAGGGCAAGGAAGTGCAGGTAAAGGACAGCAGGTTCTAAGAATGGAGCATGGTCAAGGTACTAGAAACAGGATGAGCTATAAGATAACTAAGCCCCAGCAAGCAGAGGGGATGGGTCACTCCCCAGCCAGAGAGCACTATCCTCCCAATGCCTCTCTCTGGACACACAGGTACCATTCCCTTGCTGAGATGAATGGGTTCTCCGTGGGATGCTGACCTCCAGCTTCCTGGTTCCTTAGCTGTACTTGGACTTTCAGGAGCATAGACTGCTACAGATCCGGTCTCCCTTCCTTTGCTAGCAACAGACTCTATGTTTTACTCAGGGCAGCCACATGCCCAATTAAAAGGTTAATTTCCAGTCTTCATTACTGTGCTGGCTAGCTTTATGTCAACTTGAACAAACTAGCATTACCTGAGAAAATGGATGTACAATTGATAAAACACCTCCATAAAATTGGCCTGTAGGCAAGTCTGCAGGGTACCGTCTTGATTAAGAATTGATGTGAGAGGCGATGCCATCCCTGCATATGTGGTGTTGGGGTGCATAAGAAAACAGGCTGAATGAACCAGGGGAGCAGGTCAGTAAACAGCCCTCCTCTGTGGCTTCTGCTCCAGTGCCTGCCTCCAGGTTCCTGGCATGGCTCCTCTCTGTTTTGGGGTAATAGGCTGTAAGGTGAAATAAGCCCTTGTCCCCCAAGTTGCTTTTGGTTATAGCGCTTTATCACAGTAGTAGAAACTATAACTGAGGAAAGTATAGTTATGTGTGGCTCTAAACCAGGCTTTACTGGTTTAGAAAAACGGACATTGCTGGTGGCCATTCAGGCAAGGGCCTCTTTTGTCTTTTCTTCCTGCTTCCCGCCATCTTGGGCTGTAAGAATGCCGTGTAGACGAAAAAGATAACAAAAGAGAAGTTGGAATTAAATTAGGGTACGTGGGGGGGGGATACAGTCCATGTGCCAGACACTGAGTTCAATCGGGAGCAGAGGGAGGAGAGAAGAGAGGGGAGGGAGGAAAGAGGAAGAGGAAGAACAGAGAGCAGAGAGGAGAGGACAGAGAGGAGGCAAGGACAGAAGAAACGGAGAAGACGGAGTTGAGAGAGCGCCACTGCACTAACCTGCCACAGAGCCCCAGGGAGAGCGCCACTGCACTAACCTGCCACAGAGCCCCAGGGAGAGCGCCACTGCACTAACCTGCCACAGAGCCCCAGGGAGAGCGCCACTGCACTAACCTGCCACAGAGCCCCAGGGAGAGCGCCACTGCACTAACCTGCCACAGAGCCCCAGGGAGAGCGCCACTGCACTGACCTGCCACAGAGCCCCAGGGAGAGCGCCACTGCACTGACCTGCCACAGAGCCCCAGGGAGAGCGCCACTGCACTAACCTGCCACAGAGCCCCAGGGAGAGCGCCACTGCACTGACCTGCCACAGAGCCCCAGGGAGAGAGCCACTGCACTGACCTGCCACAGAGCCCCAGGGAGAGCGCCACTGCACTGACCTGCCACAGAGCCCCAGGGAGAGCGCCACTGCACTAACCTGCCACAGAGCCCCAGGAGAGCGCCACTGCACTAACCTGCCACAGAGCCCCAGGGAGAGCGCCACTGCACTAACCTGCCACAGAGCCCCAGGGAGAGCGCCACTGCACTGACCTGCCACAGAGCCCCAGGGAGAGCGCCACTGCACTGACCTGCCACAGAGCCCCAGGGAGAGCGCCACTGCACTAACCTGCCACAGAGCCCCAGGGAGAGCGCCACTGCACTAACCTGCCACAGAGCCCCAGGCCCTCCCGGGGGGTGATCTGTCTGCAGTTGCCACAACAGACGCACAGACTAGGTGGCTGAAACCACAGGAATCATTTTTTTTTTTTACAGTTCTCGAATCTGGAGGCTAAAGACCAAGGTGCCATCTGAGTGGGTTTCTGGGGAGGCTTGCAGATGGCTGCTTCTTGCTGTGCCCCCTCATGACATTTTCTGTGCACATACACAGAGGGGGGAGGTTCTTTGGTGTCGCTTCCTCTTCTCACAAGGACACAAGTCCTCTCTGATTAAGGCCCAGCACTTCTGATGTCATTTAACCTTCATTACCTCATTCTAGACCTCATTGCCCAGTAGTCACACTGGCCGCTGGACCTCTTACCTGCTAATTGGGAGGAACACTGAAAGAGGAAATGGGCTACTTTCTTGTTTAAGCCATGATATATTTTTGGTATCCATTATCAGCATGTATATACAATTCCTTAAAGACAGACCTTCCAAAATCCAAGGGACATCATTTAATACTTCTATTTTGATGGCCTTCTGACCAGGAAGCCCAAGCTCAAACATCAAGACATCATCTTTTAGGTCATTTTAAATTCCGGTCTATTTAGCACCATCCAATCTTCTGAAAAACATTCACTGCCTATTTATTACACTCAACGCCAGGCTCCATGATGAGGCCACGGCAATAGATGAACACAGACTTAGATGTCTAGATACTTAGAGTCTGCACTGATTTACCTACATGAATCATATCTCATTCTGAGGGCACCTTGTCATGGGGTAAGCAAAATAGGATCAGAAATTGAGCAGGGTGGGAATGCGAGTGTGGGAGTTTATCTCTCCGTGGTGAGCTCTTTGACTGACCCTTGGTTCCTACCACCATGAGGAAGAGACTGAGAATGGCCTAGTTCTTCATTTCTGAAGAGAATCCAAATCATGATCAGAAGTCCAATGTAAGAATATCTGTCTGTCTGTCTATCTATCCATCCATCTACCCACCCACCCACCTACCCACCCACATCCATCCATCCATTCATCTATTATCTATCTATCTATCTATCTATCTATCTATCTATCTATCTATCTATCTATCTATCTATCTATCTATCATCTATCTGTTTAAACACACTCTACCCAGCACTTGATGCCTGAAGTGTTTTAGGAAGCACCATTTCCTGAGGGAATCCTGACCAGTGATTGACATAGTTCATCAGCTCCCATAAACTAGATAGCCCATGATTCCTGGTTCCTGTTCCAGAACACCCCATTGAACATAGAGCGACTATTTCAAATTGGCATAGAGAACAGGAGTGAGCAAAGCCAGAAAGCTCTTGGGTTTGGATGCCAGGTGGAAGGAACAGTGAAAAAGACAGGACCCCAGAGGAACCAAGGTTTTAGGATGCATCCTGGAGATGCTGCCTGCATGAGCAGCCGGTGGGGTCTTGGGAAAGCTGATTTCAACCCCAGACTGACGGTGCTCCTTACTAGCCTTTTAGTGCTGGGTTTATGGCTTCAGTTTTCTCAATAAAATGAAGACAGCATCTACACAAAGCCTTACTAAGGAACAATCCTCACATCAATGATCCACAGACAAGGTCCTCTGAGCCAGCCACTTCGCTGCACCTCTGTCCCAAGTTTATCATTTCATTTTCACCATAAAGTACATGCTTTTGAAGAATGCAGAAACCACTGGTTTCTTCCCAACACAAGGACAAGATATGTCCCTTCATGTTTTTGGAAGGGAAATACCAGTCTGTAGAAAGTTCTCTGCCAGAGCCTGCCCATGCAAATCAGCCGTACTGATACCACTCTGAGCCATCCACAGCTCTTCTGCCAATGGGAGTCGAAGAAACTCAAAGAAAATCCTTCTAAACCCTTTTATAGTGAGAGAAGGGTGAAGAACAGAGGCATCTGATCCCAAATACAGTGACCAGGCAGGGAAGAAGGGAGGATGGAGAATCAGAGAGGAATGGGTATGGAGTTTTGGTACTAGAAGGGAGAAGGTCTGGAGATAGGGATGTTAAGTCCTTGGTAGAGTGTCCGGTTATTATGGGCATTATATAAAACAAACAAACAAAAAAACCCAAGAAACACACAGTCCTGTAGATGTATGATTGACCACTGGACAACAATGAGATCATACTTCATCCCATTAAACCATGCACTTTAAATGGCGACAATGACAAGTGTGTAGTTGTTTGAATGAGAAATGTGTCACAGGTTTGGCGCTCAGTTGGTGACGCTGTTCGGAGAGGTGGTGTTGCTTGTTGGAAGAAGCATGTTGCGCCCCGTGGGTGGGGTGGGTATTGGCAGGAGCGTTCCAGGGTTCATAGCTGGCCCCACTACCTTTCTCTCTGCTCCATGTTTGCGGTTGCAAATGTGATTTTCAGTTCCCTGTCCCCGCCGCTGTGCCTGCTGCCGTGTCCGCTGCATGCTCACCCACTGTGATCAGCTCTATCCCCCAGGAACCACAAGCTGCTCTGCTCATGGCATTTCATTTACAGCAACAGAACAGTAGCGGATAGGGTGTGCTACGTTTTACCACCATAAAAGTCACAATGATAAAACATCATAGAGGTACAAGGGTGAAAAGGAGTAAAAGTCATGGATGACAAAGACAGAAAGACTCCGAGAGTTCTACAAAAGCTTGAAAGCCACTGGGAAGTTACAGCATTAACGTCTACTCACTAAACACAAGGCATTCAGGCCCTCTGTCTACATCAGCCTTTTTCCTCAGCAGAGCCCTGAAACCGTCCCTTTCTTAGACAGTTAGATGATCAGCCCAGGGTTGCACAGCTTCAGAGCAGTGGAAGTGGGACCTGAATTGAGTAGTGCACTTCCTGCTGGGCCTTGCTGTCTCGTATTCACATAGGAAGTAGATGTTTGCTGGGATGATGGCTCAGTGGATAAGAGCACTGGCTGCTCTTCCAGAGGACCTGAGTTCAATTCCCAGCACCCACGTGACGGCTCATAACTGTTTGTAACTCCAGTTCCAGGAAATCCTATGCTGTCTTTTGGCCTCTGTGGGCCCTGTACATGTGCACGTGGTACACAGTCAGGCCAACACCCATACGCATAAAATAATAAAACAATGCTTAAAAAATTAAAAACTACTGGGGGCTTCTTTCAAGCTTCAGGTTTGGTTACAATGAGTTGGGACAAAGAGAGTAAGAAGTCCGTCTTCTTAGACGCCCTTTTTATGGCCAGGGCACAAAGGTAAACCTGAGCCCACTGAATAGGCACCCTCTTCCCCAGGGACAGCCATTGTGTGAAGAGGGAACTGGAGACCCCTGAGGTCACAGCAGAGGCAGCAGCAGGTTTGTGCGTAGAGGGAATGGACGACTGACTACATCAGACCCACAGACCGCAAGCGGCTGTGAGGGCCTCGGAGGCAGCCGGCAGCCAACAGTGAGCACTCAGCAAGCCCGAAGCACAGCGAGAGCTCCTCAACGCATTTCTCCCCACAGCGTAGCCACTTCCCAGGAGAGGGATTTTAAAAGGAAAAGGAAGGAGAGGCTGGAGCAGAGGGGGATTAGAGATGGCTGATGCGACCCCAAGTCTGTAGCTTCTGCTCTGATCCTGGCCTGCTGTCCTGTCAGGAAGCACAGAGCTGTGCAGGCCTCGTGACTGCAGTTCTGCCCTCAGAAGGCCCCTGCCGCCATCTTCCGCGCTTCAGTGGCCTCCCCCAATACTGAATCTGGCCTTTGAGGGAAAATGAATTTGGGAATTGACCCTCCGGTTTGACCAGCAGCCAGATAACAAAGGTATCAGACTGGAGTCCGGGATGGGCATCTGGGGGATGCTGGTTATTTACCAGAGCATCCTAGGTACCAGAGCTGTTCTCTCTCCACTGGGCAAACATAGACATGCGCTGAGCATAAATCTGCTCTAATAAGCAAGACAGCCCCTCCCCCTCTCTTCCTCCCTCCTTCCCTCCCTATAGAGACAGGAAAGGCGTTTGCAAATAGGTAAAAGTAAATTATAGTAAGTTCTTCAAGGTCGATAAGACGGACTTTTAGTAAGCAGTAAGATGTGGCGAACCCTGGACCTGCTCCACACGGTCAGCAGTAGTTCTCTACCACACTCACCACCCTGCTCCCATTTTCCTTCAAGAATTTCCTCTTCCAGGTTGAAAGCTGGCACTCGCTTGTCTGAGCTAAAAGGCTACCTTACACCGAGCCACTTCTTTCAAGGAGCCCTCAGGATGCTACAGAGACTGCAGAGAAGGCTGCTGGTGGTGAAGCCTTACAAAGCCAGGGACAGCCAACTACTCCACTCCACGCAGAGCCTGGCTGCTGCCTGCTTGCTCGACTGGAGGACCTGGCACTTATTTTTGGCCCTTATAAATAACACATTTTGTTATCTTGATTCTTCAGGCCTCCTTTTAGCTACTTTCTTTCCAGCTTTGGGGAAAAGACTCTTACTGTACAAGACAGAGTCATTCATAAATCAAGAGGAGATCAAGTGTCCAAAGCCCGAGTTCTCAGCTTTGGCTGGCCACCAAATCCTATTAGTCAAGTCAGAAGCTGTCCTCATGCAAGGAGAGGAATCAGAGACAACCCTCGGGTTTCTTGACCTTTCACCCAGGAAGTCCTACTGTATGCCTCTCTCTCGTACACTACATCCAACTCCTTACATGATTGCTACCCCCATCAGCAAAATGTAGAGGTGACCTGCCACACAGAGCTTCCCCTGGGCATAAAGTCAAGCCTCAGTATACGAGCTCCTGGCTTTTCCTTACTCCCATGATTCCCCAAAGATGATATGTTTGGACCTTGAAAAGGGATGCCGTCTTTCCCTCCTCACAACTATGAAGACGTTTTTATCAAGCACAGCATAAGGGAACCCAGAGCTACCGAGGATACAGTGCAGAGCTGGGAATCAAACAGGCCAGCTTTGAACCCTGGCTACTTGGGTAAGTCCTTGGCTCTTTCTGATCTCCAATGCCCCCACCAATCAACAGGGATGAAGCACTATCTTCACACTCTCTCTTAAAATACGATGTCCATAATTGCCAGGGAGTAAGTTAGAACCCAGATTCCGACCCAGCAGTTTCCAGGCAGCTGGGGTTCTGCTAACTGGCACTGCCAGGGCCACTGCACTCTATTGAGCATCAGGGGATGATGGACAGGCGCTTCTGAGTTGTGAGGGGCTATGTCCGCTTCAGGTCTGAGCGCTCATCGTTGTTGCTTTACCTCTGAGCACGAGGAGCCACTCTTTTACAATCTCCTCAGACTGGGTATTCATTTAGATCCCGTGTACATAAGCCAAACCATGACTAGTATCTAGCAAAATAAAAGAGGGTGGAGAAAATGATTGCCAATAACTCCTTCCCCGTTACCAAACACAACACCTGATGTAGAAAGGTAAACATGGAAACCGACACAGCAACGATGACAAAACCCCAATGCAAATGACCCACGTGAACTCAAAAGAACACTGCTGCAGAGTGTTGGTGAGCAAACCAGAGGGCTGACTTGGACTGTGAAAGGGGGCTTCGGAAAGGTGAAGGAAATCCTAGAGCGTGGAGTTGCTGAGATTGGTTCAGTGAGCAGAGAAGGAAGCACAAAACTCAATGGGGTGAACTCGAAAGCCAGTGACAAGAAGTGAAAAGGCGCTTTTCTTTGGGGAGTGATCCTAGGCTTGAGCACATCCTTGGGTGACAACTCTTTTGACAGTCCCAAGAAAACTACTTCCTGCTCTTGTCATCAAAACACCAATGCCCCTCACCCTGCCTGATCAGCAGCAAATACTCTGACACCATGTGGCACACTCACGCTGATCTCTAAGCCCTAGAAGACAGAGCCCTATCTCATTACCTCTTGTCTTCCCGGCTTGGCACGGGGCCCTGGCCTGTAATGGGTACCCGGAGATGACAGTGATTGAATGCAGGAGGGGGAGGCTATCAAAGGGAGTGTGCCAACCTCTCCTCAGGGCTTCTCTCTCTTAGAGGGATCCATTCATTCACTTAGCAGACACACATTTTTCAAGTGTGAGCTCCTAGCCCTTTTACCAGTCTTTTTTTTTTTTTTAAGTGTATGTTAGTCTGAAAAACACTTCAAATTTCCTTGATGTCAAGGCGGCAAACTTTAATGACATGTAATAATACGTATCAACTTTTTACATTTTTCCAATGTGCTATTGTATTTTCATGGTAAGCTGGTGTGATGTCAATTCTTGGTTGTCAACTTGACTACATCTAAAACCAACTAAGGCCCAAGTGGTTAGCTATACCCGTGAGAGATTCTTTTTCTTGAATCCATTTGAAGTGGAAAGGCCTCACCTCTAATCTCAATCTCTGAGGCGGAAGGTACACCTTTAATCTGCACCACACCTCCTGCTGGCCGCCTTTACAAAGGAAACAGAAGGAGGAAGGCCTCCCTCTCTCTCTGCTTCATGGCTCTTGCTCTCACTGGCATCGGAGCCTTCCTCAGGGTTCCAGAGAATGCCGAAGACCAGCTGAGACCTGCTTCATGGACTGAACAATTTCTGGACTCTTGGACTTTCCCTTGGTAGACAGCCATTGCGGGACTAGTTGGGCCACAGCCTGTAAATCACTTTAGTTAAATTCCCCTACTCCTCTCCTGCCCCCTGCCCCTGCCTCAGTCAAGAATACTGATGTGTGGGCTGGAGAGGTGGACAGCCTTTAAGACTGCTGACCACTCTTAAAGAGGACCTGGGTTCGGTTCACAGCATCCATATTGAGCAGCTCACAATGGTCTACAACTCCAGTTCTAGGGGATTTACCACACTTTTCTGGCCTGTGCAGGCATCTAGTGCATAAAAATTCATGTAGGCAATACACATACACCTAAATTAATTAAAAAGCCCAACTTCTGACCTTTGTCTTCAGAGGCTCTGACTAAGCAGGTACCGGAAATACACACTGTGATGCTGCTGGGTGATTCCGAGGCAGATGGGCACCAGTCCCAGGCGAGGTCTGCACTGACTAAAGTCCAGCCCAGTGCTCCCTCAGGCTGGGTGCCCAGTTACTCTTGGGCTCAGCATGCCAAAGGGGTCATCTAAGGTCTCTGGTTCCAGGGTCATGGGATAGGAAGCAAGTCACATACACAGCACCTTCACAGGGCTGGGTGGGAAACCCCAAACCAGAGAGATGGCTGGGTGATGGCGGCAATCCCCAGATCCTGTGCCTAGAATTACAATGGCAGAATAGTGGCTGGTGAATGGTCACATTCCGAGGCCCTAAGACCTGGAATTTCAGGCTCTAGAGAGTGACTGAGAGCTCTACACAAAAGGAAAAACAGAATAAGCAGGGAAGCACCCCAGTGTGGGTGCTGCTGAAGATGTCTACTATGCCCTTAGCCCTTCTTTTCCACTTAGAGAAAGCTCAACGAATGGAGTACAGAGGGACAGAACCCAGTAAGGAACAATCACAGAGACGGTATGAGTAGATCTCGCTTTCCATCTTTCTCCTGCTTCCAAGCCCTGTAGTCTGAACCTCTGTACTCTTATCTGCCAGCCCTGCCTTCCACCCTATTGCCTACAGTCTGGTGACTTACTGTCTCCGTTCACTGGAACTGTAAAAGCCACCCCCAAGAAAGCCTCAGTCGTCCTCGGAGCATACAATATCATTGTTGTGGCGGTTTGAATAGGAATAACCCCCACATAGGCTCACATATCTAGATGCTCAGTCATTAAGGAGTGGGGCCACTTGATAGGGTTTAGGAGGTGTGGCCTTGTTGGAGGAGGTGTGGCCTTGTTGGAGGAAGTGTGGTCTGATTAGAGGAAGTATTCAATGGGGACGGGCTTTGGGATTTCAAATGCTCAGCTCAGGCTTACTGTCTCTCTCTTTTCCTGCTGCCTTCAGATCTGGATGTAGAACTCTCAGCTACCACGTCTGCCTGTGAGCTGCCATGCTCCTCTCCATGAGGGTAATAGACCTGACCTCTGACCTGTAACCTAGCCCCAATGAAATGCTTTCTTGTGTAAGAATTGCTGTGGTCATGTGACTCTTCACAGCCATAGAACATTAATTGAGACCACCGCAATCACAGAATGTATAGATAGAGAGATCTGGTTCCAGCCCAGGCCCTAGCATTAGTTGTTTGATCCGGGGTTGACAGGGTCTCCTCGGGAACTCAGTATTAGAGCTGGATCAATCACAGCTGAAGTCTTTACTAACCCTAGGGTTTTTATACTGCAGCCTGTTTTTAAGCTATCAGTGACGCTTTATTGCCTGTAGACTATGCGAGTGCCCACACTTAGATCTGAGCATGAAACCCTGCGTGTTAACCTGGCCGCTTTTTCTGGAGCATCGTTCACTTCTGGGAGACATTCCTAAGTGTCCAGGAGGCTTCTGCGCTTCCATCACTTTTCCAGATTCCACCTGCCGGGAGGGTTATCATCACTGCATTATGCAAAGGCCCAATCACACAAAATCGTTGTTTTCCTTTCCCGGTCAGAACCCAAAAGCATTTCCTTTCTCCCCGGAATCCATAAGAGTTCCTCCCAGATGCAAGCACAGCACCTCAGGGCCTGGACCACACTGACCCCAGAGGGCAGGACTGGCCTGTACCTTCCACCTGCTCAGCACAAAGCCCACCCAGACAAAAGTTTGACCAGCAGTGCTCAATCAACGTCAGAGAGAGGATGATCCCATTTTTGGTTAAGTCCTGAGTTTCAGTGGCAGCCACAACCAAAAGGGTCACCTGCTGAACAACTGGTTCCCAGGCTTGCACGGGGTGGAACAGCTTTTCCTTGAAGTCAGCCACAAGGAAGCTAGCCAGGAAAAGGGCCACAGACCATGGAGGAACAGCATGTTCATGAAGGCCTGGCATGGTTCTTCCTGCCAATAAGAAAGGTAGGTCACCAGCCTGGTAGCTGGAAGGTGACTTGAGAGCATCAGACAGCTGCAGAGCACGACCCCAATGACTCTGAATTCTGAGTCCCACAGAGATGTAGAGGGAGGCAGACTTCCTGTTTGGGTGACGTTGGACAAGATCTCTTCCTCTGATCACTCCTGGCTGGAACCTGGGCCACTGCTGCATACTCTGTCCACCTGGGTCACAATCAAGGGCATGCATGCTTTATCCCAGGCTAGACCATCAGTCCTGTCCAAGAGGAAGTATCTTGTTCATCTTTGCCTCTCCTCCCGTGCCTCACATATGAACAGCCCTGTTCATAGCAGATGCCAATAAATGTTCTCCAGATAGAGGCTCACATTAAAATCAAACTGACTCAATTTCCAATTAAAATCCCTAGTCAGAGTGATGAGATTTAATTCGTTTTTCCCTCAAAAAGGACAACTGTTTAATACAACCTAATACATTTTCTTCACAGCTCTGAGGCAGACACAGGTTCTGTTTTTAGAAGGCAGATCTGAGATGTGGAGTCGTGCTTGTTTTTGCTATTTTATGTTGATGAAATTGAGGCATTTCAGAAGTGGGTGATAATGTGGTTTGCTGGGAAATGTTCTATGTTCCGTCCTGGAATATTTAGAGAAGTGGAAACAGCCGGGTTGTTGCGAGCTGAGAACTCAACAGCTGGGCTTGGGACCCAGGTTGTAGGGTCGGCTGGTTGAACAGCTAAGTTCTTTCCCGTGTTCGTTTATTTAACCAACCACTGGGCACACCAGCCTGTGTGGGCTCTGAGAGTCCAGAGCTGCCAAGATGATCATGGCTGGTATTAGTTCAAAGACTAACTGACTCCGTCATCTTCTTCACAGGAGTAAGACTGCCTCTTTCATTTACTGACCTGCCACTTCCCTATGATCCAAGGACTGTTGGGCATCCTCAAGAGCCATGGGCTTTCTGTCTCAGTAGTGACCCCTTCAGATATCAACATGACCAGACTCAGACGTCCACCGTTGCACCGTGGTCAGCCCTCCTCCTGCGGCAGGGGTCCTGGCCTTCCCACCGCTCCTGTTTCCCACTGTCTTACATGACATAGGCAGTGTAGAGTTGGAGCTAATGAAGCAATCCAAGGAAGAATGTGGTCTTGGATCTCTTTAAGCAGTCTCACAGACTCATGTTCTTTTGGGAATGCCAAATGGGCCTCATCTCCTGCCAATTCCACTTCTGACTGGAAGTGGCTACCTGGAGTGCTGTGTGGGGAGTGCTTCTGTGGCTGCATCCAGATTCAGGGGGTGGGGGAGGGGAGGAGGGAGGCTGCTTAGCGTTCTGTGACAGCTACTGGCTTCCTATCAACTAGACACTGACTCTAAGATGCCGGTTAGTTTCTGGATTAAGTCCAGCACCCCTCCCCCCCGACACGCCATAACGAGTCCCTCACCGGGCAGTTAACACTTGCATACCCCAGTCTAAAGCTACTCTGCTACAATCCAGACTGCGATGTTGCCCAAGAGGCAGGTATTAAAGGTCTGATCCTCACAGTAGTGCTGGGAGTAGGGGGGCAGAACCTTTAAGACGAGGGCCCTAAGAGAAGGAAGATAGGTCCCTGGTGGTAGGTCCTTGAAGGGAAACAGTGGGACCCTGCCCCGTCTTTCTTTCTGCTTCCCTGATGCATTTGCTAATTTTCAATAGGCTCAAACCAACAGTGCCAGCAGGTCAGGCACTGAAGCCCAAGCAAAGCCTTACTACGATACACTGCTGCGTCCAGCGTTTTGTCACAGTGACAGAAAGCCGACTGATGGCATGCCAGCATGTAATCCCTTTGTAAGCCACATGGAGGTAGTTAGAAGTCCCTCCTCTCTCTTTCAGAAAGGCTCTCACGAGGTCTCACACTGGCCTGGAACCTGCTGTGTATCCAAGGTTGGTTTCAAACTCACTATCTCCTGCCTCATCTTCTGAGGGCCTGAGCTTCTAGATCTATGCCACCAGGACCTGGCTCTATTTCTTGGACGCATGTTATGGTGTTCGAATATGGTTGGCCCTATTAAGGGGTATTGGCGGAGGTGTGTCCTGTTGGGGGTGGGCTTTGAGACCTTCTGCCTAGCTGCTTCAAAGTCAATCTTCTCCTAAGGACTTTCAGATGAAGATGTAGAACTCTCAGCTCCTCCCACACCATAACTGCCTGAACGCTGCCCTGCTCCTGCCTTGATAATGGACTGAACCTCTGAACCTGTAAGCCAGACCCAGTTAAATGTTGTCCTTTATAAGAGTTGCCTTGGTCATGGTGTCTGTTCACAACAGTAAAACTCTAAGACACATGTCTTTTCCCAGGACTATGAGCCTCTGCAAACGCTGGAAATCGTCTCTCCTGTCATGTTCTCTGAAGAGTTTCCATAACACTAGGAAAAGCTAACTCTGCCTTTTGAGCTCCCACCCTCCCTCCCCTTTGCTTCCAGACTCACCTCTCTATACATCTGCCCCCTTGTGAGAGAGAAGAGGCCCTAAAGAATGGGAGGGACCTGGCTGCCACTACCAACGGCCCCCAGGAGACCAGGCCCAGATGAGGCACTTGCCAAAGGACGGCTGAATGAAGAATTCGTGACAATCCCTCCCCCCTTTCGCCTCCCTAAACTGTGTCTTAGAGGTGCAAGAACCAGCCTCTATCTATAGTCTCCTGCCTGGCAGTCAGGTCTGCCACCTTGCAAGTCCACCCACCGTGAGGAGATGCCCTCTCACTCCTCCTCATCCCCAGTTCAGATGCAAAACCAGGTGTCCCTCGGCTCTGCATCAGCCTAGTACTGACTGGACTGAACAGAGTAGATGGCCTAAGCAGTTTCAACAATCACCAGATGCTGGTTTCTCTCTCAATGCTGGGTCCCAGTCAAGACCATTGCCTAGCTTCCCAAATAGTTACAACCAGCCACCTACTGGTGCCCAGGCTTGTGACACAGCACCTGGCTCAAAGTGGGGCCAACAATAGGGCTCCTGTCTTCCTGTTACAAGTTCTCCTCAATCACTACACAGAAACCAACAAGCTTGAGAGCTTAACACAGAACCCAGGGCAGGGTCCCTGGTCATGCCCATCCCTAAACCCTCACAAAACAGTGTAACAACATGAAAGCTTGGAGCCAAGTACAGCAGGAAGCAGAGTCCCAGAGCATGTGAGGAAAGGGAAAGCCCCAGGGCCGAGAGGGAGGGTGAAACTCCAGCTCGAGAGCCCAGCCTTGGGGCAAATGTCAGGGTTGTGATGCCCATGCCAGAGAAGGATGGTGTCTCCAGGACTGGCGGAGAACCAAACAGGCGGCATCTGACAGAGCTCGGATAAGGGATTTGAGTAGCCTCTGGGAGGGCGGGGGCAAGCCCAGTAGAGAAGCTATGGAGAGGATTCAGCATAAGCTCAGTTTCTAAATGTATTCAGTGGTGTGTAGCAGGCCAGAGGGGGACTAGGGGAAGGGAGCAGGTCTGGGCCAAGCCCCATCCATGCCACGCTCTGTGCTGAGCAGTGTGCACATAAGGCCCCACTCAGTTCCTAACCAGCACCCTCCCAGGGAGGTGGCGCTAGGAGCCACGCTCTCACATGATGGAAGGCTGGGTCTCAGACAGGGAAAGTCATCTTAGCATAGGGTGTTTGCCTGTAATAAGGCTCCCCTTGGAGATCTATTGTCCAAACACAGTGAGTCACAGTGCAGACCACCGACTGCTGTGCCTCCTAATTCACCTCAACTAGCTTGTGCAAGGTCACGCGGCTACTCAATGCTGTTTTCAATGTGTCAGGCTATGATGTCAGAAGCCGTGTTGTCGATGATCAGACGCACGACTTCACACTGCACAGCCATGATCTTAATGTGAACAGAGGGGTGGGAAAACCCCACCATATGGAGCCTGCGGGGATGCCGGGGAGGGGAAATAGCCAGCAAATGAGAATCTGAATTGCACGGGTAGATGTGCCTTGGAAAGCTGTCTTGGACACACTGAACAGGAACAAATGCTTCAGGTTGGCTTGATTCAAGTGTGCTAGGTGGTGACAGAGGGATTGGATCCCCGCTTGGGGTGTCAATGGTTTCGCAGGCAGCAAGCAGCCTCCAGAGTTTTCCAGGACTGAGCCAGCCAGCATGGACCTCCTAAGACACAGAGCTATGCTTCAGGGAAAGTAATTCCTCAGATCAGCTTGGGGCATGGACTGAATTATCCCAGGGATCAGATTGCTGACGACTGCCATCAGCACCTGAAAGGATTCCTTCTTTGGAAGCCAAGCCAGGTGGGCTCTGCTAAAAGAGTGTCAGCCCCAGAAGAAACAGGACAGAGTGTCCTAGTCATCCGGACTGCCAGGGAGTTGACGCATGCCTGGCATTTGTGCTCTTGGGAGCCACGAATGTTTTTCTTCAGAGCATGTGACCCCAGCCGTGCACACGCTCCATGGAGCTGCCAGCTGCTCAAGGCCCCATGAGCTTCTCCCCTTCTTGCACTCTGTCTGATGGCTGCAGTGCAGTGCTGAACTCAACGACCCCCTAAACAAACAACACACACACACACACACACACACACACACACACACACACACACACACACACACACACACACACACACA
Source organism: Rattus rattus (assembly GCF_011064425.1). Classification (NCBI taxonomy): domain Eukaryota; kingdom Metazoa; phylum Chordata; class Mammalia; order Rodentia; family Muridae; genus Rattus; species Rattus rattus. Next base: position 152,892,087 of record NC_046155.1, on the reverse strand, counting down.
CAGAGAGAGAGACAGACAGACAGACTTACACACACATACACTCATTCACACACACATACATGTGTACACACACATATGCGCGCACACAGACACAGAGACAAACACACAGACACAGACACACAGACAGACACACACACACACACACACACACACACACACACACAGGTTGGATAAAACACACACACAGGCTCAGGGGTTGGGATTTAGCTCAGTGGTAGGTTGGATAAAATACATTTAAAAAAAAAAAAAAAAAAAGGAGGCTCAGAAAGCATTTGCTGGTCACAGAGCAGGAAGGGTGTTCCTCTGATGTCAAGGATACACTAATTCTTGTCTAAATTCAACTCACTTTTCAATATAAAAGCAAAGCCACAGGGCTGGAGAGGTTGCTCAGTCAGTAAAGCGTTTAGCATGTAAGCATAAATACCAGACATACAGGTAAAGAAGAAAAAAGAAGAGGAGAAAGAGGAGGAGGAGACAAGGAAGAAAGGAAGGAAGGAAGGAAAGAAGGAGGGAGGGAGGGAGGGAGGGAGGGAGGGAGGAAGGAAGAGAGTTGGATGGTACAATGTGAAGGAAGGTCCCTGGGGTTTACTGGATAGTCACCTTAGCTGAATCAGGAACAAGGAGAAACCCTGACTCAAAAATTCAGGTGGAGAGTGATAGAAGAAGACATCCAATGTCAGTCTCCGGCCTTCATATTCAGGTGCACACACCCCTGCATGCACACACAGGAACACATTCACACAAACATGTACACATATGCCATGCACACACACATATACACACAAGCACACACAAATAAATATCAAAATCAAAGACAAAAATAAAAGACTCTTAGGGATGTGATTTTTAGTCTACCATTTTACCCAGCAAGATCCTGGAGTCTCCCCTGCCCCACCTAACACCTGTCCCCAACAAGTGTCACCATGTGTTCTGGCTGTAAGGAAGTCTGGGCTCCACAGAGTCTGGAATGCCAGCTTCCTGGGAACCAATATCTTGTGTCAACATCTTGTCCCTCACTATACTGTGCAGGCCTGTGTTAGGGCAATCACCACCCTGGATTCATCAGCTCCTGAGCCTGGGTTTTCATTAGGCAAATGTTCCTTGTAGACATCACGGATCCTGCTGTAGGATGTCAGGATGACCGACTCCATTGCCCATCCATCCCTGCTCTCCTGGCCACTCTGTAGGACACTGATTCACTCTGAACATTTCTCTCCCTCACCTACCTACTGGGGCCCAGAGAGATGCATTCATCCAACAGAGTATACTGCCTGAGAGAGGGGATGCAGCCACTGTCCAGGGGGACTGTGGAGAAGAGAGGCCTCCAGGGACAGGCTGAGGAACGGACGCTGTAGAGGGAGCCCCAATAAACCAGCCCTCTGATCAAAACCAACAATCCGGTATCTCGCAGACTTAGTATTCAGAGAACGCCCCTCCACTTGGTCTCTCTAAGATCACAAGCACAGCCAGCTTATATGGGTGTAGGGTCATCACTCCCAAGAAGCAGGGGTCTTTTCTGACTTGACATGGTGCCTTCAACATGTGCATACGCATTCAATAGCAGATGTTTTGATTAAGCAATGGGTAAAGTACACATATTAAACAGAACTACCTTGCCTATAAATGTGAATATGGCCTCTGAACATAGTGCTTCCTGGGAGGGAGACTCTCACCTAGGCTGTCCTCACGTCTCCTTAGGCTCTTCTCCCATGGCATCCTGTGTTCAGGTAAAGAAAGAGTCACAACGGGTGGGAAGCAAACCATGGTCCTCAGACCAGTGGAGGTGTGCAAGCCTGGTGTCTGAAGAGGCTCGATGCGGGTTGGAACTGTCAAGGGCACCCTAAAGTCTCCATGTCCTACCATCTGTATTTGGATATTTGAAAGTCACTTCCAGCGAAATGAGATCAATTTCCAATCAAAGTTTTTCTACTCAAACCTTGTCGCCTTCTATACTAAAAAGATCATTTTCCCTACGTGAAGCTGGGAGATGGGGGTCCTGGAGGAGTCCACGGGGAGAAGCAGAGAGTGAATATGAACAAGATACACTGAATATACATGTATGGAGCTCTCAAAGAACCCATAAAATGGCATATTAAGGAATAATCAATCCAGTTGGGCCTGTCAGTTGCCTGTCTGGGAGTCCACCCCACAGGATGAATGACTTACTGAAGGCACGCTAAGGAGTTAGAGAGACAATTATCCCCTTAATGAAACAACGCACTTCCCTTCCCAGAAGCCCATTGGGCGGCTGCTCACGGAATCACCTCGCAGCATCACTGCCGCACTGGGTTAGACCTCGGAAAAGTATAACTTTTCTTTCTTTAGATACCGGTCAAATGCCCAATGACTCTTGCTCTGATATTTTGGGCTTTCCCGCTACTTTTCTAAAGCTCCTCCCCCTTCTACCATACAGCTACTCACAGTTTCCTCCAGCTCCTTCCTCCAGGCAGCTGCTGGGATTTCCAGCTTGCCTGCTGCTATTTTTCTTTCCGACAGTGATTAAAAAACCATCCCTAAGCTACAAAAATATCATTTTAACTTATAACAGGGCAACCCACAACCCATCCGCACCTAGAACGGGAGGAACGAGGGAACACCCCGCCGGATGCACGCAGGGGTGCTCTCTCCTCGCGGCTGTACGCAGACTGTAAGTAAGGTGCCCAGTTACTCGTCTTCAGATCACATGTCCTTTCTTACCTGGGTGCTGCCCCTCTAGCCTGACTCACCACCAATTCTCACCCAGAATACGGCAAAACTTGTCTTTCCTTCCCGCACTGGCCTTGCATCCATGTTCAGAATCGGTGCTGGGAATCTCCTGCCAACGCTACATTGAATGTGGTCCTCTCCACATGTGCCCCATACATGTCCACCTCTGTTCCAAATCTCCCAATCATCCCCATGAACTTAGGGTAAAGAGGGAATTCCTCAGCAAGGCCTGCAGGGGCCTGGGATATTCTTCAGACCCATTGGCCTCCCATCCTAACAGCGCTGAGCTGACAGGAGTTCAAAGCATAGAAAGATGCTCTTTACCTCCCCGCCTGGTTATCCCTCAGCTCGGAGTCCCTCGCACCTCCCTTCCTAGTGGTCTGTAGAAGGGTCCTCTCTCAGCTTGGTGGTACTGGAAAACATAGGACCTTTAAGAGGTGGAGCTTAGTGGGAGGAAGTTGGGCCATGGGGCGCATGCCCTTGAAGGAACTTCTGGCACCCGGCCCCTTATCTCTCTACCTCTTGCCTGCCATGAGGGGAGCAGCTCTTCTCTAGCACGGGCTCCACGTCATGCTCTGCTAGGTCATCGCACACCCCCAAAGCCTGAGGCCAACGGAGCTCAGACTGAAAGCTCGTGAGCCGCCGGCCCAAACCAACCTTTCCTCTTTAGTTTACGCTGCGATCAGAATTCTGTTAGAGTGATGGACGGCTGAGTGGCACAGCCACGGTTGCTATCATTACCACAGTAACATTTGCTGAGGAGTGACTCAGCATGCTTTAGGCTCTAGGCCAAGTAGCATGCTGGCAGAATTTACTGAATCCTCACAGCATCTCACTAGTTAGTCTCTTGCTAAAGAAATACAGAGAGGGGATGTACTAACATGCTGGGGCCAGGATTCGAACCTTGGAGGAACTGTGAGGTCACAGTCTTAATCACAAACCACTGCTCTACAGCAAGGACTGACGATGGCCACTCACGACGCTGTCTTAGGGAAGCCACACACTCTCAGGTATGGCTTAGGGTAGCTGCTGCCGTTACTGTGGTGTTGGGGGCACCTCGAGAGTCCGCATCACTCACCAGTTCTGTTTGCTCAGAACAGTCTGGCTTCCAGTCTTGAGCTGAAACAGCTTGTTATAGTTTGAAAAAGAAACTTGTATGAAAGCAATGTGCTGGGGGCAGATGCATGAAGGTCTGGAATCGGAGACGTTGCACAGTGGTTCGTAATGGCCTGGGGTATCTTGAGGTAAATGCAAACATTGAATAGGGCTGCACTGGAACGGAGCCTGCAACTGTCTCTTGGATTCTCACTGCTTCTGTTAATCCTACTGAGCTCAGTGTTGACATGGGATCCATCAAGGTGCCCGTGCCTCAGTCAGAGCCTCAGGGAGCCAGGAGCTGACCCTGTACACACTGCCAGCTGCTACGTTGTAGACTGGAGAGAACCCGCCCTTCCTAGTCTCTCCCTACTTTTTCTGTCACTTAACATTGGGCAAGGGAAAAAAGAGAAGGAGCTAAAATACTTATGTTCTTATTTTACGCTGGTCATTCGTACAACCACAATCCCGACAATGAACAGGAGCAGTGGGTACACACTCCTCATCGAGGAAACGGAAGTTAAACGAGATTCAACCATAGGCTGGGGAGGCAGCTTGCTGCATGTGATGAGGATGTGTGGAATCTCCACAGCCCACCCAGTAGCTCATGTCTGTAATCCCAGCGTTTCTACAGCATAGACAGGTGAATTCCCAGACACTCATGGGCCAGCTAACCTGGTGTACCAACTGGCCAATGAGAGGCCCTGTTTCAAACAAAGTGGAAGGTGAGGATGGACATCAGAGGCTGTTCTCTGACTTTGTACACAATGTACACGAACATGCCTGCATACACACACACACACACACACACACACACACACACACATATAAAGACTTAAAAGGAGAAACTCAATCACTATTCAATAAAGGGGGAGCCAAGACTTAGACCCTGTTTTGTCAGGTCTTCCGATCTGTGCCCGTTCTATTTGTGTTTCAGAGGAGTCTTATAATGACTGAGCCTTCAGGACAAGTCATAACAATTATTTGGATGTGTTTAAGAGGCAGGGAAGCCATGAGAATGCATCGATCTCCTTCCTCTATCACCCTCCTGCTGGCTGAGTACGACCCAGGTGTCAGCACTGTGCTGGACAGAGATGATATAGAGGTGGTAAGATGGGCCCCTGCTCCGGAACAGCTTCTGGACTAGTCAGAGGGGCTCCCTAGTGGGAGGAGGATGAGGGGAAAACAGGAAACTGAGCAAAAGAGATGAGGGAAAGGCCCTAAGACAGCAGAGCCAGAGCAGTCCTTGGAAGGATAATCCTAAACCTGGCCGCATCACCCAGCATCACCAATGGGATTATCAGAACTGGAATTTCCCGGTTCCCAGTTGTAATTATCCCAAGTGATTGGTTGGAACTGACTTCCAGGCCAGGAGACTAGCTGGGTGACCCAGCTCTCTCAGCGCAGGGTCAGCTGTGGCCAGCAGGGGAAAGGGAGTTAGTGCTATAGACTCAGGCATCTACTTGGACGCCTCTGTCTGAGATGTAAGGTGTCCTTACGGCTCGATACCATACAGTACATGAGTAAGTTCACACATGATATCTTACATGCATGGATGTTCTCAATGAAAATGTTATATACTTACTGGAAATTAATTTTCACAATAATAAGATCTGTGCAACTGGTTTGAGCCAATTTGGATTAAAACTGCACATGGATATACAGAATGGACAAGAGTTTTTAACATCAAGGATGATGCTCTTGCCCTCTCCAGTTCTGAACGCCTTCTTCCTACAGAATCACTGGAAGCCAGAAATCACTACTGATTCACCAAGGGGAGTGTGTCAAGGTGCTGGTTCCTGGACAGTGATGGAGAGAGAGAAAAGCTAGTATTTGCCAAAGCTTTGCATTAACACAGCATTTCCTCATGCAAAGCAGGGCTGTCCGAGTTGCTGCATAAGGATGGGCCTCCTGCAGCTGGCCATTAGATACATCCTCTGTCCTTCCAGCTTCAGAGGCCTAAGAGCATGGGAGGGGCTGAGGACAGCAGAGGAGGCCCTGGGAGCTCACAGCAGCTACCTCCACCCAGCCTTTGTTACCTTAAACTTGCCTATCTACTTGTATTTAAGGAACTCGGTCACCAAATTCTCCATCCCCTACTTCCACTTCATGTCCACCTTTGTGGCAGTTTCGGTACAAACCATTTCAATCTTCTATCATTTCTGGGGTTCAGTGATCAGAGGCTACCTCACCCTCATCTCCTGGGCTGCAAGGGGGTCCAGGATCATGGCCAGAAGCACAGGCAGAGAGAGTTTGGAAAGCTCACTCTTGCAGCATCCGGGAAGCCTTCCTAGGAGCAGTTCATCAGCTAGGAGATCTGGAAGCAGCTACCACGGGACTGAACCTTGGCCTCGGATGGCTGCCTCCTCATTCTGGCATCACGAAACTGCAGACAAGGTACACCCTTCCTGTAGCCTGCTTTTTTCCTTCGTATATGAAGCAACTAGGTTAGCCTGTGTTCCTGCTTCCCATCCTGAGTCTGAACCTGGTGGTTTTACTTCGTTCTCTTTTGCATTAGATACAAGCGAGTAAGAGTGGCCGTTGTGACTAGTGATAGGAGTTCATGACTCAGAACTATGGGATGTAAAGCCTTACAACTAAAAGAAATTGCTCATCTCCTTCCTCCTCGTTTGATGATAAGTAGACTATGACCCAAGGTCCTTCTGTGTAGGGAGTGGAAATGATCTTATTAATTGTATACCTAGTATAGTTTCAAATGTGTTTGTTGAATGAATAAATGGATGGATGAATGAATGAATGAACAAATATGGTTCCTCCAAGGTCACCCAGCCTGGAATGCAGGAATGTCTTCCCTCCTTGCCTGGAGAAGGGGAGATGTTAGGAGAGGCCTCAGGCTGCAATGTCCCCTGTAGGAGATGTGGTCTCTATCAGAAGTGCAAGAATATAGCCAGGAACAAATTCTCAGGGCTGAGGGTGCCTGAGGCCCCTGGTCAAGGAGTGGGCTTCTCCTGGAGTCCTCTGTTCTGTGCACACTGAATCGTGATAGAAAGTTACTACACTCTGTCTGGAAGCCTGTGCCAGCCCATTTATTGTCAAGTACCCCACATCTGTCACAGAAGGCCGACTTCAAGCACATCAGGTCTAGAAATCATATGCTTTGGTTTGGTTTTGGTTCCCACGGGCCGCTATGATCAGGAAGGGTCATGTGGAGACAGCTAGCTCTGTACCGTGCATTGAACAGAACCTGTCAGAAGCAGGGTGGCTGTTTATTAAAATCACTCCCAGCATGGTGTGATGGACCGACCACATAGCTGCAGTACTGGAGTCTGACACTGGACTCGGCTCTGGCTCTCTGTGCAAGCACTGCGGAGTCTCCAGCAATCTCTCAGGTTCTCTGCAAACCTGCAAAGCCACTGCAGGGACCGAGATAATCACACCGAACCAGAACAGCGACTGGCATGCAGCAGGTGTGCGGCATGCTATTCCACACTCAAAACACTTCCTGAAAGGGAATCTCAGGGGTACCCAGGGTCTCCCCGACGAACCTTCTGTGTCTTGGGTGTATGTGTGCAGTGTCCCAGGAGTCCCACCCTGCCGATGACAGAGGCGATCACGTGAAGCAGTCGGCCTTGCCTTCCTCACCTCCACTCTGGCTGTTGAGAAGCGAGAAAGCGTCCTGCTGAGAGGGGAGGTTGCTCATCTCGCAGGCAGCACCGCTGCAGCCCCTGACCTACTTTCTTACTAAAAATAGCCCTTCTTAGGTCACCGCAGCAAATTGAATTCCACTGCTTCGCTGCACCCTAGAAGCAGGTGGGTGGGCACCACAGCACATTTGAGAGCCGGAGCCTCTCCTTGATGGTGCACTGCTGCCCACCAAGTGTGCCAATCTATCACGCCTGGACGGAGGGCAGGATGTGCTTGCACACAGCTAAGGCGGGCGGCGTGCCTTGGGAAAGCCACAACTTTTCTTTGCCCTCCATATATACATATATACATACATATATATCTCAAATGGAGATAATAAAAGTAATCTTCAAGTGTTGCTATGCAGAGAAAAATTGCCGTATAAAGCAGACTCTGCAGAGAAGATGTGCTCGGTGACGAAGCTAGCAGAGCTGTTCACCATCTGGCGTGCTGCTCAACAAGACCAGCCTGCTGGGGCTTCTTACAGGTGAGCCAGCAAGGAACCTATCCATCCTGACAGACAAATGGGCCTGAGGTAGGGCCCAGCATAGAGGACTTCCCTTATATGTGTGCAGCTCTGTGTTCAATCTCTAGCAAAGCGTGTGCGTGTGTGTACACTACATGCACACACACAACCCACAGTGAGCTGAAAGGGCCTGAGAGGTCCCTAAGGGTGGCCAGGTAATAACTGACAGGTCTTAGCCGTGGAGCCTGCATCTTGGTGAGCTAACACGTGGCTCTGCTGCACTGTTAGAGTTGAGAACTTGGGGGGTAGTTACCTTTTAAGGGTGCATAAACGGTTCAGTGAGTTATTGCTACATTTATTCTAAGTGTACTGAGCGGCCATTGTGAAATGGGCAGTAAACACGGGAAATCAAAAAAGTAGAAAGTGAAAATGCAATCAACATTGTTTTGCCAGGATCTGGGACCTTGGTTCTTACACACTCACAAGCACCCAGTCTGTAGACACAGAGACACGAAGGTAAGACGTAAATACAAACCAAAGCATACATGTTAGAGCAGAGCCAAGGGGGACAGAAACGGGAGCAAGTGATGGTGTGAAGAAAGGGAGATCTACAGAACTGGGCAGAAACAAGAGGTGGGCAGGTGCCGTAGGAAGGCGGGAGGTCTTTTGATCCACATCTACAGATCTGATGCTACCAATGGGACAAGTTGATAGTCCTCATCCATCCACTATGGGTGCTGGGCATTCGTGGAGTTCTTAATTTTACTAAGGCGTAAAAACACTGAGACAAGCCAAGTGTGGCAGCACGTGCCTATAATCGCAGGACCTGGGAGACAGAGGTAGGAGGACAGCCAAAGTTCAAGGTCAGCCTTGCCTACCGAATGAGTTCTAGGCCAGCCTGATCTACGTCGTAAGAATTTGTCTCAAACAACAATAACAACAACCACACAACACACAACCACCACCACCACCACCACCACCACCACCACCACCACCACCACTCAAAATACAAAATAAATGCATGACAGTATTAGAGATGGAACTCTGGACCTCTGACATGCTGGACCCTAGCCCAGAGTTTTCAAAATTCAAGAGCCTTCCTTAGGAGGGAATTTGAGAATATGAGTTAATACATTAAAGTAAGTAAATGGCTTCGCAGCTTTTGGCAAAGCTGACAGGAGGTTTTCTAAAGGAGACCCACTGTCTCTACAAATGAGGCAGAAAAGCAGAGAATGTCTCTCAGGCGGCATCGCTGAACTTGGGTGAGATGAGAGCCGCCTCTCAGCCTCCCAGCTTCCGGCTGAGTCCTCTTTCTTCTGCAGTAAGACAAATACTAGCGAATGCCTCTGATCGATTAGAACTCTAGTGTTTTAGGTTAGCAATGGTCTTGGGTAGATGAGGTGAAACATGCCTGCTTATATGAACACACGAAGGTCTTATAGTCACCCCACCCAAATGTGTCCAATCTTATTTAAAATACATCGTGGTCTCATGTTCAAATCCTGTGCCTGTCTTTACAAGACTGCCCTACAGAATCTCAAAAGCATTTCCAGACCATGGGTGCTCACGGTCAACAATTTCATACATAGACATTAGCCTGTGGCTTCGCAGCACCTCTGGAGAGAAAGTTTTACCCACAGAATAAACGCTCTGAGTGCTGTTATGAGGAAGAGGAAAGTAGGAATGCCATCCTCCGCAGTTTGCGGGGCAGACCAACTTCAAGGAGACTTCTAGGGTTTGATGGGCTCAGGCCAGGCCAATCCCTTGTGCTTACTATAAATAACCTCAGAGGCAGGGAGCTGGGAAAAGTGGGAGAAAGAGGCAATAACAAGAGCTTCTGCGTGTTAAGGCGTGACACCAGTTTCACTGTCAGAATCCCCAACATGTTTTCTTCAATGAGCTCCCTGCCTTCTTTTCCCTGCTGCCCCTGGGGATTGGTCCCAGAGCCTGTGTGTACCAGCACACACTGTACCACAGAGCTGTATCCCAGTCCCTGAAATCATCTGACTTTTACAGTGAAGAAACCTTGGGACCCAAGCATAACTTGCTCAAAGGCTATGCAGGCAAAACCAGGATTCAAAGCCAGGCCTGTCTGCCTCATGACACCATCTCAGCGAACGCCACTCAGTCCCAGCTCTGACACCTCAGTGTCAGTAGACACTCCTGCTCTCTGCACCCGAGTCTCCTCGCTTGTGATGTGCAGATGTGTGTTCCTGCTGTTTCCCTCGGGCTCAGTGTTCACACACTGTTGCCATGGTGAAGCGGTGTAACACCATGAAAGACCCAGACAGATGTACGGAGGTTAGGAGAGTCCTGCACCTCACACCTGGCAGCTGAACCCCTCACCGAGGTCCTCTGCCATCTTGGGAGAATTTAATTGCATGCCTGGACCACTCAGCTTCTTCTCGCAGCAGGAAGTGAGTGGCTGCAATGCCTTTCCCAGTGGCTTTCAGAGAAGAGCGGAAAGAAGAGGTTCACACTCTGAGAAAACCCATTAACTAAAATACTGCATTCTGGGAGCACCCTGGGGAGCCATGGCTCCTGGAATGTTGTCTGCTCATCACTCAGGTGCCCGGCTTGTATTCACAGTCCCGCCCACCTTTCACTGGAAGGCTGTTTTAGGAAAAGTAAGATTTAGCAGAAAGGGTGTTGGGTTTGGATTCTATCTTTAAGGGGTTAGTTCAGATGAGCTGAGATCATTTGTTTCAGTTTTCAGGAGTCTCTGGTGAGATATCAGGAGACCTGGACTGCAGCTCAACAGTTCTGCTCACTGGTGGTAAAACCGTAGACAAGATGCCCCACCTCGGTTTCTTTCCTTTTATATAAAGTCAGAGTGATGAGCAGCTAACCTCCCCGAGCAGGCATTTCTTCTGCTGTAAAGTCAGTATCACAATCACTATCAAAGCCTTACTCTGTGCAGCCTGTGCTGAGGGCTTTACTGTACTCTCATCCTCACAGGCCTCTGTGGTGGGGCACCAACAGCCCCATCCATAGATGGGGAACCACCGTCAGAGGAGCACGGTATTTTGGGCCACACAACTGTTAGACTTTCAAGTTAGGTGCCCTGGTTAAAGTTTCACTGTGATGAAACACCCTGACTAAAAGCAAGTTGGGATCTGACTAAAAGCTGCAGTTAGATCTGACGGGAGCATTTTCCTAAATGCCTCCTTCTTCTCAGATGACTTTAGTTTATGACAAGTTGGCATAAAACTAGCCGGCACATTAAGATTCAAAAGTCTGGTCTTGGTTGAGAGTTGTTCCAAGGAAGAAATACGGTGACATTGCTATGCGATGTTACCTGGCTGTTTGGCAGTATGGGTCCCTCTCCTCTAAGACAGCTCCTTACACTAGGAGCCAGGTAACTAAATGTGGGGTTTACAAAAATTTGACAACAATAAAAAGTTTATGAGCACACAATGACCAAAAATGAATTCAGAATCAAACTCATAACGGCTCTGAGGTGTTTCTGACAGTGTGCGCCTGTGTAGCACCACAGGACTTCATGGTCTCCTTGGTTCTGAGCACACGACAGGTGTAGTCCACACCATGCATGCTGTCCCAACACCCAGTACCAATGGATGCTCCCAAACACCTCAGCTAAGACTCAGATTATATTATCAACAGTGGTGCCACCACTGTGAACACGATGTTCTCTGCTTTTACAAAAAGGTAATGGTTTCTTTCTAATATTTTTCCTACTGTCATTTCTAAGTGTGTAAGCATAAAATTAGTCTATCTCTGGATTTTACTGAGTTAGAATGTTGGATTTAAAAAACTGTCATTTGAGGGTTTTTTTTTTTTTTTAAGTTAAATGGATTTGGGCTTACTTAGGATTAGGATAGGATTTTTAATAATGTCCGAAATGGCCCTGAACATACTTCTGCTGCCCTGTTTTATGTATTTATGTGAATGGCATTTTTAGCTTTCACAGTCATAAAATAAAAACATGGGCCAACTCTGAAAAACGATGAGGATGCCATGCCCTGCAATATCAAGGCTCGGCCAAGACTTAATTCCTCTCGTAGAAATATGGGAGCAGGTCTACCCCATTAGTACTCCATTCAGCTTCCATAATTCATAAATATAAAATTGCCTATGTACCAAAGAGCTATTTTAACTTATTTTAAATTTCTTTGTATTCATCAGTAAATGTCTGGTGCCTATTTCATATCCGCAGATGCCGGGGAGCACACAGAAAGGTCTCAGGTGTGAAGGGGGTGAAACGGTCTAAGCAGCTGCATCCAGGACACTAGTGTTCGGAGCCTCTGCAGAGTTCATGCACCCACGGACACGGTGTGGCCTCAGGGGTCCTGTGTGAGCACCATGCCTCTTGAGAAGAGAGAGGAGAGACTGATGGGCGGGGTGGCATTTACTGAGGTGACCCTCAGATCTGTGAGGTCTACCATACTGTTTGCAGAGGCAGGGTTACTGATGGAAGAAGTCCTCACTCTTGAAAGTTGAGAGCTAATGGTGCTTTGTCAGCAGACGCTGCACAAGAAGAGCGCCACGCCTCCTTTGCATGGGATCACAGTCCTCCTCGAAGCTGATGGTATCCAAGGTGACTGCTGGACACTGATGGAAAGAGGACGTGACCAGAAAGCTTTGTGGGAAGTGGGGACAATCCCACAACCCACGCTTACACAGAAAGGAGGAAGGACTGAATGCAAACTGGAGTTATAATTCCAAATGAGAATGGAGTTCTCTGCTTCTGTACCCTGGGACCAGGCTGCTGCACCTCCCATCACATCCACCTACCCCAGATGCTCATTCCCAGAGCCAAGAGCCACAAGATGACAACTGTGGGGTCTGGGGACCAGAGAGCTGGCTCAGTGGACAAAGTGCTTACTGTACAAGCATGAGGACTGGATTCCCAGAGCCCATGTGAGAGCCAGATGGGCCTAGCAGCTCTCCTGTGATTCCAGGCTTGAAAGTAGAGACAGAGGCTCAGAGCGAGCTGACTAAATGACTCTTGTGTGAGCCCTGGGTTTAGAATCTGTGTTAAAGAATTAAGTTGAGAGTGATCAAGGAAGACTCTCACCAACAATTTCAGACCTCCACATACATGCAAAAATACATACATGCACATACATAATGCACACCCTCCTAGCTTACTTTCTGTTGCTGTGATGTGTTACACTCTAGACAAGGGAAATCTATGGGGGTGGGGGAGGATATATTTGGCTTATACTCCCAGGTCATAATCTACCATTGAGGAAAGGCAGGGCAGGAACCCAAGTGTGAGGCAGAAACTGTGGAGGGCTTGTGGGTCACTGGGGCTCTTGTTCCTCTTTCTCACACTGGCTGAGTCTCCTTTCCCCACGTTCCGTCATTACTTGCTGCTTAATGGGCACACGGCGACAGGTGGCCCAGCCCAGTCTCTGGAGCTGCTGGAGTCTCTGCCTTTTCTCTAAAACTCCGATTACAGATATAATAGAGGAAGACACCACGGGGCCTTGAACCTTGGGCTTGGGAATCAGAACATGGATCCGATCCTTTGATAGCCACTAATTGTACAACTAATAACTATGTAGCCGGGAGGCAAGTTGCTCAATTTCTCTGCCATGATCTCCCACTTACGAGTAGATAAACTTAGATAACAGTTCATGGTTGCTCCGGTGATGCAGTTAGAAAATCCAAATGACAAAAAAAAAGACCCTACTTGCATGGCCCTTGGTATGAAGGGGAACAGGAATGCTAGCTGTCACTCCTTGTTGTTGACAGTAAAGGTGCCAGCACACTGGCCGGCACTCAGCAGGGTTCTCCTTGGGCACTAAGCCCCTGTTGTCTGCAGACTGGGTGAGAGGAGCCTGAGCTCGGAGCGGAGTGTGGAGTACTTTGTCTGACTGTGCTGAAACAGTGAGCCACTGTCAACCATGCCCGAAGGAACCAATCACTCCATTTTGGTTTCTTCTCAGGAAGAGGCGTTGTATATAAAGACTCCCAGTGAGGCCCCTCTTCTTGCAAAGGGCGCCTTGGCATCTAGAAAAAGAGTTTACCAGGAAGGGCTGTGTGATGGTCAGTGCTGTTAGCTTGACAGAGTCTAGACTCGCCTGAGAGATGGGCCTTTGAGGGATTATTCTGATTGTGCTAATTGAGGTCGAGAGACCTGTCCACAGTGGGTGGTGCCATTCCCTGTCTAGGACCCTGGACTGTATGGGTGGAGAGAGAAAGCTAGGCAGCAGCATGAGTCATCCTTTTCTGCTGCTTGACTGTGATGTCATGTGACCAGCCCCTGCTGCTGTGACTTCCCCACCATGACAGGCTATACTCTTGAATAATGAGCCAAAATACCGCTCCCCCCCCTTATTTGTTACCTTTGTCAAGATATCCTCTCACAGTGATAGGAAAAGTAACCAAAAAGGCTGACTCCCAGCAAAGGCTTTCTGGGTAAGCCATGGTCCCAGTCACTACAGTGGCTGAAAACAAAGTGCCCGTCAGACTTGCAGCTCTGACATTACCTGTGGTATCTCACTACACTGCCTCGGCAGTGAGGAAGCCGCCCAGTCTCCACCCTCTGTTCTGTGTTTCTGACCCTGTCACCACCAGCTTGGCTTCGATGCTACCTAAATGATTTTCCTAAACACAGACCGGGCCATGAGATGATGAGTTTTACCCTCCAGTCTGTACCTGTTTATCCAAACAACCACGGATCTTCTTGTTGCTGGGATGGTACTGTGCAGAGGGAGTTAAAACAATCAGGTGGCCCCGTGCACAGAAACTGACGTAGTCAGTGGGCCTTATGAAGGGTGTTTCCCGAGCAGTTCGGCTTGTCCATGCAGCTCAGTTCCCACCCCACTGTTTCTTTGCGCATGCCCTTCCAGACAGTAAGCCATAAGGACGAATGTGGCAGTCCCCACAGCTGTGTAGACCAAGCCTCACCCTGAACTCTCTGTATACACGGAGTCTGACGGAACATTGGCTAACGCACCCTCATCCCTAAAGAACAATTCTTAGATGGATAAAACTCAACGGCCAGATCAGGCCAAGCTTTGTCAAGCATGTGAGACAACAGAGATCTCCTGTACTGGGACTGCTGTGGGTCAGGGACTGAGCTCGGCCCTTTCTGTGCTAGTCAGCCATCATGATTCGCTTCACTAGTCTCAGCCTCCTCTTCTACAGGGAGACAGCTCAAGGGGAGGGGGGTCTAACTCACCCAAAGTAAGTGTTCTTTGAGACAAGGTCTCATATAGCCTAGGCAAAGCAACTCATAGATACTGTACATTCACTAAAACCCTACAGAACTATATCTCCACATTAAGTTCACTTGATGACTATAAAATAATGTTGATAAAAATAATGTCCTATCTTATTTTTATGGAAATCTGGCATCGTTCATTTCCAGCTGCTCTTAAACACTTTACAATGTGAAAAACGAAACCCAGTGTGGGGCTGGAGAGATGGCTGCCCTTCCAGATAACCCGGGTGCAGTTCCCAGCAGTGCCCACGTGGCAGCTCACAACCACGTGTAACTCCAGTTCCAGGGGACTTGATGCCCTCCTTTAGCCTCTGTGAACACAAGGCACACATATGGCATGCATACACGCATGCATACAAACACCCGCACACAGAAAATACAAACTGTTTTAAAGCCACCTGTCTAAAGCAAGGGGGAGGCAGAGGTGGCCGGGTAAGATCAACAGAAGGTTGTCAATAATGCTGCAAAGATTAAAGGCCATCTTTCCAGGGGGTGAGCAGCTGTTACAAATATTCCCTCCCAAGAAAGCACAGCTTGAAGCAAAAGGTTCTAGGCGGAGTGGTAGGAGATCGGCTTTCTTAGTGTGCCTGGGCTTCTGCTCTGGGTGGCTCACCACTGGGTCACAGCACTGACCCCTCTAAGACCAGGGCATTTTGGTATAGGCGGTGGTGGACAGAGATGGTCTCTGATGGCCTTTCCAACCCTACTTTAGTTCTATACACTCAATATTACCAAAGAAAACATGGCCACCTGCTCTTGGTGGGCTCTCTCTGCAGTGGACAGAGGTAACCCTGCAGCATGGGTTTATGGTTATGATGCTGGAACCCGAGACACTAAGAACCACGCCACTCCTATCTTCTCCCCGTAAACCTCCTCTGTGGAACCATTTGGCTGATGGTGTTCAGACCAGACTACCTGTCCCACTGACAAATTAAAGGCAGCAGAACCCATAAGCCTACCCCTCCTCTGCCAGCCTCTTGGTGGTTAGGACTGGGTCCATGTGCTTGGGCCTCCCTAGCACATGCTGACCACATGCTAGGGCCGTTCTGAGTTTACCCCCCCATCGAGCTACTCTGTTATCTCAGCTCCAATGTCAACCCCTGTGTAGGTCCTGATTAGCCATTTCACGAGACATAAATCTTCCCACTCTTCTGGGATCAGAGTAAGCAAATGTTATCTTCCTGTGCCTTCACAGAGAGGGGCCGAAATAGAGCGTTTAAGCAATGGCGGCAGCAGCCCCACGTGCAGCTCTTATCAATAGATGACTGAATAAGAATTACAAAGCAACTATCTCGGATTCCGAACTGCTCACACTAGACTCTGTAGGACAATGCCCTCCTTCCTTTGCCTTCTCTTCCTTGCGCCTGTCTGTGGAGTCTGTATGACAGCACCCACATTACTATTACTATAAATGATCAATAACATGTGCAAAGTGGGTTAAGGCAAACATGGACCGGTCATGTCAGCTGTTGCTATGTTACTATCGCTATGGCTCGGCCAATATTTGAGGGTCGATAATCCACTCTGCCATTATCTTCCTGAAACCTATTTCCATACGTTACACAAAAGGCCAAGTTACTGAGGCCACAGAGAAAAGGAGAAGGAGGAGGAAGGTCATCTGGCCCAAGTAACGACTTGTCTAGTGCTCAGGTCTCAGCCTGGGCTTGGCCTCTTAATGAGTGAATGAATCTGGGAGCAGCCAAATGAAATGCTGTGGAAGCTCTGCTCTGCTCAGACAGTGCATCTGGCTCAATGGCCACAGAGAGAGCAGTGGACACTCCCAGAAGACACAGGGGGTTCCACAGAAGCAAAAGGCAACAGGAACAGCAGGTACAATGTGAGTCCAGGTGTCCCCAGGGAGACATGTGCACCCCTAGACTTTGCCCAAGGTCAGACTCACTGGCTTGACTATGTAGCCGCAGTCAAAGCTACCCAGTAACTATACACAGGTCCTTAAAGTGCTGAGCCCAGGGGACACACAGAGAGACAGAGCTTGGCCTCAGCCCTCTAGACAAGAGCTATTGGTAAGGACAGATCTGCTGTTGGCTTTCTTCTGCCTCGCACACTAAAAGCTCAAGTCACCCTGCTTGGAAGGTTGAGCAACCACCAAGTTTGATCTTCACAAGAGGTCACACCACGATGAGAAGAGAACACCCATAGAGTCAGCAGGCATTAGTGGGAATCTACACACGCACGCACACGCATGCACGCACACACCGCCCCGAGGTCTTGATTGGGATACACTTATCTACTTTCTGTTTTATGGAGTGACGACTCCCAGGATGGAGAGGGGATTAAACCCAGGGTTTCACGCCTGCTAGGCAAAGACTCTAGGACCAAGCTACACCCCCAGCCCTCACATGATAGCTAGCCGCAATGATACATGCAGAAGACGCAGAGTGGTGCCAGCATTTCGCAGTCACTCAGTCACTCTCACTGCGCTTCTGCTCTGTAAAAAGGACACTGTCCTTTTATTATTTCTTATATTCATCGGCTTCTGAAGTATTTTGCATCCTGGCTCCACTCTGTCTGTGCAGTAAAGTCAATGAGGTTGAGGACTTGGCCCCATGTAATGCTAAATTGTCTTGGTGATCACCACTCATCCCTCAGCCCTGACTCCCACTTTAAAGCCTTCCTGGACTTGCTCATGACCACCCTTGTGCAGAATGTTGCCCCTTCCTTCAGTCACTCGGGGCCTACCTCTCTCTCAGGTATTTCCAAGATCATTCTTCCTCTTCTTCTCATCCTTGTCTATTTCATACTCCTTCACCCAGTGTCTATCCCTTCAGGATCTACAAGCAAAGCGCCTGTCACATCTCATCTGAAGCTCTGAGCTCTCCAAGACACCCTACTATTCTATCTCTCCACAGAATGCCATGTGTCACATCATCAGCGACAAGTAAATCGAAGAAGGGGACGGTTATACTAGTCAGTCAATATTCAAAAGCAACCGAGGGATACATGTGCACTGCTCAGTTTTATCATTTTGGCATGGATCACAGACACAAGGACAGATGCTGAGAGCTGCAGATGACTTCAGAAATCATCTTGTCCAAATAACTGAATGCCTGGGGTTACAGCGTCAGCCGCTGCCGGGAGCAGAGTTCAGCCTTTGCACAGCAGAAGGATTCTGAGTTACTCCAATTCTTCACGTTTTGCCTTGAATTCACCTTGGTTATTAGATTCGGTCTCTGAAAGCTCTCAATGACTTCTGTGTCATTGAGAGAGTTCAGAGAGTCACAACTGCCATGTCTGCTACCCTAAACAACTCTAGAAGAACCAGAGAAATACACACACACACACACACACACACACACACACACACAAAAGTCATAGTCACCTTTGTGCTAAAAAGGGCCAGCCTGACAGTAATTTAGCAAGTACAGGAGCCTTTTCTACAGCCTGGCGGCCTCACCTTGCCACGTCATTTAGAATGATTCCTGTGAAGAGATATAAACATCCCTTCTAAAGGGAAAACAGCAGAAAAACAAACAAGACAATCTGACACCCCTTCCAGATGTGGAAACTTCAGTTATGTTTCTGCTTGGAGGAGAGGAAATATGGCACCCAAGTCACCAGGTGAGACGGTGAAATAAATCTGTCAATTCCAGAGCAGTGTGAGACAGGATGGGGCAAAGCAGTGAGCACCAGGGGCAACGGAAGCCCTGTTAGTGTCCCCTCTGCCCACGTGCACACGCAGCACACAGCCTCAGGAGCCCCTTCAGAAGCAGCCGTCAGCCCCGTCCGAGAGGAACTTGTTATCCTCTGCCGCTGGCTGGCAAGCTGGGGAAGGCCCTCCCTCTCTTTGAGCCTGAGGGCTCCTCTGTTAGCAACAGGAGCCAGGAAGTCAGCCAAAGACTTCGATCAACAGTAGTGAGATAATTGAGGAGCCATCTGGAGAATAATGAAGTAGAATCCACACCTGACATTCTGAACTAGGATAGATTCCAAGTGGACCAACAGCTCACACATTAAAGAAGAAGGAGATAAGAAGCACAGGGCCAGAGAGAGAGTTCAGTCTGTGAAGGACGTGAGTTCAATCTTTAGAGCCCATACGGAGAAAGCGAGGCATGGTGGGGTACGTGTTTACAGTCATAGCTCTTGGGAAGTGGAGACAGGCAGACACCTGGGCGCGATGGCCAGTCAGCCTAACCTATTTGGCAGATTAGAGACTCACAAGGGACCCTGTCTTTAAAAAAACAAACAAACAAAAAAAAAAACAGTGCTTGAGTAACGACACTGAGGTTGTATCTTGACTCTCATGCATGGGCAAACCTGTACCTTCATATACACCTATGGAGGGCTGCACCGGCTTATCCAGAAGCCATATTGAAAGGACCGATACATTTAATCCTTGCTAACAGAAAAGGCTAAATAGCAAAAATCATAAAGGCAAAATAAGCAAAAGACACCAAAAGCAAAAATGAAAGAGAAAAACTTAGAAAATTATGTGTGTAATAATACTGTCCAAGAAAGAGGGCTCTCTTACGGAGAACACTCCTAACGACTAACTGTCCACAGTGGGAGACAGCTATCAGCCTGCCTGGATTGCTCTAACAAAAGGCCCCAACTGAGGTCACTTTTAAAAAGGACTTTACCACTGAAAATCTGGATGCTGGTAGCTACGAGGCCAACTCTGGCCTCGTGTTTGGTAGAAGCTATTTCTTATGAACAGCACTCCCTACATGTCCTCATGTGGGGAAATGGACAAACAAACTCCCATGGGCATCTTCTGTATGGACATCAATCTTCCTTATGAGACAGTTGTCGTAACCTAGTTACCTCTCAGAGACCCCATATCTGAGTGTTTCCACACTAGGGTTAACTGTGGAGAGTGAGGATCATGGCCGTTTAGACCCTGCAACACAGGGGTAGGACGCCATGATTGGAATAACGCCATCCAAGGTTGCTGAGGTCCTGCAGCCTGTGAATTGAGGGTTAGATGACAAACGGTAACTGAATGAGCAAATGAAGGGAACCAGTTAGCGGGCATTACCATAAAAGATGGTGCTAGACTCTCCAGGTGGGTCCAATATAATCAAGAGGCTAAATGAAGACGGGAAGGGCAGAAAGAGTCAGCGTCAGATGAACCAGAGGAATGTTTCCATCTGGCTTTGCAAACAAAGGGGTGCAAGTCGATTCTGAAGAGGACATGGGCAGTCCATGGAAGGTGGGAATGGTGACAGATTCACTCTAGAGCTATCAAGAAAAGGAAGAAGCCACTCTCTTGCCTTTAGCCCAGAGATCTATCAAGACTGCTGACTTCAGCCTTAAGACAATGTGTGTATGTTGTTTTAAGCCACTAATCGTGAAGTAACTTATTACAATGGCAGTGGAAAACCAATACAGGGATGAAACAAACCTTTTGTAGGAGGGAATATCAATGGCTTCCATAGGAAAGGATGCTAACTGAGATGATGGAAAGCAAAAAAGGCCACTGTGTGTGTGTGTGTGTGTGTGTGTGTGTGTGTGTGTGTGTGAGAGAGAGAGAGAGAGAGTGAATATTGAGATATTATAAATATAAATATATAAATATTTATATAAATATTTTTATAATTTTATAAAATTTATATATTTATATAAATATAATTTTATAAATTTATAAATTTATATAAATATATAAATATATAAATATATGTAAAATAATAAATATAAAGTAGGAAGGCTTATAAAACAAACTAATAATAAAAAGAAAGAACCATCCCAAAGCACACATACGTGTTTGTGACCTCTTAACCTTTAGCTCAGGGGGTCTCTGCAGTTCAGTGGGGAAAGATTAAACTTCATAATAGATGGTTCTGAAGTAATGCTTTTAAAAGGAATTTGAGGTGGGTTTTTAGTTCTAAATGTAATAGGCAAAACAAACTTTCACATAGAAAACACAGACAAAAAAATCCCATGACCTTAGAGTAGGTCAAATGTCTTAAACCAGTACCAATACCTCAAAGTACTAAAGAGACTGGTAATCTTGACTTCCCTAAGATAGAGAACATTTACTCACCAAAAGATGGGAAGGTTGCAAAAGGGCTGGGAAAAAAAGATGTCTGCAATGTAATTCCTCAATAAAGGGTGGACACTGTATGCCACAGATCAGTAGGGAAAAGCAGACAAACCCACTGTAAAACAACAGAGACTTAACATCTTTGGACTGGAACTTTATGAAGAAGCTTTAGAAAATGCTTAAACAGTATTGTCTTAGTTACTTTTTTATGGCAATGAAGAGATACCATGACCACAGTCACATAAAATAAAGTAATTCTGGACTTGGCAGCTCCAGAGGGTATCCATGACCACTGAGGCAGGGAGCACAGCAGGCAGCAGGCAGGCATACACTGGAGCAGTCACTGACAGCTTACATGTTGAGACAACCACCATGGCAGAAAAGCCTACTGGAATGGCTTGAGATTTTGAAACCTCAAAATTTACTCAGTGGCACAACTCCTCCAACAAGGCCACACCTCATAATCCTTCCCAAACAGTTCCATCAGCTAGGGGACAAGCATTCAAACAAATGAGCCTATGGGGCGGGGGTCCATTCTCCTCTGAACACCACAGGATCTATGACTAAAACATGCAAGGGAATCTATGAGACATTCACAACAGATTTCCTCACAATTTCTCAGATAGAAGTCCAGATGTCCACCAAGAGTTAAATGGATAAGCATGTGATGTGATCACAAAGAGAAATATTAACCAAGCAGCAAAAGAGAGCTGTTGCTGTACAGAACATGAATAATTCTTAGAGACACAATGAGCGGGTCAAAAGTCAAACAGCAGCAGCATGCTGTTATATGGCATTCAGACAGACACATATCACCTTTAGAGACAGAAGAGGACAGGAATATTGACTGGTGTGGGGCATGAGGTCACCCTTTGAGGTGCTGGACATGTCTTGTGTAATGGCCTGGGTGGTAGTTTCTAAGGTACATACTTGTGTGAAAAAAATCATTAAACCAAAGCCTTAGGATTGAAACATGTTACATATGTTCTACAGGCTTATCAGTGCTGTGACCCAACACACAGTTCAAGAGAAGAATTTCTTTACATCGTGATTTCTGAGGGTTCCATCATTGTGTCAAGGAGGACACAGTAAAGTTGCTCACATCATGGCTGAAGGAAGCAGGTTGGAGTAGTAACAGGAAAGTGGTTAGGGCAGGACCTAGCACCTAAGAACCCACTCAAGACACCACTTCCTCCAACCAGGCCTCACCACTCACACATCTATCAGTTCCCCAGAGTCTACTCAAAATTTAAATCTGTTAATGAACTAAACCATTCATGAGGTCAACACCCCATCCCTTCCCCTCCCCGGGGTCTAATTGTCTCTGGAAACACCTCACAGACAGTCACGCTGAGGCCTTCTCAAATAGGTGCAATGTCAGGAGCCTTGGCATTCCCTTGTTTACTCCCCAACCCCACCAGGCTCACGACCAAGATTGCCCATCACAAATGTTACATTCATTTATGTAGTGTGTGTGTGTGTGGGTGTGGGTGTGTGTGTGTGTGTGTGTGTGTGTGTACCACCTGTGGAGGTCAAAGGACAACTTACAGCTGTCAGTTCTCTGGAGCTCAAAGTCAGCCATGGGTCTGAAACTCAGGTTGTGAGACTTGGAGGTAAGTGGCTATACCCACTGAGCCACCTTGCCAGTATGTAAATGTTATGCTTCAAGTGCAAAAGTGATCAAAAGGGCTCAGTGGTTAAGGGTGCTGTATGCTCTTACCAAGGACCTGAGTTGGATCCCTGGCACCTACAGGGAGGGCACTTATCAACCTTCTACAACTCCAGATTCAGAGGCTTCAACACACACTTTTGGGTTCCACAGACACCAAGCAAGCCCATGGTACACAAATATATGTCTAGGCAAAACACATACACATAAAGTTAAAAGAAAAAAGCCAGGCATTGTGATGGACAACTTTAAATCCTAGCACTCAGAAGGCAGAGGTAGGGAGATATATCTCTGCGAGTTCAACGCCAGCCTGGTCTATGCAGTGAGTTCCAGAACAGCCAGGGCTATGTAGAGAAACTCTGTCTCAAAACAAAACACTGATTAATTTAAAAGCTGCCTTGAATATTTGTTCAACTGTCACATCAGACTCACAAAACTCCAAACCTTTACAACCGTCTATTAGAGACACTACAAAAAAGGGGGGGACGGGCACTGTTGCATATTGCTGGTTGGAATAGAAAAATAGTATCATCCTTTAGAGGTGAAGTTGGTAATACATTGCAAAATTAAAAATAAACTTTTGTATAACTGAGCTTCTGGGCTGTGTCCTTTCCCACGGTGACATAGCAATGTCAATGGCAGTACAGACTCATCACTTAGCAACAAAGATAAAAT
Source organism: Rattus rattus (assembly GCF_011064425.1). Taxonomy (NCBI): domain Eukaryota; kingdom Metazoa; phylum Chordata; class Mammalia; order Rodentia; family Muridae; genus Rattus; species Rattus rattus. The sequence goes on along the minus strand of NC_046155.1, from coordinate 152,868,635 downwards.
GCATCAACGGAGAAGACATTTACAGCCTGCCTATCACACTCCGCAGAGGGGCACGCAAGCTTGAACAGGCCTCCAAGCACTCTCCAAAGCCCTGGGGTTCAAAGGTATCATTGCTAGTGCCATAAAATAAAAATAAAAATGTAATTTTTCTCCATTACACTTTTTTCTCTATTAAATTCTGACAGGGCCCTGTTTGATGGGTGTCAGGCCAAGGTCAAATGCTCCACCATGCATCTAACAAAGGTTCCAGGGTCGCCAGCTGGAAAGCACCAGTAAAGTGATGCATAGACCGTCATTTCAAGTTGGGTCAAGAAACGGCTTTGCTAGGGAAAGTGGGGGCCATGCTTCTGGCCAATATACAAGTATTTAACAAAGGCTGTCTGGCAGGCCTTGCACTTCAGAATGCCATCACCAGTAATGTCTGAGTGGAGTGTGGAGAAAGGCAATGTAGCCAGCTCCTCCTGCCCGCCCGCCCGCCCCACTTCTTTTTTTTATGTATTACATATGCATGTGCTCCTCTGGGTGCACATATGTGTAAAGGCCGAAGACGGCTTCAAATATCAATCCCCAGGAGTTGTCCACCCCCCTCAACAATGTCTGCCACTGCCCTGGAGGCCACTGAATAGACAAGGCTGGCTTGCCAACAAACACAAGATAAGATGGCTGCTCTTGACTGTCAACTTGATGGAATTTAGAGTCACCATGGAAACAAATGTCTGGGAGTTTCAATGAGGGACGGTCTAGATTAGGTTAATTGAGGTGGGAACACTCACCCTAGAAGTGGGTGGTGCCATTTCCAGGGCTGAGGTCTCAGACATAATGAAAGGAAGAAGAACCGAGCCCAAGGGTTGGGTGGTCTTTGCTTCCTATGCACGAAGGGAGCAGCTGCCGTCTTTTCTGGCTGCCACCCCTTCCTGCCACGATGGAACGGTGAGCCAAGTCAACTCTGCTTTCCTCAGGTTGCCTTTGTCAAGTAGAAAGAAGAAAAGTTCCTAGAACAAATGGAGCAAGGGTCTCCTGATCAGCTCGGTCATGTGACCTCGCTCATCTCTGCCAACAATGTCTACGGAGGGAAATCCTGGATGAAAAGAAATGGAAAAGGATGACTAATAAACCAGGTGAGTGTGCAGACCCAGAGCAGGACCTTGGCATGCCTACACCACTCAGGAAGACCCGCGTCTGGGGTGGGCGCCATGTTGGCAAGGTTACTCAGCGGGGCAGGGTAGCTACAGGAAGCAGGAGGTTGAGTGGGCAGCCCAGTTACAGCCAATGGACTCGTCTCTCTCCCTAGCTGTCATCTAAGCACCCGCAGGGCTAGATCAGGCCGTCCCTCCCAGGCAGGAACTCACACCACCTGCCATCCTGCCTCACCGCAGGGGCCTGGTGGCAAGCACTAGCCATGCCAAGAATGACTTAATTGGGAAACTAAGGGAAGAACTCATCCGAACTGCCAAAGGAGGACAGAAACCTAGATGCCGATAAAGTCACCACAGAATTCTTCTTTCTGGAGGAAGGTGAAAGTGAGGCCCAAGAGGCTCACCCAGGGCTGCACGGGCAGGGACTGGGTCCCTTTCTGGGAAGTGGGTAGCAGAATTCTGACTCAGAACAAACCTGGACCGGCACCATCCCCAGGGCTGCTGAGATGTCCAGATCCCAAACAGGGGCAGGATTCATCTTACCCTGGCCTCGGGGCTACATGCGGCGTTTGTCCAGGACACAGACATCCAGGATGAAGACACATTTTTCTTTGGTCACTCTGGCTCTCAGGGAGCCTGGGTCTCCCTTATAGTCAGTTATAACCCCGCCCTTCTATGAGCAACCCGTTTAACCCATCTCGCCTCTGAGTCTCATTTGTGCACAGTGGTTAGAACACACGTACCTTGTGTAGAGTTGTGTTCGCTCCCCCAAGACAGAGTAAATCCCCACGCCGTCCCCTCACCCTTCCCTGCCTCACTTCTCTCCCCAGGCTGTGTAGTCTGGTACATACTCGATAGCCATTAAGGCTCCTGTCCATGAGCAAAGACTGGCTTCTTTTTATTCCATTCCAGCCTACTCTGGAGGTACTGCAAGTCTATCATGTAGGGAATATAGTGTCAGGCACTGATGCTGGGCTCCGGGTGGACTGAAGGCAGGAATCTGATCCTGCAATGACAGTGGAGCTGGGGAGTGGGCGGCAGGCACTCGGGCTGCTAGGGCTCCTCTCCAGCATGTCTTGCCAGCCTCCTGCCAGGGTGAACAGGCAGCAGCGTCTTGTTACTTCGCCTGCAAAGCACACACTCTGCAGGGCTCCCTTTGAGGACTGTTACTCCAGAGCACCTCTGATTCTCAGCTCCCAGGCAGGTGGACATCTGAGAATACTGTAGACCTACCTGTCCTCATTCTGGGCTCTCTGTTCAACACACAGGCCCTGGGCAGTAAGGACAAAATAAAAATTGCATTTGTGGGGCTAGAGAGGACCTGAGCTCACACACAACTGGCGCCCACACTGGGAGCCTCGGGGATTCTGATGCCCTCTGACCTTTTGGCTCCTTCATGCCCATGGTGTATATAAAGTTACAAAAGTCCACATGCATGCACATAATAAATGAATGAATAATTTAAAATTATACTTGCTTTTTTGTTGTTGTTTCCTTTATTTTTAGTGGGGTGTTACAGGGTCTCACTCTATAGCCCTGGTCAGTTTTGGTCATTGCTATGCAAACCAAGCTGGTCTCTAACTTACAGTGGTCTCACTGTCTCAGGTTCCCACATGCTGGGATTACAGGTATGTACCACCACATCCAGCTTAATTATTTATTTACTCATATTTATATTCTATTGTATATGAATCTGGGGATCAAGTCCTGCACCTCATGCACATGAGGCAGGGGATCTACCTCTGAGCTCTGTCCCCAGCACCATGTCTTGTCCGGTTCCCTCCACTGACTCTCACAGCCTCATCCGGATAACACTGGCACACCTCTTTCCCGAAATATCTTCATGTCACTCTCTCAACAAAGAAATACCTCACTAGAACAATTCTCTACTACTTTCCATGCCGAGGTAAATAGGAAACAAAGAAATATAACATGTGCCCTGCGTTTAGGATTATGACCCCATTGTATGGATGAGGAGGGAAATGGAGTTCACACACAGATGGGGCCGGTTTGAATTGCAGCAGTCTACCTCCTGGCTCTGCTCTTCCTGGGTCCCAGGCTGCCTCTGCTGGTCACCTTCCTGCTCTGCTAGCCTGGGCTCTCTCTTGTGGCTGAGCTGTGCACTTCATGTATAGAGATTCCCTTCAACCTTTGTGTCCATGCTGGTCCCAGGGGTAACTGACTTCTTCCATCCAGCGATGGCAGCAGCAACAGAGTCTCTCTAAAGGACAGCCTGAGAGTCTCTCATTAGCTCATCTTAATTACAGCCAGACCACAGCAGTTCCTGTGCAAAATGCTCACTCCTGCTGCAAGGCGGGCAGGTTTGCTCATACGCATTCTAGCTCCCTCTCTGGCTCCAGCTCTTCCCGTCCCCACTGCTGCCTGCAGCTTCCCCTCCCTGGGGTCCTTGGTTCTCAACCCTGTGCACACGACACTGGGGCCAGCAAACAGTGCCCCAGACCACTCCGACCCTAGGCAGCTGTCAGTCAGGCTTAGACAGGAGTGCTATGGCTCTCCGAGTCAGGTGCTACCCACGGTGCTGTGCATAGGCAAGAAAGATGAGGGGACACAGAGTGCTTCCCCCCCAGAAGCCAGGAGTCCGGGCTAAGACACAGGGAATGGAACAGACCACTGTCAGGAGGCAGGCAGGGGTAAGCGGTAATGAGTACTAGAACACAGCCTTCCACTTCACAGGTGGGAGAACTAAAGCCAAAGAAAGGCCACCCAGAGAACGAATCACGTCAAATGACAGCAACCAACATTTCTTTAAAAAAAAAATTTTTTTTAAAAACTATTTTACTTTCAGTTTTAATTATCTGCAGATGTGTTTGTACAAGTGAGCAGTGTCCATGGAGGTCAAAAGAGGGCATTGCAACGCCTGGAGGTGTTCGAGTGGTTGCTGCTGGACACGACTGCTGGGAACCAAACTGGGGTCTTCTGCGGGAGCGGTCCACACCGCATCACACCAACACTGTGCGCTGGGGACTGTTGCCACCTCTATTTTAATGATGAGGGGTTAAGCACCTCATCTGAGTCTGCGCTACTACAGAAGCCTGCTCTGAACTCTGGCCCCTCGCCACAAACACTGCAGTCTGTGACGCCCAGCTTCTGAAACTGTGGTGACAGCCTAAATGTGGGGGTTGTGAAAGATTTGGCAGGAGTAAAAGGCTTCTGAACACACAACAATAACAAATCATTTCAAAAGCAAACATGTAACGGAGCTGGGGTGTTGTTGGCAACGCTCGCCCATGTTATATCACGTGACGCCCATGTTGTGTCATGTGACTTCACTGCAGCTTTGATTCTGAACACACAACAAACACTGCCCAGAACACCGAGGCTCAGACTCCCCGAGACACAAATTAGTTTCTGCTCTAGAAGCGTGATGGTTGAATTATAAGGACAAAGATGTTGTCCACGTTGCCCTATTGTGCCTCAGTAGGATCAAAGCCATGTTATCTCTGGAGTGTGCTCGACTAGAGTGTTTCGTTTTAAAGTCGTTAAACAGAGCGGGACAGAGGGCTCAGTGAGTAAAAGCACTTGCCACCAAACCCGAAGGCCCAAGTTTTGATCCCCGAAACAAGTGTCATGTGTGCCTACACACACACACACACACACACACACACACACACACACACACACACACACACACACACACACACACACACACACACACACACACAGACACACAGACACACACACCCACACACAGACACACACACAGAGACACACACACACACACACACACACACACACACACACACACACACACCATACACACACACACACCATACACACACACATGCACACACACACACACACACACACACACACACACACAACACACACACACACACACACACACACACACACACATGACACACACACACACACACACACCACACACACACACACACACACCACACACACACACACACACACACCATACACACACACAGACACACACACACACACACACACACACACACAGACACACACACACACACACACACAGAGACACACACACACACACACACACCACACACACACACACACCATACACACACACACCATACACACACACACACACACACACACACACAGACACACACACACACACACACACACACACACACACACACACACACACACACACACACACAGACACACACACACACACACACACACACACACACACACACACACACACACACACACACACACACACACACACACACACACACACACACACACACACACACACCACAGCAACAACAACTAAAAACATTTTTAAACATCATTAAACGAATTTTGGCTTATGCTTAGGATAGAATGTCCAACAATTTTTGAAATGGTCTTAAACATCCCGCTGTCTTGTACTGGGTGCTTATGTGAAGTGCTCTGAGCCCCGACAGCTTTGAGCATGTCCCATGCTCTACCATATCAAATACTCAATCGAGATTTAACTCTGTGTGTCAAAAGAAACACACACGTACATCTCATTAGTACACAAGTCCGCTTTGTCCTTTAATAGTAAAAGTTAGTGTCTACCAAAGAACTGTATTTTTAAATAACTTGTATGAGCTGTTGCCAATATATTTCTCACTTGTATACATCCTTTACACACATGTACACTTGGAGTCATGTTCAGCCCGATTCTACCAGGGAGAGTAACAGACAGCTTTCCTGAGCGAAAAGCTCACGGGTGCAGTCATGAACTTGTGTTATCCAAGGCCAGAGAAGAGGACGCTTTAATGAACCAGGTTTGTGCCTGACTGGGAGCTCCCTGGTTCAGGTATACACCAGGCAGCAAGGACTGAGAACCAAGCCCTGTGCTTTTCAAACACAGAGACAGACAAAGAGGAAAGAACATTCTAGAATGGGTTTGTCCAGAGAGTCAGAAGTATCCAGCTCACTCCTCAGTGTTATGTCTCCCTACCCATGATGCCAGAGCCTGTGAATTAGGTCATTAAATATGATTTTCTGAGGCAGGAGCAAGCTCAGGCAATTTCAGAAGTTACTCAGTGAAACAGGCTTCAGTGGTCAGAAAACGGGCTTCTACTAAGTGATCTGTCACCAAAACAATGTCTCCCAAATCTCCCCCAACTCCCCCTCTCCCCGACCCTCTCTCTCACTATATATCCCAGACAGCCTGGAACCTGTGGGAGGCTGGGAGGCTGGGTACCCATGCACACCACCAAGCCTGGCTCCCCAAAGGGTCTTCTCCAATTATATCACCTGGGCTTCACAATCAACTGTTATCGGTGTAAAAGGTACTTACTAATTACCGCCAAATTGTGCTCTGAGCCACAAGAAACCTGTAAAGAAAATATATGCATTAGAAAAAATGTATACACGTCTCAGCTAGTGGTCACGGTCATTTTATAATGACATGCACATCCATTTTTTGGCAACCATTAGAAAGATGTAGAAAGGAGCATCGTACACAAAGGTTAAAATTATAATTGTAACATTCACAGCTACATAAAAAGTCAGTGTGAGAAAACATTGCATGGAAATGCACCAAGATGTTAAAGCTGTCTTTAGCCAGTTAGACTGCCAGTGATCTCTTCTTTTTACTTTTTATTTTTCAAACTTTCTTCTTTTTTTACTTTAATTTTTAAATTCGTTTTCTTTTTAATTTTTTTTTTTGCACTGTATTTTGTGTAGGGTTTTTTATCTGCGTGTGAGCCTATGCACCCTGTGCATGCAGTACCCACAGAGGACAGAAGAGGGCGCTGATCTCCCGGGGATGAGTTTCAGACAGTCGGGAGCTACTGTGTGGGTGGTGGAATTGAGCCTGGGTCCTCTGTCAGGGTTCTTAATCATCAAACCATCTCTCTAGCACCCCACACATACAAAACCATAGACAGAGTCTCGTGGAACTATAACTGGCCTTAAACTCCCACTTCCCTGCCTCTAACTCCCGAATGATAAGATTTCAGGAGTATGCTGCCACACTCAAAACATTCTAAAATTCTCTATAATGTACACATCATTTTAAGAGAACCGAAAGATATAGTAATAAAGATAACAGCTTTCAAATACTGGACTAAAATGACCACCACATTCAGTGATAAAAGGAGCCAAGGAGTCAGGGGAAGGGATGTTCCTGATCTGTGTCCCTTCCTCCTTCCAGCCCAGATGCCCGTGGCCTCGGAATGCACTGTGTGCTCAAGTACGTACATGCTTGTCTGTCCACCCAGAGTGGCCTCTCCTTACCGCCTACATAAAAGGCTCTTTTTTTTTTTTTTTACCTCAGAGCACCCACTGAACTCCTTGGCTAAACTCCTTTAGGCTGGCTTGGGCACTGATGTCATTCTGCCTGGTCAGAATCGTTCTGTCTATCCGGATCCGGCACCGCAGGCACCACATTGCAGCAGGCACCTTGCCTTTCAGTATTTCTGGTCTCTGCTAGACGCACACAGTGAGCCTCACCTCTGTATTGCACTGGTGAAATGTACAGAGCCTGGGGCTCAGTTAACATCTCACAGACAAATGAATCATAATGCCAAGTGCACGAAGGAAGTAAGTCTCAGAGAGAGAGAGGGCGGTGGGTCGTCAGGGTTGGAACCCAGAATTTCCAACACTGGTGAGTTCGTCTACCCCTTTAGTCTCTACCAGCTGTCAGGAGGAAGTGGCGGGATGGAAAGGCAGAGGTGGCTCCCTAAATGCTGATGAAGAAGCTTTTTAGGCTCTGGAGAAGCATGTGTGACCAGCATTAGGGCACTCATTTTAATCCCAAGCCGAAGAAAAGGAGTAGCTATTCTGGACATTGATATGGGTGTCGGCTATGTTACCAGGACAGAGAAAGAGGAAATGATTTGTCCTGGGTTCCAGGGCAAGTCAATGTGAGAACTTTCATGAATATGGGAATGATCCCATGAGAGCAAGATCATCTAGCCTGTCTGTACCTGGCTTATCTAACAGAATGCTCCTTGGGTTCATCCATGTTACGGCCCACATGACTGATTACTAACAGTGTGTTGTATTCATAAGAACCTCTGAGTAGCAGAAGTTAAGAGACATGGTGTGTAAGCACGAACTGGAGTTCAGATCCCCAGAACCCATGCTAACCCAGGGTGGGCACGGTAGCCCACCTGGGATTCCAGTCTCAGCAGATGGAGACAACGGATCCCCAGAACAAGCTGGATTGAGAGATTCTGCCTCAGTGAATACGGTGCGAGAACAATGGGGGAAAACTGTTAACATTAACCTCAGGGCTTCACATGTGCACACATATATGTGTGCCCACATACATGCAAACATGAATTTACACACACATGCACACAAATGAAAAAGGAAAATTGCAGAGTATATTTTAAGCTTTTTTAACACAAAAATGACAGATGTGAGATGATACATAAATTAGCTTGACCTGGCCATTCTACAATGTGTACTTACTTTAAAACTTCATGTTGTACATCACACACACACACACACACACACACACACACACACACACACACATGCACACACGTATGTGTATGTATATAAAACAGATATTTATTTAAAAAAAAAAAGACTGGAGAGATTAGAGAAATGTCTCAGTGGTTAAGAGCACTGGTTACTCTTCCAGAAGACCTGGGTTCACTTCCCAGCACCACATGGTGGCTCACAGTTATCTGTGGTTCCAGTTCTAGGAACCGATTGCCCTTCCTTTCGGCTTCCATGGGCACTGGGCACACATATACCTATAGGCAAAGAACCTATAAAGAACCTTTAAATCTAACACATTTAAAAAGACTAGTGCCACTGTGGCCCTCATACCCTGACAAGGTGGTGGAAATGCCCTGGTGGAAATGAAAGTTCTGATGGCAGGAAGGGCTCAAAGCATTTCAGCAAGGCAGGCTGGAGGTGAGAAGGGCAGCCTGGGCTCCTAAGCCTTGCCCTGCACAAAGATGGGATTCCCTGGGCCACAGTCCACCTGGGAGAGGGGTCTATGCATGGACTCCGGGCGAGTGTGGCCAAGAAGCCCTCTTGGTAAGTTGCTCTAGACTGTCTCTGAGCTTGAGGAGGTTTGTCACTGTCCTATGGTAACTCCCTGCGGACCAGAGAGGCATGATGGGAGTTCACCATGAACTTCCTGGCTGTACTGAGGCTGGCTCCCAAGTCTGTTTGTCACAGGGAGCAGCTTAGACTGATGAACAGGGAAACAACATGGATGTCTAGCAGGAGGCAAATACGTATGTAAATGATGGTAGAGCTATTTGATGGACTATTAAGCAGCCTAGGAAAATGATGCTTACACTAAGAAAATATCCCAAATATCATCTGAACTGAAAAAAAAAAACATAAAAGTTGTATCCATAATACATTATCCACTCTGTAATAAAACATGAATAAAAATGACTGAGAGACAACAGAATGCTGACACCGCCTGTCTGCACTTTCTCTCTCTCTCTCTCTCTCTCTCTCTCTCTCTCTCTCTCTCTCTCTCTCTCTCTCTCAGTCTTACACACTAATTCTTATAATGGGAGGGAGATCCGTTAAAAATAAGAAAAAAATTATAATGCAGTTCTCTCCACATAGAAAAAAAAAGCCACTGACTATAAAATTTATATGTTTAGAAGGGGGAGGGGCTCCAAAGGTAACAGAAATAAATTATCAGGGCAATCTCACACATCCTGGTAGCAACTCGAGTAGGCATTTTTGTTCCCACCAGTCTTTATTTCCAGAACATTCTTTCACTGTGGTGACAGCAGTAGTGGTGTGGTGACAGTGATAAGAACAATAATTAAAACCACCATAACCCGAGGACTCGCGCGTGCCAGGCTGTGCTCCAAGGCGCTTCTGAAACACTGGCACATTTTAATCGTTGCAGACATCTCTCCAGGTATGTTTAGCTTTGCTCATTTTGGAGATGAGGAGCTCCAGACTCATACATATTCAGTGGCTTCCACAGAAGGCGGCGGCAGCAGAAGTGAAATCGGGTTTGTCTGATTTACAAGCCACTATCCTTTACCTCTGCTTCATGTCGCCTCAAACAAACAAACAAACCTCTTCGACTTAAGAAACATACAGAGAGGCAAAGGACTTTTGTCGAGGGGTTGAGGTTCTCCCTGATCGGGGACTTGGGGTCGACAAGCATTAAGGATCAGGCTTGCGGCCAGCCACTGACAGATGCTCGCTCCCCACTGTCGCTGCGGCTCTGTGTTCATGAGTAAGACAGGGAAGGACAGGCTTTGTCATGCCAGTGCTGAGCTGGGAGCATGGAGTGCCCTGTGGCATGGCTTCTCCCTCTCTGTGCTCTGGCTTAGGTGGGGACCCCAACCACCACACGCCACAGCTCCCAGCGCTGCACTCCGTCAGTGATATCGTATCAATGGCCATTTGCTTCCTAACTCCTGCCAGCTCCTCCCCACTGCCCAGCAGCAGGCGGTTTTGTAGAAGACTGTTAAAAATGGCTATGTGCCAGGAGAAAGATCCCAAGCCAGGAAGCCGGGTCACTACTGGGCCCTCTACTTTCTGGTGCCTGAGAACTTCGGCAAGACTTCTAACCTCCAGGACCTGAATGTTCTCAGATACTAAAAGATGACAGTGTGTCTTGTCTGCTTTACATTAGTGCTGTAGGACAGATGAAATGGCCCTCCTTTCTTATACGCAAATCTGACTCCTGCTGCAAACCCTCCTCAACTCCCCTTCCACTCTATTGGGAGGGTGAGGTCTAAATTACAAAGCATGACTTAAGAAGGCCAGGGTGAGTTGGTCCATATTTACCTCCCCAAAACTCTCAACCGCAAATAATGTATTCTCTTTTCCAATCATGATGCGTATTTTCTCTAAGGACATCATGTAATTTCAGGCTCTATTCTCCTTGACTGGAATTTCCTAGGTAAGCCACAGAGAACTGTTCAAACATCAACCTCCAACCCCAGCCTTCTGCTCCACCTGGGCACTCTGTGTTTCCTACCTCAGTCCCTCCATCATCCAACTGCCTGCCTGCCTAGTGTCTCTGTCCATAGCCCAAGTGCAGGACATGGAGTGAGAGGCAATACCATGATAACAGGAGCAGGGGGGGGGGACGTCAGCACAGAACAGTCCCAAGCATGTATGGGCACAGTCTTTAGGGTGGCATCCCTAAAGAAATGTAAACTAGGGGCTGGAGATATGGCTTACAGATAGAGCACTTGCCTCTCAAGGTTCAAGACCCTGGGACTGAACCTGCCAACACACAAGCGGGTGGGCACTACCAGTAGTGGGTTCAAAGTGAGCACAGGAACGTGGGGGAGCCCTGGCCAGCTGCAGGCTCAGGACTTCATCCCTCCACCTCGTCCTCCCCACCCCCAGCTCTAGCTGGCTGAAGAGAGTGGCAGCTACTCCTCCTTTGAAGACCTCTCTTAGACTCACTGAGGCATCTCAGATGTGACTCTCGATGGCTCCTCCTCCTGCAGGTTCAACACATTTGCACGGTCCTCTCCGGGAGCCCAAATGTAGCTGAACTGGAACATTCATAGGGACTGAGAGATGACATCTCAAGTTTTAAAAGAAGCCCACCGTGCCTTTTGTAGCTTAGGGACTAGGGTTAGTAATTCTCCAGGGTGGAGCATTAACGTCCAAGGCAATACTGCCAAGTTTTACTCCAGCACACACACGGACTTCAGTCATAAGTGTGTAGCTAACAGGGTAAGGTTCAGAGCATGTGTCCTCACAGCAAGGCTCCCTGTGTAAGCTCCTACTTATCCACACCAAGCACTAGCTGTCCTGTGAGCAGCACTGAAGCTCCTCCCCCAACAGGCCACTCCTCCAGACTTGGCTGCCATGACAGAACAATATATGCCCACCCATCTATCATTGACTACTTGAGGAACCAGTTCACCAAAGGATAGCACCAGGGCTCTGTAGGGGTGGCCAACAGGACAGCCAGGGTCATGCACGGGAGAGCTGATTGTCTCAAGACACTTTCCTGGGACAGTGAGGCTCTGCCTTGCATCTAGACTCTTAGTCCACTAACTGTGCTGCTCGGGGAGTCTCAAAGTGGCCAGGGTGCTGTTCAGTCCTCTCCATCCCAGCCCAGGCTCTTTTAAGACCCCCCACATGACTCTATTGCTTCTTCCCTCTCCCTTTTTAAGTTCTACATTGTCATGGTAATAAAGTCTTCCACCTTGTCCCCACACTTGGTCTCCCCTTTCCTGTGGCCCTAGCTCAACAAGACAAGTCCCTTCCCTGTGTCTGTACCATACTCCGATCCAAGGAACACACACCAAGACCTAGCCCAAAACACACTGTCCGGTGGACCATCTCAGTTCCTGGGAGGCCCGGCTCCTCTCCCTTCCTGCCTCAGCTATAATTTGCTTTTGTCAAATCTCCTTGAACCTCCAATACTCTCTGGACTCAGTGTGGGAGTGGCAGAAAAGTGGTTTTTGGGGCAGGAATGAGAAAAGCTGGATTTGAAACCTGGCATTCTAGCTCCCTGGCCACATGCTGACAGGCAAACCCCCTTTGCCTCTCTGAAAATGGTAGACAGACACACCTCACACATCCTAAACACTTCCTGACTGCCCCACACAAGCACATTGCCTTCTATAGAAAAAAACAACCTTACCCTTCATTCCATTCTCTTCCTTCTAAAGGTACGCTCCTGAGACATACATTATCTACGAAGCACCACAGTGTAAACATTATGTCTGAGGGCCAATGGCTGAGCCTCTGAGCTGCCTTTGGTCCCAAATGACTTTTCTGTTGCTCTCTCGTAAGACATTCACCTCACCTGCTCTCCCCTCTATACCCAAGTCCACCACAATCCTTAGATATGAGTATCTCTGATCCTTGCGGATTGGAGGAGCCTAATATAACAATACATCTAGACCGAGTAAAGGTGTGTCATCGTACCCTTGGGACAGCATGGCGCTGTGTGCAGAGGGCAGTCTGTTGGTTAAACTCAAAGCAACGAACAAATTTGGGACAGGCAAGTAGTACAGAGCCGCGGTCCCCAACCTTCCCGATGCCGTGACCTTTAACACAGTTCCTCATGTCGCAGCGGCCCCCAACCATAAAATTATTCCATTGCTACTTCGCAACTGTGACTTTGCTACTGTTATGAATCAGAATGAAAATAACTGTTTTGTAATGCTCTTTGGTGACCCTCGAGGAAAGGACATTCGACCCTCGAAGGGGTCACAACTCACAGGTTGAGCACCATTGCTGTACATCATACTTCTCAAGAAAGTTTAACCCTTGCTCTAGTTCTCCACAACAGATGAGAGTGAGAACGACTGCCGGGCATAGTAACATACACCTTTGACCCCAGTACTCAGGAGGCAGGGGCAGGCAGGTGGATGTCTGTGAGTTCAAGGCCAGCCCGGTCTACAAATCGAGTCCAGGACAACCAGTACTGTTAAACACAGAGAAACCCTGTCTCAAACAACAACAACAACAACAACAACTACTACTACTACTACTACTACTACTACTACTACTACTATCACCATTATTACTAAAACAACAACAAACAACAAAACAATTTAAAAGAGTAATAAGACCAAGTGCTGGTAAAGTGAGTTGAAGTCTCACACTGTCATCAGGGGTGAAATCCCATAGCTTCTCTGGAAACCTGTCTGGCAATATCTTCTAAAGCTAAAAACCTGTGTATGTATACATAACATACATTTACCAGAACATACAAGTGCTCCTAACTGACACGTGCTTGTTTTCATCAAAAGGCATGTGTGAGAGTGTTCACAGTGTATTACTTATAAGAATAAAACCAGGGCTATGTAATAGAGCAAGGCCCGGGTTCCTGTGCATCAAAGTTACAAATTTTAAAGAAAGATTTGACATCGGTGTAACAGAGAAAAACCATGGTTCATGCAGTGGTTCGGTGTGAGGCTCAGGGGTATGGTGCTTGCCTTGTACGCAGCAAGCTCAGCGTTCAGCGCCCAGTACTCATGAGAAAGCAGGTGGTTCTAGCTTCAACAGGACACCCTATGCGTCCCACATTGATAGTGCTGTTCGGAAGGTTTCAGAGGTGTGGCCTTATAGAAAATACACCATTATAGGCGGGCTTTGAGAGCTAGAAGACTGTTCCTTCTCTCTGGTTCCTGCTTGCAGCTCGAGATGTAAGCCTGTTCATGCTTCTTCTTCCTGCCGCCGTGCCTGCCGCTTGCTGCCATGTCTCTCTGCTATGACTGACACTTTTTTCTATATGGATTGGTTTTGCCTGTGTGTATGCATTTGTGTGAGAAAGTTGGAGTCACTGGAATTGGAGTTACAGATAGATGTGAGCTGTTATGTGGGTACTGGGAATTGAACCGGGTTCTCTGGAAGACCGGTGCTCTAAACCACTGAGCCATCTCTCCAGCCCCCATGACTCTCAACCCTCTGGAACTGTTTACATAAATAGACTATTCTTCTATAAGTTGTCATGTCATGGTATTTTACCACAGCAACAGAAAACTAACTCACATACTTCATAGAGCAGGGGGAAACTACTGATATTCAGAGACTATCAAGAATAATATTAAAAGAAGCCAAACATAGAAAACCATAAATTTATATAAGCTAAATATAAAATATAAACATAAAAATAGGCAAACCTTACTTCAAATACAAATATAACTGTTTAGAGGTAGAGGGGGCAGCTAATCCTAGCGGCCTTTAGGCACGGGACTCTGACTCAGTATGCTCTGGTTAAAAACAAGTGGAAATAGATTTTTAAGTCTGTGTGCATCTGTTTTCTGGAATTATAATCTAAAGTAATCCCAAATGACAGTAATTGCCTTTGTTCTTAAAAAACTAAAAATAGCAAACAAATAAACAACAACAACAAAAACCCAGGAAAATTTTTTTAAAAAGAACTACAAAAAACATCTTAAACTATATAGTAGGTCCTTTGCTTCCATAGGGTATACCTTTAGAACCCACATATGTACCCTATGGACCCTATATGTGGGTTCTAAAGGTATTTCGCACACACTGTTGGAGTGTGCAGATGGAAAATATATCAATGTTGCTGGAAACCAGAGTTCCACTGTCGATGGAGGAAACACAAACATGGAACTAGGGAAGCCAAGAGTAGCCCTGCACACCAGACCAAAGGTCAAGCCATGATGGGAAATTACAGTTCCATCCCTACACATGTAGGCTGCTTAAGCCAATCCAATCAGAGTCCCCTCTGAGGATGTATTAAAGGCAGGCACAACATCATTTATTTAGTATCACTGCCAAGAGGGCAGTGCCTAGAATTGGTGAGCCCTGCCCCCCAGCATCGATGAGTTCCCTTAGCCTACAGATCTCAGATCCTAAATGCTTTTTCACTAAGAGAAATCAGATTCCCTGAGGAAATGGCAGACTCCAGGGTCAGGACAAGGAAAGAACAACTGAAAAGAGCAATCATTGTGCCAAGAAATGAGGTGACGCAGGGGTCTTATAAAGTCAGAGGGATGGGGATGTCAAGACTACACAGGAACCACCTTACAGGGGTTCCTACCAGCCGGGGCCAGGGAGAATTTGGACATTAAGAGGAATAAACACAACATTCACTGAGTGAAACAAAAGTCCGTGAATACATACTGGGTAATAAATACAGAAGCAGGGAACTCTATTCCTTATACAAGGGGGTCATAAATAATAAACATAAAAGGAACAATTGATTTAGAAAAGTTTTACAACCATTACAATAACAGAGAACGCAGGGATGAATTGTCAATTCACCTTAAAACTGGTGAGCAAAAGTCCAGGAAGAGTTGGCCAACTTACACAGCACCGGCCATCTCCTCACAGATCACTGTTCAGTCCCACAGGGGAAAGATGGTGGGTCCCCAGAAAAGGGGGTGGACAGCACCTCACTTGAGGACATGAGTGAACCACACTAATAATGGGTAAACTCAAATCAGATTCCCCTCTGAGGATGTATTAAAGGCAGGCACGACATCGTTTATTTAGTACCACTGCCAAGAGGGCAGAGGTGAAATCTAATTAGGAGGAAAAATCGAGTAAAAGCAATTGAGGGACATAATACGTGGCTACGGAACTGCCTTGTGTGCCTAAAACACCACAGCCATGGAAGACAAGGTAAAGCTGTCCTGGATTAAAGAAGGCCAAGAAACCAAATGCAAACATGACCAAGGATTGTGACCTGGATGACAGAGAAAGGCAGCCGGTAAAGATATTACTGAGACAACTGGGGAACCATGAAGGCCGTCCACAGAGGCATAGGGACACTGACCGGGAGAGACACAGACGTGACCAAGCAGCTGGCTCAGTGGGTAGGATGCCTGCTGCAAGCATGAGATCCTGGGCTTCAGCACGTATGTGTCTCGGCACGTATGTTAAGGGCGGGCGGACTGGTAGGCAACTGTACCCAGCACTGAGGGGAAAGGAGCCAGACATGTAAGAGTCCCGGGGTTCACTGAACGACCAGCTAGCCTGTTCACAGCAAGCTCCAGGGTCACACCCATACACAAAACAAACAGGACTTAAAGGAAACACATGAGTAGGCATGTGGTGAACTATATGAGCAAAATTCACATAGCGTTCCTACTGCATTAGGGCGTGAAGAATCTGGTGATGACTTAAAACATATGGAAAAGCTGGTATTTTGCTTATCCGGGCCCCCAATTTACTTTTGCATATTTATTTACTTCTATATATCTTACTTGAAAATGGGTCATACTAACAACCAAGGAGAATGGCCATGTTTCGTCTGTGTTCAAACAAAATTATAGAAGGTCTCATCTTTTACCTCGCTTAGCAATGGTTACAAAGTGGCCTGTCTAGTGACGATGTTCTGTGAAACGCTTTAGGTCAGTAAGGGAACATGAGGGCTGAGTGGGGATTGCTGGTCGGCTCATAGCAACACCAACGCCCAGCCCAAGGAACACGTCCCTCCTTCCTCTCCGTGTGCCACCTTCTCTCTGTCATCTGTAGAACATCTCCTCTGAGGCAGAAATCATCCTTTGGGTTTGTCTCATTATGATGTTTACTTTGTACACGGAGGCTCAGGGACACATAGTGTGGCCCACAGGCTGACAATTCTATGTAAGCTGTCTGACCCTGATATGGGACCTGTAAATTCCTGAGCCTCTTCCCTGTAAAAAGGGCATAGTGATATTTACCTGACCAGACCGCAAAGATTAAATGAGATCGCGTTCGCCAGAGACTCCGGCCCAGCGGAAGCACGTCAGTAGACATCTCAGCTTCCTGGATGGCCGGCCTTTCTACGCAATCCATAACAACGCAGTTTTCATCGCTGCGACTTTAAATACTGGGCCTCTCTTCAGCGGCTTGTCCATCCCGTGAGGCAACTCTCTATTCTACAGGCCTCTGGGGAGAGGCCACGGGTGTCCACCCAGCTCCTACTCGATGCCGTGTGTGTAGCTGTCTGGATGGATCTGAGGTCAGAGGTTGAACATGATATCAGGATATCAAGGTTTATGGCTACACGGGACAAATTAGGGCTCAACGCAACATTCTACCGACAACAATCCTACAGGTCAGTGTGGGCCAGATGCAGAACTGAATCTTTCCCTCAGCCTGCACATAGTCAGAGAGGTGGTAACCGTATGGGGCTTTGGCCTTAACTCCCACCTGGAATTCTGGGTCCTCTGCTTCACCCAACCTCTCCCTCCTCTACCAAAAATGCTCTTTTGAAAGTCCACATGGGTAATTTTGTGTTCCACTGCTCAAGCCCAAATCCCTACTGAGGCTCTTGAGTGTTGGACACAGCGCTCCAGCCTCTCTGTTCAGCAGAATCATCCACAAACACTTGCGTGCTAATTTCATGAACAGCATCCCACCACCCTGCCCCTGCGTACCAATTTGGACTGTGTCCTCATCTTGCTATAATCCTGGGCAGGGGAAAGAGGGGGCATACACGGGAAGAGGGCACTGACTTTAGTTAACTAGGCTCTGTTCTAGGTACGTGGTCTAAATTAACTTGTTAGAGCTTTGCTTTACAGATTAATTGAAAAACAGGATGAACACCCTGACTAGAAGCACACAGCTAAGAAGTGGCCACACCACCTTAGAAGCGACTGTTACTGCCGCTGGGCCTTGCTCATCTCCGTCTACGGAGCTTTGCACAGTGCCCAGCGCACAGTAGGTCCTAATCAGATGTCTGCCATCTGTATACCACTCACCCCAGATGCTAACAGGACACACTGAGTTTACCTCTGAGGCTGCCTCACTCTTTACGGTTTCTATAAATAGTGGGTGGATCCAGGTGACCCCCTCAGATTCAGTGGCTAAGATAGACATGGCGGGAAGATCTCACAAGACCTGAGGGAAAGCCCCTGGATGGCCTCACAGGGTGGAGGCACTTAGAAAGTGGGTTGGTAGGGTCCGGGAGCTGGCAGCACATTTCCTTCCTATCTCAATTCCCTCCATGAGGACCACAGGATGAACCATTTGTGCACACAGGTAACAGCTGCAGGATGGACCATTTGTGCACAAGGCTAAAGAGTCTTCGCTTTTGCTGCAGATGCCTAAGCTGAGCTCAGTTGGGTCACTGGCAGTCAGGAGCAAGACACCTGAATGTGACCCTACCCAAGAGGGTCTGTGACATGTAACACCCTCAGGATCCTCATGGTGAGAAAACAATACTTTGACTCCTCCCCACCCCACCCTGACCCAACATGGTCTTCTGTATCTCAGGCTGCCCTTAAACTTACCATGTCACTAAGGATGACCTTATGACCTTGAACTCCTGGTCCTCCTGTCCAACCTTCTAAGTGCTGGGCACGTACCCCCAGGCCTGTAGTGCAGGTAAGAGCCCAGGGTCTTTTGCATATTAGGCAAGTTCTAGACCTGCTATCTTGTATCTCCAGCCAGCACTTTGTCTTTTTAATTAAAATAAAATAGACTCCATTGCTAAGGCCAGACCCTAAAGTTACATTCTTTCCGAGATTAAAAGTGAAGTGACCCAGCCTGACTGAGTTCTATCTGGGCACAGCCCACAAGTCAGCAGACAAATATGTCACCCCCCAGACCCACCGCTGCCTGCAGGATAGCTCCTGGCCAAGTGATCCTCACAGGCCCCTTCCTGGTCGAGTGAGGTGACTTTTCAACTTTCCCAGTTCAAAACAAAGTTGTAGACTGTTGGGTTCTATTCTTGGCTACACATCAACGACATGCAGAATGCCTTCTTCCTGACTGATGACACATCCATGTCACAGCGAGTTCCTGAATAGCAAGTACGGCAGACTGCATCCTCCATGACGTCTGCACAGACACCTTCTATTCTACAGGTTCCTCTACAGAACACCTTTCCTCTCCCCTTGGGATAAGGCTCATTTCCCCTTCTTCTCCTTCAATGCGATTGCCCCTAACCTCCAGCCACAAGGTCGTGAGCAAAAGAAATCATCATGAGCTAGTATTTTGTAATTTAAACCAGTGCCCGGTAGTTGTACAAAACCTTGACATTACCACTCATGCATGCACATGTGCGTATCATCTGATCTCCATCCCTACCACCTGCCAATCCCCTTCCTCTTCCCAACTAACCCTTCTACTCTTTCGACTTTCTTTTTAAATCTAGATTCCAACTGCGACAGAAAACATGTGATATTTGTTTTTCTCAGTGTGGACCAACGCAAAAATCATAAACGTACTTAGCCTTATATCATTGTGTTGGTTTTTTTTTTTATAACTCCACTGCCCAGCATCAGGGGTCAATGTTGAAAGGACAGGCTGTGAATGACCACAGGCTGACAGCAGAGAGCGTGATCTCACTCCTGTAGTCTGGTGGGACTCAAGCTGGTGGCTGAGCCAAGGGAACACAGGACCACAGCCTTCCCCAGAGCCTCTACACAACTTCTGGCCCACCCGACACCTCGATTTTAGTCTTATGAAGTCATAATTTGAAAATAAGACTAATTCAAATACAGACCGTTGTAAGTGGCAGCTTGAAAAAACTGATACAATAGACAAACGGATAGATTGTAGTTCAGTCATACTGGACTACTGCTCATTAACAAGAAGGGGCCGATGTACTGAGAAAGTAACACACACAGGCCTTAGCAGCTGAATAAAGGATGGCAACAGAGAAAGTAGGTGCTGTGGGACTCCAGTAACAGCAAACCTGAGGTGTCCCGACAAAAGAAAGGACAGAGCTTGGGCGAAGGACTGCCTGGTCCCAACGACTTCCTTTTGAACTTTTCTGCTTCCTCACCTACACTTAGCCTAACACTGGAGGGTACGAAAGCCCACCTCACAAGACAAACCACTCTACAGTGTGCTTCCTTTTCTCCGCTCTGAGAAGACTAAGGGCCCCACTGAGCTCCCGTATAGGAGGTAAACAATTTATCAAAACCAAAAATGGAAACCCTAAAACACACTGGGCGAGTCACGACTTCCAAAGGCCGTGCCACATACACTTCTCTCCTCAGGTTCCTCTTACTATAGGCCAGGGTGTGCTGCACATCCATGATAATTCAACATCGTTTTTCTTTTAACACTTTTTATCCTCCTGATTTCACCTCCTAAGCTCTGGGATTGCAGACACAGGCCGCCACACTGGATTATGTAGTGCTGGGGACCAAACCCATGGCTTCTGGCAATGCTATGGAGTACTTTATCAACTGAGCTACATCCCCAGCCAGAGGTGAAATATGTATCTTAAAGTTTTATGTTTATTTTATATACATGTGTAAGTGCAGGTAGCATGTATGTGCTCTTCATGGATACCTAGTGCCCAGGGAGACCAGAAAAAGGGTTGGATTCCCTGGAATTGGATTTACAGACCTTGATGAGCCCCCACGTAGGTACTGGGAACAGAACCCATGTTCTCTGCAGGAGAGGTGAAATATTTTTGGATGTGTTGTTTGCTCCCACAGTTCTAATCTAAAGCTGTCAGCGCACACTACCACCCTCGTCCAGTCTACCAAGAACTACAAGCAGAAGACTGCCTGGCATTAGGATCTGGCTTTGCAGTCAGTCAGAAAGCCACTGTATTAGTTCAGGTGATCGCAGGTTTGACTTCTGGTCCTATCACCTGCTCAATCTGCGAACTTGGTCGCGTCCCTAAGACTGTCTTAGCTCCAGTTTCCTCATGTGTGTGACAGGAGTTATAGTGGTGACGCCGAAGACTGTCCTGATGACTGGACTTAGTCCTGGGTAGGTGCTTACACTAGGTTCGTCTGCCTTTTGTCTACTGCCTCCTATGCGGCCCAGGAAACAATGGGGAGGTGTGAAATCGCAGAGGGATCAGGGAACATTTTCCCCAAACTGTTTTAAAACAAAGCAAAAAAAAAAAAAAAAAAAAACTTTTAACAAAAATTTATAGAGAAAAGAAAACTAACTCTTCCAAACAGTCAGAATTTAATTCTCTGTGTGTTAGCAATAATAATGGCAAGAACGAAACGTCACTGCATCTGTCACCGACCACGGTGGTTTACTCCAGATAGGCTCAGTGATACATCCAGACTTACGGTCAGAGGGAGTCCTATCACCACAAGGCACCACCTCAGTGAAATGTTATCATCTGTCCCAGTAACAACGAAACTGTGGGGTTTTAAATGGAGTTGTGGGGCTGGAGGGATGGCTCAGCAGTGAAGAGCACTGACTGCTCTTCCAGAGGTCCTGGGTTCAGTTCCCATCCCCCGCGTGGTGGCTCACAACCATCTGTAACTCCAGAGGATCAGACGCCCTCTTCTGGCTCCCAGGGATGCTAGACAAGCACGCGGTGCACAGAAGTACACGCAGGCCAACACCCGGACATAGAGAATAAAAATAAGGTTCTACATCTTTTTTCATTTGGAATGAGAATGTAGCTCAGTTGGCATAGTGATCGCCTAGCATGCATGAAGCCCTAGGTTTGACCATAAGTACCATGTAAGCCGGGTGCAAAGACGCATGTTCTGTAATCCCAGCACTTAGGAGGTGGAAGCAGGAACATCGGTAATTCAGTTACCCTTGACCTCATAGCCAGGATGAGGCTCCATGAGACCCCTTTGCCCACCTTCTCCTTACATTATGGAAGTGATGTGGGAGGGCACTCACTTGATGTGCATTTAGTGAACCTGCAAGGTACCATTACAGCACACGAGCTACAGAGAAGACGGCAATGTTCCTGTCTCCTAGCAGTTGAGAGTGGCTTGATGTTTGCATTAATAATAGTCCAAAGTTGGCTGGGAAATAGCCAAGGGGTGGGGCATGGCAAAGGTAACCATATAGGCCTTGGTACTACAGGTCTGAGTTCGAATCCTGCCTCCATCATGTACAAGTTATATGACCCTAGACAAGCTGCCTTGGTTTCTACACCCCAAAACACAGAAATAGTAATAGTTGCTATTTTGCTAGGTTGGTAGGAGACTTGAGTTTATTACTACATGTAAAATGCTCACAGCAATATCTGCACAAAGAAAGCATTCAGTGCGTGACAGCTGCTGTTAACACCCCTAAGACATCAATCTTGGCTCTGACAGCTGAGTGTACTTTTAAATTTGATTCCACCCAACCATCTCTACCTTCCTACGACAGATGAACATCCTATCTGCTACATCCTAGTGGTTTCTGGGGCATTTGTTAGTAAACTGCCTTTTCTAGTAAACTTTTTAGCTTATTGAATCAATGGTTCGGGGACCTTACCTAGGAGATTGATGGGAAAGTCAACAGACATCCAGTCACTCCAAGTGCGTCCTCTCCTGTAAATACCCAGACAGGAACTACGAAGTTACATCGATCATGACCTCCAAGTGCTCCTCCCATGTGTACAGATGCACACAGGAGGGCGACTGGACTTAGGGTACATGAAGGGGCATGGAGGGCCCATCAGAAGTTCAGAGCCACCCTGTAAAAGGCGGGCACACTTGTATAATAAGGAGGAACACCAGAGGAGCGGTGAATGGTGACAGCTGAACAATGCTACGCACCACAGAAACCAGGAGGTTCACCTGCACCTCAGGTTTTAATGCTCAAACTTAGCCATTACCCTCCCTTCCCAGCCCTACATCCAGCTGCTCTCCAAACCATCGGGCATCAGTTCCTGCTGACATGGCCTCCCTACAGCCACCTTTGTCTCCTCACAGTCTCCGAGTCCTGCCTTTCCGCATCCGTTCTGTTCTGCCCTCCTGCTGCCTTTCTCCTCACCGCCACTGGGCTGTTCAGCCGGGAGAACATGTGTCCGGGATGATTGCAACAGCTTCTTAGCATTTCCTCTCCGTGCTACCAATTCTCTCCCCTCCCCTGGGGTCTAAGGTAACCTTTGCAAATCTCAGCTCAGGCTCGCGCCTCCACTGCTCAGCGCCTGCCCGTGGCTCCCCTGTGCCTACGTGAAGCTTCCAGCCAGACATTTAAATGTTCATCAATGAATGGCCTCCTGTCTTGCTGCATCTCCTCCCAGCCCCGTGCTCCAGTGTGGGAGGTACACTGTCAATCCCTGGTAACACCGAGGGGACATTTCCTCCAAGAGTCTCTGCCAGCCACATCCTTCCTGTGCCCCTTCTGAAGGAAAACTGTCACCCTTCCCACTTAGTGCAATGTCCATGAAGTCTCCTGGACCCCGCTAGAAAACATTCTAGAAAACATTCTACCGTCCTGAGAGTGGCCATAGATGCAAAACTGTGGTTCTCAAGGCAATGGCCATTTTCTCCCACAAAGCTAGTTGGCCCAATTCCTGGTGCTTTAAACTGAAAAGCAGGGCAGTGTTTGAAGTCCATTTGTGTCCTTAGTGGATGAAAGGCAGAGGCCTAGAAATCACTAGAGGTGCAGCAGGGATCCAGGACAAAAAGCACCTCCACCCAGCTGTGGATCACACAGGAACACTGAACTTCCAAGAAATGCCCAGGGTGACGGAGCTGGGGAGTTCTGACAGACCCTTTGACGGGAGGACTCTTCTCAAGCTGAGTCATTGGGACTCGAGGCCAGGGAAGCTAGAGCAGGCTGGCCAGGAGAAAAGAGGATTATTAGAGGGTGGGTAGGGCACAGAGGAAGCAGCACAGGTAAGAAAACATAAGAAAGTACTTGTTTGGAGGTGGTACACAGGCAGGAATGAGGAACTGGAGTTTGGTCATCGTGAGTGACCAAGAAGCCACTTTAGTGTGTGTGTGTGTGTGTGTGTGTGTGTGTGTGTGTGTGTGTGTGTGTGTGTGTGTATGCACCTGTGTACATGTTTGTGTGGGGGGAGGTAAGTACGTGTGTATATGCATGTTTGTGGGGATGCTCACATGTGCACATGTATGTACAGGCATGTCAAAGCCAAAGACAACCATGAGCGTCATTTTTAGAAATTCCATCCACCTTTGAGACAGGGTCTCTCTTTGGTCTGGAAATCATCACTTAAGCTAGGCTAACTGACCAGAGACCCAGGAATCCTCCTGTCTCCTCCTTCCCAGTCCTGAGATTCCAGGTACATGCCACCTCGCAGGTCCTGATGCTTCTGAAACAAGCACTTCATCAGTGGAGACACCACGCCCCTACACACACACACACACACACACACACACACACACACACACACAGAGCAGCCTTTGAGAAGCCACCTTACAGCCAGATGAAAAGGTCCCTACAAACATGAAGACCTCCGAGGAAGAGCATGTCCACCCCCACTTCTGGGGGACAAGAGATGTCTACTATCCAGCCAACATGGCCTGCCTAGAGGTGGTTGCCTCTCCTTCCTCACCTTGACAAGGCAGGTCTATGTCACAGTAGGTGCTTCCAAAAGGGGGTGCTAGATTGGTTAAATCAGCACATCGGAGCCTTTCCACTTGAGTGCAAATGATAAAGCCTATCTACAGCCTAAAACCCAGTGTGGCATCAGGGTCTAAAATTTATTCACTGGACAGCCTTGGGTTCGTTGCTTAAAATCTCTGGGTCTCAAGTGTTTTGTTCGGTGACCACAATAACCATACCCCACACACCAGGAAAATCCCGGTAACTCCAGGAGGCATGTGAACTGTAAAATTCACAGCTCAGCAATTTATCTAAAGCCGCAAGTCAAGCCTGCCCTCTCCCCACAAAGGCCAAGGCCTCACAGAAACCAAAACCCAGGCAAAGGAAGGACTTTGGAAGAAGGGCAGAAGTCCTGTCAGGCCCCAATCACAAGAAACTACAGCTAGAATATTAAAGCTGGCCTGAGGACGAGAGGTAATTAATCTTCGAGGCAATAAAAATATTTAATTCATTCCTCTGAGAGAAATGACAAGAGAGAAGATAGATACGTGCTTTTCCCCTCCCTGCTCTGACAAGGTTGCTCTGGATGGATCGTAGAACATTTAATGAACATTTAATATAAGAGCCTGGGACGTAAACAAGGGAGTAGATGACAAGCAGCCCGAGCGGCCAGCAGCAGCTCACACTGTAGAGTCAACTCGAAGGACAGAGCTGCCCGGAATTGTGCAGGTGGCAGCAGAAATGACAAGATGGGAACGGATACATGCGGTACTCCAGGGCTGACATCGTGGGATTTGCTCAGGGAACAGCTACCCAAGGAAGGGCAGGCTACACATAAACTACCCAGGCTGGAGGGTCAGCATGGCAGGCAGGAGGAAAGACACAGACACAGGGAGTGGGCAGCCTCTAAGTACCGGGGCTGTTCTTAAGGGACAAGGTATACAGCCATTAGCAGTGAGCACTGCCACCCTGCCCCCACTTTGGCCACGTAGACCTTGTAGGAGTGATCACTTCTGTTCTGAGCCTAGAGAAGAAGAGGGAGAGCCTGGGACCAGTGGGTTTCCATTCTGGGAGGTGCTCAGGAGTTGAGGTCGAACCGAAGTGTGAGGAAGAGGAGGTAAGGAGTTTGCCTGCCTTCAGCTCCGTGCTGGCTCAGTGAACCGCTCACCTTCTTCCTCCCACAGAACCAGGTCCTCTGAGAAGCAGAAAAGCATTCCCAGAGCCAAACCCAAGGAGGGTGGACCACAGCCTGACTGCGGCCAAATGGTTGAGGGCTAAGGACCACCTTTTAAACGAGGCGTCCATGACCAAAGAGGCTGTGGCCTGGCACGCCTAGGTCAGGAAAGACTCTCTGAAGGCCTTTGTGTGCACTGCACTGTCACCGGAGGTCCGCAGGTTGCTGCTCTCTGTGTGACCTCTTTCTTCTCTACCACTTCCAACCAGGTCTAGGGATTGCTCACATGACCCTAGTGACAAGCCCTGACGTAACCTCAAAATAAGAGTATGCAGAAATGCTGGAGACCGAGCGGCCTACATGGAGCCCATCTTGGATGCCAAGAAGCTTCTCCCTCCTTCCCTGTCCTCTGACAAGTCCTCAGCCACACAAGGCCTCCCGACTGCGTGTGGACATAACCTTCCAAGGAGATGGTTCGGGGGCATCAAAAAACTGCACCAGGGTTCAACGCAGATCAGAAGACAATAGCTCAAGGCCTAGTCCCGAGGTCACGGGAGAGCCCTTTTCACAGTCAGGATGTCTGGGGACAATTCTGATGGGCTTTGTGTCCATGTGCTCCACTTTGCTCCATCGAGAGACTACTTGACATCTGAATGCTCAATTACCTCCCACAACATACTGGCTTTGAAAGCGCCCATCAAAGTGGTTCATTTGGTACATCTATCGGGAAATGGGCACACGGTCCTTCATTTCAGTGTCTCATCACTTAGCCCAAAGACACTGTGCTGAACTGAGACTCTCCAAAGGATCTGTTGGATGGACTGGTTTTATTTCACCCTCTGATTTCCGTGCAGAGTGGAAGTGCTCTAACAAAGGTTGCCATTAAAGCGAATTTCAGTAAATTTAAGTAGAAATTATTGAAAACAATTTCTCAACAAAAATGAGCCCAATTTTCTCACAGAGCCACGCACAAGCACAATAGTCTAGGTTCTTGCTACCAGGCCTTTTCGGTTCAGAGAATCTGCCCTCACACTGAGATGAGACCCACCCCTCCCAAGTAGTACTCAAGGAGACCCTACGGCCAAGGGCAGCACACACTGGCCTGAGGTGCTGGCCCGGAGTAGAGGAAGGACAGTGTTATAGGGCTGGGATTTGAGTGAGCCTGGGACCCTAGGTTAGCTGGGCCCAGTGTTCCTTCCCTAATGCGTGATTTGTGGGTGGAGAACATCAAGTAAACTCCTGACTTCACAAACAGGACTAAAGGCCAAAGGGGATTGATTGAATGTTTGCCGAGGGGCATTAGAAGCGAGTTGCAGCATGGTTCTCACAACCCTGGGCAGGCCCACATTCTAGCTTTCCTCTGTCTAGGCCTTACCTTGCCTATCCCTACACTAAGCAGGACGGATGAGCAGATCCTTATGGTTCCAGACAGCCTCCCATTCGGAGACAGACTCCAGTTCTGTACTACCGTGGAGGCCTCTGGCATCCACAAGGCAGTCCTGAGGTCTGCAAGGCAAACTCTGACCATTTTTCCTCCATCCCTTCTTCTCTTGGCCGAGTCCTCCATGCCTTCAAGACGCTTCCGTCCTCCCTCTGGTGTAACCACTCAGTTCTTTCTCTGGGAGCTCAGCACAAGAATGTGGTATAACAGGGTGTGTGTGTGTGTGTGTGTGTGTGTGTGTGTGTGTGTGTGTGTGTGTCCTGGTCCCTCTACTCGTGTACTACTGTGCAGCCCTCTCAAACCCAGCCAGCCAGCGTATTACAGTGGCAGCTCTGGGAATCCAAAAGCCTTGACTGTTTAGAAAGCCAGTGGCTAATGATTCCAATGAGCCCTTCTCTGGCATTCTTTACTGAGCAAAAAGCCACCCCTACCCCGGGCTGTCAGGTATAAAAGCTGTGTTGTCCATCCATAGAGGAAACAGAAGGCAAAATGGCCACAGGAACGGATCACCTGCAGCAGGGGAGGGGAGGTTGCAGCCCTGAGCCTGTGGGGGCAGGGTGCTCCGGGAGGCTCAGGCAGTGGGAGACAGTGCCATGCTGTGGCCACCTGCCGCCTCTGCGCTGCCTTCCGCAGCCTCTGCAGGTACCCAGCGAGCGAGCGAGGCCTGTTTCCTGACCCACTTTCCTCCCCATCTCTATTTAGCTGTTCGCCGGTGATGCTCCTGGCATGCCAATCAGATACTGCAGCCGGCAGTGCAGCTTGTTACAACAAATTCACGGCTCCTAGTAAACTCAGTGGAAAAGTACTGCGCCCGGCAGACTACTTAAGCTGACGCAGTTTCCACGGCCACACAAGAAAAGGACAGCACCAAGGAAGGAGAGAGAGAGAGAGAGAGAGAGAGAGAGAGAGAGAGAGAGAGAGGCCATGAGGTAGGGGCTGGTGAAGCCAACTGTAAGACACGTGAAGGAGGAGACTTTTCAGCCCAAGTTCTCCAAGTCCAGAGCCCTGGAAGAGAACTCTGAATGTGCAGAGAAGGACTAGACTCCAGGTCTGCAAGCTGCACTACCCTCCCTCACCCTGTGACCTTGGACAAGCTATTCCCATGGAGGCAGAGGGCAGGGAATATGAAGCTAGACTGTTGTTAAAACAGCCTGTGACGCTTATCCTCTAGACTGTCAAACTGTCAAACTTGTGACAAAAAAAAAAATAAAGAAAGAAAGAAAAGAAAAGAGACTCGCGCACTGTCACTGGGCCCCATGAAAGAACAGAACCAGAGACTTCCTTTCTGGTTCCATTGTGGCTGCCAGCTTATTGTGACCTTGGGCAAACTACGTGACCCCTGGAAACTCCAAAGTCTTCATCAGAGGAAGAGGCTGGGTGGACTCTAGGGGGGCAACCCCAATGCCAACGCTCCACTTGATTCCATAAAAGGCCGAGGACATCAGCCCTATCCTCCCAGCACCACCTTTTATGGTTACCCACACCAGGCCTTGTCTTCTCTGGGCAGGAAGGAGTAACCCATTCTTGCCCTTCTGTTTAAAACCTAGTCCGGCAATGCAAGGCAGCTGTGTGTCTCTCCTCCCTTTTCTATAGACAACTTAGCAACAGGGGCTGTAAGGTCACCTTTGCCCCAGGCCCCTTGCTGCTGCTGGAGTGCTAGAGACAGGAGTGAGGGTGACCTGCGGAGACGCTGAGAGGTACTCATTGAAGGGATGCCACAGAACACTGAGCCTCTCCTCAGGATTGAGCAGAAGAGGGTGGGAGGGATAAGAGAGTGTGGATGGGCATGCAGAGCCAGCCAGGAAGCAAGTGTCAGGTGGAGGAAGAGTGTGGGAACCGGGAGGCAGAGACATCAAGGTGAGGCAGAACAGCTCTGGATTCCACAGACAGCCAATCAGAGGCTACACCTATCTACCTCCTGCACATCTGAATGCATGTACCTGGTATTACTACCATAACCTTAGCTCAGCTTGGTCTCAGCCACTGCCACAGTCCCTTTACCCGGCCACCAGTGTCTCCCATAAGTACCGTTCTAAGCAGAGGGCTGAGCACCCTGCAGCTGCAGCTCTCAGCAGCGCACCCGAGCCATGTCACCTGGTGATCATCTCCCACAGCCCTGCTCCAGGAGGGCTAAGGAAGGAGCTGGCCACTCTCTGAGCATCCGATGCCCTGTCCCCATAAAATACCTCTTGGTGCCTCACCTACAACTCCCCAACCATCACTGCCACCCATCTGCCCATTGAAGCCATTTCAACCCATCCCTTGGGCTCAGTCCAGTCTGTTCCAGAAACACATGTCTGTCCCCTGGATCTGGAACATGCACACTCCTCCTGAACTTCGACAAACGTCTTCCATCTCTGACAGCATTGTTTGCACTGTAGTGAATGCTGAGAGCCCCCGATTCCTTGCACTTTCTGGTGCATGACTACAAGACATCCGTTTCAGCAGTGGTCGGTGGTGGGGCTGGAGAGTTGGCTCCTTAGGATCACGTGTGGCTCCTACAGAGCACCTGCCTACATTCGGTTCTCAGCGCTGAAACAAGTGCTCGCAAGCATCCCTAAGTCCAGTTCCAGGGATGCACAAACACATATTCAGACAACAGAGTCATGTACATAAAACAAGTAATGTTTAAAGAAAGAACGGGAGGGAGGGAGGGAGGGAGGAAGGAAGGAAGGAAGAAAGGAAGGAAGGAAGGAAGAAAGAAAGAGAAAGAGAGAAAGAGAGAAAAGAGAAAGGAAGGAACAAAAGAGAAAGGAAGGAAGGAGCAAAAGGCTTCTGAATGAGTGATAGGAACAGCATGGAGGAGACAGAGCCCGCCCACTTGATAAGAGGCAGAGCCTCCTCCAGCAAAGAAGCAAGACAGACGGAAGTGGTAAGAAACACGGACAGACTAGGAGACCAAGCAAGGTCAGACCTGATACCAGGGAAATGAAAGCAGAAACCAGTGGGTGCTCAGAGCTGCAGGGGTCTCTACAACCAGTGAGGAAAGGCAGAGAACCCCAGAGTCAGAGAGGAGCAAACTCCTGCTGGGATCTACGGAACTTTCTCAAAACTGAAAGCAAGTACAGAAGCAGCCGACAAAGTAATAAAAGGTTTAGCCTATAATCACAGAAGAAGCCCAGAGCTAAAGCCAGGATGAACCCAAGGGAAGCAAGGCCGGGAGGAGCCTGGAAGTGCTATGGAGGAAGGTCACCACCCACCAGCAGTGTGACCTTGAACGAGCTTTGTGACCTGACTGATAAGCAGGAACCCAGCACTGCCTCTAGAATTCATCTACAGGAATTAATGCAAGAGTCGCGCTGTGCCCCACAGATGAGGAAACAATACAACAGGCACCTACTGCTGTGAGTTCTCAGAGCGCTTCTTTCCCAAGGTGTCCGAAGCTCACCAATGAACCTAGAGGCCCCAGTGAGTTGATGAAGGAATGTATTATGAAGGACACAAGGCACCCAGCGTGTTACAAATCCCAGGGGAGGCGCTTCTGAAAAGGGCAATGCTATCCCAAAGGAATGGCATGAGGGATGAACCTGCAAGCTGGAAGGAGGGCCCAGCCGGGTGACACAGAATAATGTCATTGTGTGATCCACACTCTGGGTATGGATATATTCTCCGGGATGTGGTTAAGGAATCTGTACCTTAAGACTTGGAGAAAAGAAAGCCAGGTCTGTGAGTGTGGCTGTCGGGGCGTGTCGCTCAAACGTCTCAAGCTGGAGAAATAACTGTGTGTCCAGAGGGATTGAAAACAGACGTCCAATGTCCCAGAAAGAGCTCCTGGGAAGAAGCTTTCATTTGTCTTTTATAGAAGCAAAGGGGAGAGCCAGCGTTAAGAGAGCTGTGTCCACCCTTGCAGCACCCCATGCCTGTCCTAGGCTGAGCCTCTCCCCTCCTAGGAGACATACCCTCTCACTACTCACTGAGAATCAGACAAATCTACCAATCAGCGTGTCTATCTGCCCAACTCCACTTGGGGAACTCAGACAAGGTCTGGGTTCATACTTGGGCATTAAAGAAGGCTTAGGACTCCTTCACAAGTCAAAAGGGAAGGTGGGGGTCAGAGGGACAGAACTGGGACCATTTGTCACCCAAGTACACTTAGAGAATCCCTACTCAGGGATAAGTTGTCTAGGCTCTGGGATTTACAAATGAACTAACTGATGGGAAACTGTCTGATTGCATGAAGCTTCTCTGTTATTTTGAAATCATTTACCATTCATCCACTCATTCATTCATCCACTCATTCATTCATCCATTCATGGTTACAGCATCTACTTTATTGGCAAATACTTTGATTGGCGAAGTAGAAGAAACCCTGTGAATGCATGTGCCCTCCCAGGATGTCCAATGTAAATGGGGAGGGCACATGACAGTATACCCAGAACAACTTAGGAAAGAAAACAACATAAATAAAATACCTGACTATGGATTACTGTCTGATACACCAATACAGACATTGGTGCTGGGATTTGGGAAGGTAGTCAGGAGCATTATGCTCTTGGGTAAACAGACAAGACTTCACATCGCTGATAAAACCCAAGCTAAGCTTTAACGATGAGAGTATATTTAGGTAAAAGTCAGGGAAAGAGTACCTCACAGCATCCATCTGCCCACCCATCCACCTTTGTGATATCCATCCATCTACCCATCTATTCACCTACTTACCGATCCAGACATAACACATAATACATCATTCATACATACATACATACATACAACCCATCTCTCTACCCACCCACCTAACCATCCATCTACTCACCCCTCCATTCACACACCTAACTATTCACCCATCCACCCACCCAACTACCTATCCACCTACCCATCCATTCACCCCATTCACCTACTTATCTATCCAACCATACATAGATCTACCCACCCAACCACCTACCCATTCATCTATCAACCCATCACCCACTCACCCATCCATCTATTCACTAATCCATCTATCTATCCACCCATCTCTATATCTATCCATCCACCCATCCATTCATCCACTCACCCTCCCATCCATCCATCCATCCATCCATCCATCCATCCATGCATGCATGCACTTATTGGACACTATTCTGCTCCAGAAACAGCACACTTAAACTATACAGGAAAGGAAAGGACAATGACAAAAGCAAAAGCAAGTCATCCTGGAGAACTTTCTTTTTTTTTTTTTTTTTTTTTTGGAGCTGGGGACCGAACCCAGGGCAAGCGCTCTACCACTGAGCTAAATCCCTAACCCCTTTATCCTGGAGAACTTACCTCTTTACACATTACCAAAATTAAGTCGTCTAATCCTCTGACAGCCCTGAGGTAACTCTCTGTTGTCAGTCTTCCCTGATGTGGCAGGCCAGTGAACAACTTGTTCAAGTTGAGGCTAAGTGGTATGGGAAGCTTTGTTTTCAATAGTTTTATCGAAACATACTTGAAGTATTTACTTATATAATTTGATTGGTTTTCCCCATAAATATATACCCAGCATTAGGGCTCACTGCACTCAAGACGATGGGAATACTTCGATTCCTCAGACACCCCAGGCAGTTTCAATAATTATTTATTGGAAGAAATAAGGAAGCCAGATGGGCAGGTAGAAGGACACTAAGTGAGGTTTTTTTAAACGACAATCTAGTTTAGGATATAATTATAGTTTATAATCAGTAAATGGCTAGAAGCAGGGGACCAGAGAGGGGGCTGGCAATCGGAGATGGTGATATTGACTTTAGAATCATAACATAAAGAGGAGAGAAAGACTCTACCTGGGGACTGGAGACACAGGAGATAAAGCAGGGGCTAAGACACAGCCTGAAAAACAGTGAAGAAGACAAGAGAAGCAGACACTGAAGATAAATAGGCATGATAGGATAAAAGAGAAATACTAGACGCTATGAAAATCAAAAAAAAGAACTTTCTAGACAGACGCCACAGAGAAGTCAAAGGAAATGAAGATTGATGTCGCATTCAGGGGCAGGGCTGACGAGCTGGACCTGGCTCAGCAGATAAGAGACTGCTGTCCTTGCAGAGGACCAGAGTTCATTTCCTGGCACCCACCTGGGTGGCTTACACCCACTTGTAACTCCAGCTCCATGGATCTGACATTCCCTTCTGGCCTCTGCAGACACACGCACACAAGTGCCCACAAACACACTCATACATAGACACATAAATTATCCTTTTAAATATTAAAATTATTGTCAGAAGTAGGAGGGAAAACCTCTGAAATAATCATCTAATTTGTATCTAAAAAGAGAAATGGGATCCGATGAAGATCTGTAATCTAGTCAACAATTATTGTACCAATATCAATTTATTGGTTTTGATATTATGGATATCCTATATGGATATGCCAGACTCTCTAATAGGGAACAAGGTGAAGGGTGTACAAAATTATCTGTATCTACTTTTCTATGGGACCACAATTATTTCAAGATGTAAACATTTTTTAACAATAAATTAATTGAACACCTAATGTATCCCAGATATGGTATCCTGGATGTTTTCTTAATGAACCGTCATTCTAATCTTCACATAATCTTAAATAGAGACGTGATTCTCATTTTGTGGCTCATAAAGGTGAAATGTTTAGAAGGGACTTGCCCGAAGTCACACAGCTGGGTAATAAAGGCAGCAAACGTCTGACTGGTGCACTCTTCGTGAATACAGCCGATAGCCGACCTATCTGATACCCCCGAGTGCCTGCCTAAACAAGTCCCAGCCTCCACGGTCTGTCTACACCACTGCAGAATAAGCCGTCTTTCCTTACCCCAGGTCCAATTTTCTCATGAGTAAAACACAGCAATAACTCCTGTCCTAATTTGAAGATTTCCTGCCAGATTCCAAAAAGGTGTGAAATCTCACAAATGGTCAAGACTGTATGCCTCTATGTGTCTCTATGTGCCTCTATGTGTCTCTATGTGCCTCTATGTGCCTCTAGGTGCCTCTAGGTGCCTCTAGGTGCCTGTGTGCCTCTGTGTGCCTCTATGTGCCTCTATGTGCCTCGGAGACATTCTTTAAAACCTGTGAGTAAGGTCAATCCAAGCTGAACAGGCAGAGGAAAGAGAAAACCTCTACACTAGCAATTCTTGCTTGTCTGTCCTTCTGGACAGTATCTGACCCTGGGGAGACCTTGGTACCAAAAGCAGCTGGCCAAGAACACGTGGGCCCATATCACAACACAAGCCTGCATCAGCAACATTAGATCCATCCTCTCTTCCCTGGTTACACTTTCCCTAGCCCCACTTATACATGGTGCCCTTGCCTATGCAAATGCCCTGTGCCTACAGCACCCTGCCATGAAGCTAGATCCTGGTCCCTGGCCCCTGGCACCCAGCTCTGATGACAGCTGTCCTCAATATACCAGTGAAGTGGAAATTTAAGGGTTCTTTGGAAAGTCAGTTGTGTTGGATGGGGGCAAACATGGGAGGGGGTGTTTTCCTGAAGCAGACACAGGGGGAAATGCTAAGGTGACTTGTAAAGGAATGTTTCATGAGGCAGCACAGGAGAAATGATGTTCTGTTAAAGCCAGCATGTGAAAGGAGGCGTAATGACAGATTCTTCACTAATGATGCACATGTATTGGTGTGCCTTGCAGTGCACAGCTGAGCTCCATTTGTTGAGACTCCATAGAGAAAAATGCACCGAAACACTTCAGTGATGTGCTGCGGCTTCTACGGACTAGGGCAGAGTGATGTCAGCCGACACAGACTCACGTGCCAAGGCAAGACACGTGCGGAGGCCAGAGCAGTGAGCACACGTGATGATTAGAGAGTATAAAAAGGACTCCACAGTGAACGAGGCTGAACTTGGCTTGCTTACAGAGCTGT
The DNA here is from genome assembly GCF_011064425.1 of Rattus rattus. Taxonomy (NCBI): domain Eukaryota; kingdom Metazoa; phylum Chordata; class Mammalia; order Rodentia; family Muridae; genus Rattus; species Rattus rattus. Next base: position 152,833,535 of record NC_046155.1, on the reverse strand, counting down.
ACAATGCTTGTGGGTCTCCTGTCTTCTCTGATCTTTGCCTTACTGAGAGGCACAGCAGAAAACTCCTGAGGTCCCTCCTGGTCCCTCCTGCTGACTTATGCCGAGGCTGAGGCCTGGTTGTTCCTGCTAGGTGGTACCGCCACTGCTGCTGACCCGACTACCAAACTGGACTGCTGGTATTTCTGTAAGATGTCTGCAAGTGGATGGAGCTGCTGCTGCTGCTGACCTGTGAACTGAACCGCCAATTTCCAGACAACAGGAGGGAGCTGCTCCAACCATTTCTAAACAGGTCCACTTCTTTTCCACTACCTTGGGTGGGTGATGGGCTAAAAGGCATTGAAGAGTCATCATTAAAGGTAGGCATTTGAAAGAACTTAAAGTTACACACCACAGCTTTAGAAACTGTCTCGAATAGTAGTACAGGTCTTTAATCCCAGCCATTAGGAAGCAGGTAGATCTTTCCCAGTTCAAGGCCAGCCAGGACTGCATAATAAGACCCTGTCTCAAAACAGAAACAAAACTGGGGAGACGGCTCGGCAGTTGGGAGCACTGGCTGCTCTTGCAGAGGACCCAGGTTTAGTTCCCAGCAACCACACGGTGCCTTCACAACTCTCTGTAATTCCATTCCCAACTCAACGCCCCCTTGCTTCTGCAGATACCAGCCACACATGTGGCACACACACATTCACAAAGGCAAAATACCCATACACACTTAAAACTTTTTCAAAGCGGTGAGCTGCCCCAGGCAAGATGGCTCAGTGGGTAAGGACACCAGCCACCAAGCTGACAACCTGAATTTGACTCCTGGGCCCCACGTGGCAGAAGTGAAGTGACTCCTGCAAGTTGTCCTCCACGAGGGCGCTGTGACACATATACATAATAGATAGATGGAGTAATAATTTAAAACAGGATAATCAATGCTAAATCCTGTTAGCTCTCACAGGGCTGCAGCTAGTCACCAAAGCGGTCATAGACACCACAAATGTAGGGTAGCTTGGGGTGGTCCTGACTTCTCTATTGCAGTGAAGAAGTGATTCTCCAGACACAATTAGCTCTCATTTCAGGAAGGGGGCCGACCTGCACTGCTGACTCCTCAGCCACACACACAGGAAAAGGACAGGCTACCAATGCTCTGATCCCCTTGCCAGTGACAGCACCAGGACAAAAGGGGCTGGAGGCTGGTGAGGACAGCCTTCCGCGCGGCGTGCACAAGCTCTAACTCAGCACTTCTCCTCGCTTTCTGCAGCAGCTGCAGCTGAGCCCACACCATACAGACCACAGCGATGACCCCCAAACTGGTTTCCCGGCCGGCTGCCAAGCCACCTGCTGATGGTAGGCAATCAGGGACGGCTCTCATCACTTCTGTTCAAAAACCGCTCACAGTTCTCACTGACTACAGAACCCGATGAAGCCCAGACCCATGGCCTGGCATGAGGAGACTTCTGAAACTGGCTTCAGTCAGCCCTGAAGGCGTCGCTTCTGCCTTTCCCCTTTGTGCTCCTCAGCTCTGGCCAAATCGAGCCTCTGCTCCCCAGACACATCCTGAGCTTTCTGCCTCTGCGCTTTGCTCATGCTGTGTTTCCATCTGCAATGCTTCTCGTCCAAATGCTACCCGGTCTCCTGGCCAGCACAGATATTACCTCCTCTGTGAAGCTTCCAAGGATAGCCTGGCTCGCCCTACCTTCCTATGTGACCAGGAACTGGTGAGCGGCTGCAAAACTAACCCAGATGATCACCCCACACTAAGATTCTTACTGGCTTACATCTGTATAGGACCCTGGTATCAGGCACTTTTGGAAGATCTTAAGGTGTTTTTAAGGTGCAACTTAGATTTAGAACCAGGGCCTGGGCACGTGGGATCTGTCCCTCTCACGGATCCCATGATTCCATCTGAATGCCTCTCACAGCACACAATTCCTAGCATCTTATGGGATTCCTCTTAACGTTCGAGTGAAGGCTTGTTTGGTGGCAGGCACTATTCTGGCTTCCGAAATGCAGAACTCACGCTCTCGTGGAACTTGAGGAGACCAACACTAAATGGGAATACCAGGCCAGGTAATAGGAGCTGTGATGGAGACAGCTAATAAATGGTATCACAAGGTCAGGTAATAATGACTGTGCTGGGAAGTTTCTTTGTCAAGTTGCAAAAACTACAGTCACCCTGAAAGAGAGGTCCTCAATTGAGAAATTTCTTCCCTCAGATTGGCCTATACACATTCTTTGGATGATGGTTGATGTGGGAGGGCCCAGCCTACTGGGACAGTGCCCTCTCCGGGCAGGTAGGTAGTCCTGGGTTGAAGCAAGCTGAGCAAGGTGTGGGGAGGAAGCCAGGATCAGCGTTCCTCCACAGTCCTTGCCTCTGCTCCTGTTGCCTTTCGGCCTCGACTTCCCTCAATGATCAACTGTTATAGGGGACGTGAGAGCCAAATAAACCCTTTCCTCCCCAGGCTGATCTGTCAGCCAAGGTCTATCACAGCAACAGAAAACCAGGACAGGGGCTCTCATCAATACGGGAGGGCGTGAAGGAAAAGAAGAGGCCAACTACAGAGAGGGTGGTTAGGGACGGCTTCACCTACTGCGTCTGCCCTCCCATTGAGACAGCACTAGGGTGACAAAGGCCTGTCTCCGACTCACCATTGTGTCTCTCAGCGCCTCCTGCATGGTCCTTGGCAATATGAACTTGCTATAGGCACATATGTGATCACTGTATGAACAAATGAAATAGGTAATGATGGCTCCCCATGTCTCCTTCACAGCTGTGGTTCTCACCATGCCTGAAATACCCACAGGATAGGTAAACTTCACTGTACTGGGGAGAAGTTGTAGGGACACACTTCCTTGGACTAGATCACCTCACAATCGTAGAGCATCAAGCTAATCTGAGGTCCCTGAAGCCAATCTCTTCATTTCAAAGATAAAATTATATCCAGAGAGATGGCGACCCAGTGGGCCAAGGTCACAGAAGAGGGCTGAGGAGAGCAGCTCAGGGAAAGTGACTGCCGGGTAAGCATGAGGACATGAGTTGGGATCCCCGACGTCCATGCAGAAATCTGGGTTACTCAGTTATAACCCCAGCACTGGGGAGGCAGAAACTAGTTGAATTCTGGAGCCCATTGGCCAGTCAGTGCAACCAAATAGATGGGTTTCATGTTCTAACTGAGGCTCTGTCTCAAAAATGAAGGGTTAATCAATACAGGAGGACAACCAAAGTCAGCCTCTGATTTCCATAGGCACACACCCAAACACACACACACACACACACACACACACTCTCTCTCTCTCTCTCTCTCTCTCTCTCTCTCTCTCTCTCTCTCTCTCTCTCTCACATGCACCAAAGGTATAGCTGACAGGAGTCCCCACCAGCACTGACTTCTAGTTAAGATTTATTTCCATTTCATTTTGCTGCCCTGATAAAAACAAACAAATAAAACTTGAAAAAAAAATGACTTATAGGGAAGAAGGGCTTATTTTAGCTCACAGTTCATCACTGCAGTGAAGCCAGAGGGCAGGAGCTTGAGCTAGATAGCTGGTCATACAACATCCACACTCAGGAGCAGTGAGGAATGAAGGCATGCATGCTGCCTGCCGCGTGTTTGCTTGCCTTCTAGCTAGGTAGCTTATTGCGCTCATATAATTCAGCCCCAGGCCTAGGGAATATTACCACCCACAGTAGGCTGGGTCGTCCTGCACCCATTAGTAATCAAGATAATTCCCCACAGACATGCCCACGGGCCAACCTGAACTAGACAGCGCACGGAGATTCTCTTCAGCTGTGTGATTCTAGGCTTTGCCAAGCTGACAGTTAAAAGTAAATAGCACCAGGTTTATCAAACTGAAACACCATTGCCATAGTATCACAATATTATTTTGAGGTCTGTTAAGTCATTGGGCCCATGAAGTAACTCAGTTGGGATCGGGTAAGCTAAGGAAGACCTCAATTTTCTTTGGTTTCAGAATAATCTTCCTCGATGGCTCCAACGTGGACCTGAACATCAACCCTTCACCGTCTTGCCCAGCACCATCCCTCTGTGCCGCCCATACCAAACGAGGTTCACAGAAAGGACCTCCCATGGCAGGCAAGGGGTTGGTGAGTTTGCCACTATGACACAACTCTGATCCTTTTCCCTACTTCACCCTGAGGCATGGGGACAAAGAAATAGGCAACAGCCACCTCAGGCTAAGAAGCCTATGGCTGTGAAACCAGGGACAAGCTACAAGCCTTAGCCAGCAAAAACAGATACGTTGGAAAGACACTGATGTTCTATGTTCCAAATGAGTGTTTGGCCAGGCCAGGCATGGTATGAACAAGTAAACTGTGTCCTAACAGGCAAGTACAGCATTTCATTTCTCTTAAAATCACAATCCAATTGGTTGTGTTCGAAACCAACTCCCTAGATTACCTTCCCAATGGAATCCTCCAGAGCCAAATGGAATCCAGTCAGTGTAGGCCCCCTGGGCCGGTGGAATACCAAGACCCTTTGCCTGGTCTTTCTATACCTCCACAAGTCAGGAATGGAGGACAAAACTGAAGACTGCAAGACATCTGGAGATCCTGAAACACTTTCTGAGTCATTAAGGAGGAATTTGGCTGGGTACGACTCTCAGTGTCAACTCCATTATGCTATATTGATATGTGACTTCTTCCAACTTGGCTCTTTGTACTGAGTAGAAATGAAAGCAAAGTGGAGACGCTTATCAACCGCGGCAGAGGCTCCTAGCTTTGCTGAGCCTTGGAATCAGCTGGGGACCCAGCTCTAGCAAATTGGGAATCAAAGAGCAGGCCCTGAAATTTGCACACGAAGCAAGAGTAGTGGGGGAGTCTTAGGAGCCGGGCAGTGTGGGGAAAGCACAGGACCCACTTCACAGGATAACCACGGAGGAGCACAACAACCAGTGAGAAGCTACAGTTGTTCAGTCAGGGGAATGGGTTTCCCCCATCTCCTGCAGAATGGTGACCACGAATAAAGAATAACGCAGCCCGTGATTCAAAATTGCTACAAGAGGCGTGATGGGAGAGGTCACATACCTTGAAAGGCACACAAGGTGAAGGGTTTGCGCTCTCACCCAATCATTCTACATCGTAAACACACACCAAAGTATCATCATGCCGACTCATAAATGTGAACAATTATTTTACAATTGTATATGTGTGGACAGTTATGCACACTCTGGCAGAGGACAAGAGTGGTCTTCCTCCATAGCTCTCCAAATTATTTGTTTTCAGACAGGTTCTTCCCTGAACCTGGAGCTCACTAGCTGGGCTTCCCTGTGCTAAGATTACAGATGGGCTACCATGATTGCATGTTTACATAGGTGCGGGGGATCATCAGGTATCTCCTCGGCCCCAGTGTTAACAATTATTACTTGTCAATTGAAAATAAATTTAAAACATAACTAAACGGGAGCTGGCAAGGAGACACAGGGAGCAAAAGTATTCGCCACACAAACCGGGCAGTCTGATAAAGGTGGCAGGAGAGAACCGACTTCACCAAGTTATCCTCTGACCTCTATGCACACTCCCCCACCCCCACTCCCACCCCGACACTAGCTGCATAAAATAAAAGAATTAAAAAAAATAATGAAATGGAACTCGAAAGCTCCTCTTGGCACAGAGCCTGGTGCATAATGACTGCACTGTAAGTGTTGACTCTTGTCATTATTTAGTTATTATTAATATATCCCAGAGCCTGGCCAGATAACGTGTGGTCCCTGAAGCATCGGGTTAAGTATCAGCTGGGAAATTAAGAATGTAGAATCTTAGCCTGAGGTCAGATCTGACGATGTCAGACATGAGTGAATAAAACAGTAGATGTGTGGCCAGAAGGCCATGATTTCCCAGGTGTTAGGGGAAAGGTTTGAGGATCTGTCTGTCTATCTATCTATCTATCTATCTATCTATCTATCTATCTATCTATCATCTATCTATCTCAGGCAAGGCTGGCTGCTAATACACAATCCTCTTGTCTCAGCCTCTGGAGTGCTGGTATTATAGGCATACGCCGCCCCCATTCACTTCATCACTCAAAGATTACTGAGTTAGTTATTCTAGAAATATTACTCCAGATTACTCTAGAAAAAAAGGTGCCGTGCAGAGTGATACCGCAGTGGTAAAGATGGGCCTGATCTGTGCCTCAAGCAATTTATAAGAGATCAACAAGAAATCTCTCTCTCTCTCTCTCTCTCTCTCTCTCTCTCTCTCTCTCTCTCTCTCTCTCTCTCCTCCCTCCCTCCCTCCCTCCCTCCCTCTCTCCCTCTCTTCTCTGAAATCCATGCAGTGGAAAAAAGACAGATGTGAAGGAAATGCAGAGAAGGGAGAAATTATTTAGGGCCTGGAGCTCAGGGACACCTTCTCTCAGAGGGGCCGTGTTAAGCTGAACCTGGCAGGCAGAAGGCAAGTGAGCGAGGGATGGGAGCGCTGCTGCAGACATGGAGGTGGGCTGGAGAGGTCGCAGTCCAGGGCTGCCAGTGAGCCCCTCAGCTAAACCTGGAAAATGGAGGCAGGTCTGTCCCGGCTGGGGTGACATCCACAGACAGCCGCTCTGAATCCCTCACCAGAGCACATAACAAACCACTGAACCCCAAATCCTCTTAGAAATGAGCTGGGACAAACACAAACATTTCTGAATCGGTACTAAAATTATTCCCAAGTCTGTTTCCTCCCTTGGAGAGAATTCATATGACTTTGAGTATTAGTAGATGCTGGAAAGATGGCTGAATGTGTGAACAAAGGAAGAGATATATGAGTCTACAGCCTAGCAGCTGAGCGGGGAAGAGCAAGGGAGAAACGCCTCACATTGCATCATGGCAGGAAAGGAAGGGGTGAGAGGAAGGATGGTGAGGAGAGGCAGGTGTAATGCTTAGGACGCTGGTGTGACTGGGCAGGCGAGAAGCCACCAAGTAGGTTAAAGACAATAGGGACGGTAGAAAAGGGGGTGAGGGGAGATGACAAAGGAGTGATTGACTGCGGGACCAGGAGAAAGGATCATAGAAGCCTGGAGGCCTGTGTCCAGGAGCATGACATCAGAAAATGAGAGGTCAGAGAACATGGTGTTTCCTGCAGATGTCAGTTCACTGCATCCTTGTGAACTTGAGATCGTGGACCCGTCGTGTCTGAACCACACTTCTCCTAGCCCCTCCACTACTCTGACCTGTGGCTGCTGGAGTCTTGCTGGTTTCTGCCTGTTCTCAGGTGTCAGGCTGCTCTGCTCTGGGGACTCTTCCCAAGTAGGTCCCTTGCAGCTCCTTGCTGTCAGCAGCTCAGTGAGCACCATTAAAGCTACGACTTGTACTTTCCAGATGCCCTCAGAACTACCCAGATCCCTTACCCTGCTCTCTTTTTTTTAATTTTTAATTTTAAAGTTTTATTTTGTTGTTGTTGTTTTTTAAGACGGGGTCTCACAGAGCAGAGGCTGTCCTCGAACTCAATGTGTAGCAGAGGATGACCCTGAACTCCTGACCCTCTGGCATGCTAGAATTAATGGCATGCACCACCGTGCCCAGTTGAATGTGGTCCTGGGGAGTTGACCTAGAACTTGTAGGTCTAACAAGAACTCTACAAATGCAACTTAGCCCATCTCATAGTAGATAATCTTATCTATCAGATCTAGGTTTAATAGAGATTGTCTCTCATTAAAATGTAAGCTAACAAAGATTTCTGTCCAGTTTTCAGTTGCCTAAACCAGTATCCTCGTTCGTGCTCAGTTTAAGACTATTTAAGATTCGTGCCCACTTCACAGATGAAGACACTGATACTGATGCACGGAAAGAAAATGTGCTTTCCCTGAGTGGTGGTTTTTACCAGTGGTGGGAGGCTGAGTGCAAGCAGATCTGTCCCAGGCCACGGTGTTGGGCAAGTTTCACTTGAGACAGCCCAAGGGTTGAGGCTATGATGTCCGATACAGCCAACAGCCACCATCCTCAAAGACAGTGCACTTGCCCTGGCTGGGAGTTGAGGCCATATCTTTAGGTCTTGATCTGCCTGTGGCCTGAAAAACAAGCCCTCTAACAGAGATCACGAAGAGAGCAAACGGCTCCATTTTCCAAGTGCACGTTTGGAGAATCAGGCCAGCTTCTCCAGTGAAGCGGCTGCTAATTTCTCCAGCTGCCTAGATTGTCAAATTACAAACTTATCTTCGGGGAAATGTAGCTAACAAAGGGACATGTTCCATTTCCCTTTTTACCACCCATCCTGTGGCTCTGACTTGGTTTAATTGCCGTCCCAACCCTCCCTCTCCGAATCCACACATCACAAGGCGTGCATTTATAGTGCCTCGCATTAATATACTGGAGCTTCTCAGAATAAACGGGTTTGGCAAAAAATGTAATTATTTCCAGCAAAAGAGTTGGTTCTACATTTTGACAGACATCTGATACATTATTGTACTCAATGCTAAGCTGTGAATCTGCAAAAAAAAAAAAAAAATTTAAAAGAAAGCATTATTTTAAGGTTCGGGCCTACTCATTATTAAATTATAAAGCTGGTCATTTGTGATGAGTCAGCACGAAAACAGAAGGCGGGCATGAAAGGCTGCAAGCAGCACGTCTTCACGTGACCCCCGACACCTGCAAGCCAAGGCCACCATGAAGGTGACACAGCCTAAGCATGACACAAAAGCTAGTGCCCAGGACAGAATATTTATTATCGGGGTTATTTTCCTGGTAACAGAGCCCTTCACATTGTTCATTTGCTTATGCACAATTCCCTCACCCCTAGAGAGAGGATGAGTGCCATAGAGACAGGGGCCATGGGGCTGCAGGGAGTAAGACTGGGCAGGGCAAGCAGAGGTCAGCAGGGTGAGGACAGACGAGAAAGAGACAGATACCAGTTCGTGCAAAGGTTGGGAAAATAGAAAGAGCACGTGACTCCCGGAAAGCAATTAGAACCAGCCTAGGAAGGCACTCAAAACAGCCACAGCCCCTCCCTTTGTGCTGAAGACAAAATGCAGACTTCTTAGTAGAATAGTAAGTGACCCATCCTCTTTCACCTAAAGCCCCAGCCAAGTGACCCCAGCCATAGGCACCAAGCCCCAAGCACTCGGTCTCGATGTTGAGATGGGGGAGCTGGCTTGAACAGAGAGCTCGGTGAAATCCGAGGTACGGGACATGCTGAATCATCTGCACTTCAGGAAACCATGTCCTTGGGAGGCAGGAGTATCGCTTACACGTGGAACTGTTCCTGTCCACGAAGGACAAACTGTGAACCGTTTAACACTGGCCTTCAATTATTAAAGGAGCCCAAATGAGCTATGACAGGAAGACAGATCACATGCTCAGACCAGGCCCTGGAAGCCTGGTCTTATTCTTCCCTGTCAGCACCAGCTAGAGGAAGGCAGAGGGGTCTTGTGGGAGTGTCAGGATCAGATTATGACCAGGGCCTCTGCAGATCCTCTAGGGAGAGACAGCCATGCTCAGCATAAGGATGGGAAGGCACACGAACCTGAGTCTGCAGGGCGCTGATGTATCCTGGGCATCGCACGCACAGATGGCAAAGCCTGCACTGACTTTTGCTCCTTGGTGGGCATCTGACTTCCTTGGGGACATTCAGGAGTGTCCCTAGTTCTCTGCCTGAAGATCTCAGGAGCAAGCAGCACAATCAAGACAAGGTCTGGAATCAAGCCCAGCCTGAATTCTTGCTCTATAGCCTCAGTTTCCCCATCAATAAATGTAGATCCACAGGGCTCTGGGAATTAAATAATAAACCACTGCGCACTGGGCATCATGTGCTTAAGAGATACACGTTATACTTCGTTCCCCATTCCCTTTATCCCTTCCTTTTGTACCCCAGAAAATTAGAAGTCTTCCAGGGTTACCGTGTGTATGCATGTGTGTGTGTGCCTGTGTGCCTGTGTGTGCATGCAGGTATATGTGCACATGTGTACATGCATGTGTGTGCACGTGTGTGCATGCAGATGTGTGTGCATATGTGTATATGCATGTGTGCATGTACATGTGTGTGCATGCAGGTATATGTGCACATATGTACATGCATGCAGAGGCCAGAAGTTGATGTTGGGTGTATTCAATTCTTCCAACCTGTGTTTTCGGACAGGGTCTCTTACTGAACCTGGGACGATTTCAGATTTGGCTGGCTGACCAGCAAGCTATCGATCCACCTCTTCCTGCCTCCCTGAGATGAGGTGACAGATGCTTGTGGCCGTGGCCTGGTTTTTAATGTGGGTTCTAGAGGTCCAACTTACATTTCCACACCTGCAAGGCAAGCACTTTAAGCACTAAGCCACCTCCTTAGCCCTCCATCTTATTCTCCGAGACAGTCTCCTACGAAGCCTGTAGCTCACCAGTCCCCTAGGGCTGCTGGGTAAGCGCCAGGGATCCACCTGTCTCCATCCCTCCAATGCCGAAGTACGGGTGTGCACTGCCGTGCTAGGCTTTCCTGAGAGCTCAGGTCCTCGTGTTGCCTGGCAGGCACCTTACAAACAGAGCCAGCTCCTTATCCCTTTTCACCTTTTCTGAGTACAGAATAAAACTTCTATTCTGTGGGGCATTTTCCTGACTTGACACTTTGACTGTGGCATTTCTCCTAATGGCAAGCAAAGGATAATGGGTCCACAGGCTCTTTCACATCTCTCCCAGCTCCCACCTCGGACATCCTACCCTCCCCATTATACTGTTTGCCTTCCTGTCTGACTGACCTTTGCCGACATGGATCTGTGAACTAGGGTGGAGGCAGTGCAGGCTCCAGGTTCCTAAGAAGGCAGAAGTCATGGATGGACCGTAAGTGTTCAGATGTGAGACACACAGCAGCGTTTGCTGTTTCCTTGTCCTGAGCCACCTTCTCCCTCTGCCTATTGATTTCTGTATACTCACTGCTCTAACTCTGTATGGGCCCGGGGATCACCTCTAGGCTTAGCCTGGATTCTGTCCCTGGCCTAGTTTAAGCCATCCCTAGAAAGTGGGGGCCATGCCTCATTGCCCTCTGCTCCACCCAGAGGCTGGCTAGCAGTAGTGGGGTGAGAGGGACACAGTGCCAGAGGGCCTGGTCCTGAGACATGTTCTTAGAAGTTTTGTCCTGAGGCCAAGAAAAATATTCCCTGGGATGGAAACGCTCCAGGAAGCCAAGACAATGACAAAGGAGCTGAATAAGGCAGTCCCCAGAGACGTCTAGTACTCTAGAAACCTTCATACCCTCACGCGCACCGCTCACACTAAGGGTGGGTCTGCGGAGAAGGGAGGAGGTGGTGCAGACTTCAGACTCTCGGGAAAAGGGGTGCTGTACATGGGCCAGGGAGTCTTTAGAGAGTGCACAAAAAAAAATGGCTGACATTTCCAATTTAACACAGTGCTGGGTGACGAGTGTGCACAAAGTCCCAGCCTCTCCTGCTCCCACGGTGCCTAAAACAACCTCATTGTGCCACACCAGCTTCATAGCACGGCATGGCATAGCCCTCTCAGTTGTGACTGTCTGTAGGAGACCCACACAAGTCAAGCCCCACGGCTCCCAAGGCCTCCCTTTCTCCCTGAGGATACACGGGCAGTTAATGGTTGCCAAGAGAGATTTTTTTCCCTTCAGTCAGTGGTACAGCACTTGGTAAGTAGTCTATAATTAAGAAAGAAACGTCAATTAAACTCTCTGGTCCGCCATCCTGCACTTGAGTTGAGTTCTTTCTGTTATTGGTGCCCTGTCTGAGGTGAATGAATGTTTGCTTACATCTCCCCGTGAAAGGTTCAAGGAGCACTCACCATCAACTTGGCATCCTAGGATGCGCACCTCACTCCCCAGTTAAACAGCAAGCCTTGAGGGAATCTGCACCCACCACACTGGCCCTAGGCATCTCGCATGGTGCGCGCGCATCCCAGTTCAAAGCTCTGCCAAGTCCCTTCAGTCTCCAAGCTCTGCGTCTCCCAGAGTGTAAAGTATAGATGGTGAGGACCTGACCCTTGAGGAGGAGAAAATGAACGAGCACATGGGAAGCCTTCGTCCGGTCCAGGGTGAGACGGAGGGACGTCAAACCACTCAACAACAGTTAGCTAGTGAATGGAGCCGACGTAATGAATTTGGGGTAAGAGAAAGTGATAAACATTCAAGGAAATGATTGCAGAATTGTGTGATAAATAATTTAGCAGGGATGCATCTCAATTACAGTCGAACATAGTGGAGCGCAAGCACCAGGTGTCTCCTGGGCGTAAATGAAAAACATCAGGGAGGAAGAAATAGAGTCTTAAGAACTAAAGCAGGCCTGAGAGAGAGAGCACTGTGGCAGGAAAGAGACCAGCACCAGGACAGGGCAGAGGTCAGCATCAGAACAAGGCACAAGCCAGCATCAGAACAGGGCTGAAGGCAGCATCAGAACAGGGCTGAAGGCAGCATCAGAACAGGGCTGAAGGCAGCACCAGGACAGGCAGAGGCAGCATCAGGACAGGGCAGAGGCCAGCACCAGAATACGCCGTGTTTGGGAATTGTGTCTCCACTTACAAGTGGATCTGTTCTACTCCAGGAGAGATCAGGAGGCAAATACAGCCTGTCTGATTTACCTGAGACCCTGAATCTCTTCCCGTGATGCTGAGGACCTCTGTGGGGTTCTACCAATGGCAAAGGCACCTACGGGGTTGTACAGATAAACTGAGGCAACAAAGGAGCTTGCTTTCAGTCACGGGGAAAGAAACAGGGAGGATGAAGGAAGGCAGTCCCAGGAGCAGGAAGCGTCCCAGAGGAACCGCAGCTGGCCCTGGGGGCTGTGCCTCCAACCCAGCAAAGGCCCTCTCCATGCGTGTTCCTCTTCCACTGGACTAGCCACAGAGCAGAGTGAAAGTGGAAAATTCCAGCAGGAAAATTGGACCAAAGTGAGCAAGCCCAGAGGTCACAGTCACCACCGATGAGTGGACAGAGCCACCTCCAGCCGGCCTGGCTGGGATCGGGGCCAGCAGTTTTCTACTTCTGCGCAAACTCAGAGCACGAGTTCCAGGGACAAAACCTTTCAGGTGTACTTCTTCTTCAAGCCATTTACAGAAACCCAAGGTCCTCTGGGCACTCCCGAAAAAAAAAAAAAAAAAAAAAAAGAAAGAAAGCTTTGCATTTAATCTCGTCTCAAAGGTAGAGCAATGGCCTCTTTGTCCTACAAGGCTGGGCACCAAGAGAAGGTATCTCTAAGGTGCCCACCAGCTGTCAGATACACACTCCCGGCAGAAAAGAACAACACTGTCCACTGGAGAAGCCTCAGTGTAATGGCCCTGTGCAGGGCAAGAGAGGGGGAAAGGAGGAGGGTGAATGGTGCAGGCTCAAGACTGTGCCACACACAACGGTAGCCACCGCTGCTTCCTTCCCCAGTTCCCGTCTGACTAGAGCGAGCTAACGAGTGGGCAGCAGCAGCACTCGGTTCAGCTGCTCAGACCCCGTGCTTCTTCCTTATTAAAAATAAAGAGGCCCATGGGCTCAGCCTGACAAAAATGCACACAGAGAGAGGCACATTTCCCTTTTTAGGAAAGTTTTGCGTTTAAAAGAAAAGGAAAAGGAAAAACAAAACCAGTGTCTGTTTACTAAGTACCAAGACCCTGGCGGGCAACAGCAAGGCCTTAGGCAGCTCCTGTCCGCAGGTTCAGGAGTTGTCTGCTGGAGCCCCACACTCCCAGTCCCCTGCTCCTTCTCAGCCGCTGCGCCATGCTGGGGGCCCAGAGTGCTTCCTGACTCCCAGTGGCCGGGATGGCAGTGAGTCTGCAAGTGTTCCGTGCTCTGTAAAGGACTTCGCTAACACCTACTCAGCCACCACCTACTGCAAGCCTACTAAGTGCCAGACATTGCTCCCCCTCAACTGTTAATGGCATCCCCAGTGCTATAATTTTCCCAGTTTGGCCTCAAGATTCCGGTTCTGGCTGGTCTATGGGTGTGAGGGCACTCAGGCTCTTTCTTTCCTCCCCAGCTAGGGTATTAGTCACCAGCCTGCATCAGGAGACACTTAATGACATCCAGCCCTAGGAGGTCCCAGGACACACTGGTACAGATGATGGTAGGGACAGAAAGGATATTTGCCACTTCTACTGCTCCAGTAGCTTCCAGAAACTTCCAGAACAAGGTCATTTCACAAGCAGGGTCAAAGGCAAAAGGGTAAGCAGGTAAGCAAGGGACAAACTCCTAGGTCTCCCTGTCTGTCTCCCTGCAACCTAGTGCCTACTTGCATGGGTAAAGCCCCCGGCCTTCCCTGCAGGCTCATCTCCCCCGGAGAGTTCTCAAGTCTCAGCAGGCTTCCCTCCTAGGTTACCCCTGTTCCTTGGTTTTCACCAAAGGTGCATCTGTCTCCCTGAATGATTCAGACCCAGCCCTGGGTCAGAGGTTGGGGAAGTATGACCTTGAGTTGCTTCCTCTCTGAACCTCCACATAATAACTTGGTCCACCAAAACCAGACTTTTGTTTTGCGACTCTTTCTACAAACCACCTCAGTGCAGAATGTGTCCCGGAGCCTCCTGAGAACACGCTCACTCCACAGCTTCCTCTCTGTCCCCCAGCACAGATCAGCATCTACAGAACAGTAAGCCCACAAGAAATACGTAGGGAATGAAGTCTGCCTATCAGATAGTCTGCTCCTAATCCCCTCCCTCCAGCCACTCCCCATCCCTGATAAATGAACTATTTACTGCCTGATGTTCCCTGGCCACATTCTAGGTCAAACTCACCTGCCTCGTTCTCAAGATGCCCCCCCCTTGCCACTTGGTACTTGCTCTGACAGTCAGCACACTAACTGCATTCTGAAGTCTAGGGCTGGCTCCATGGCTTGGACCCCATTAGCTCCTGGAATCTAAGAGTTCGATCTGGATACTTAGCCGTCTGGGACCTTTCGGCACCACCCACTTCCCCTTGTCCAGTGAGGAGGAAATGCAAGTCCTCAGCCACCTGCACTGCTGAGCATCAAGCCTAGCATGAGGGCTCTCGGAGAGCCACACAGAGAGGCCTCACATCGCCAAGCAGGAAGGGCCCCAGGCTCGTTCAAATAGATCGACACTCCCAGCCCGCGGCTGTGCAGCTGCCCTGAACCTGATAGTGCAGTTCGTGTTATTTCTACGTTTTCATCCCCTTTCCAGATCAGTGGAGAAGCTGGACAGTGGGGAGTGCCTATCTGTAGCACCTTGCAGGCTGAAGAGGAAAGGTCACAGGTTCAAGGCCTGGACTACAAACCAAGACCCTGTCTCAAACAAAGGAGGTCAGCAAAAGAAAAGTATACGTATATCACATATACCACAGTGGGAAACTGATAACCTGGGACTCAACCTCGCTCTCTCCTGCTAATTGAGTGTGTGACCTCAGCTAAGCTGGTGTCTTGTTCTGGATTGCTGTCCCCTTCTGGAACCACGGACACAGACTGGAACCATCTGTAAGATCCCTCCTAGGCCTGATGTTCAGCGACAACTGCTCCTCCACACAAGCTCGGCTCTCAGGCCATAGCACCAGCTCTGCTGGAAGCATGACAGAGATCCAGTGTAAACCAATCAGACCTGAGGAACCAGAACCCAGACTTAATAAGATCCAATGTGATTCTTCACGTGGATTTGAACGTTTGAATGTCACTATCCTACACTGTAAGGTAGATTGTCTTGTAAGTTGTCATGAGGGGTCAAGCGCACCATAGAGCTGGATCTCAAAGCAGTGTCCCACCCACTCACCTCCAACCCTCATTCCAGACCCCAGCATAGGCTTGCTTCCAAGTATCTTCCAAGGCCCTTGTCTGGAGAAGGCCTGACCCCACCCTCCAGCCCCCAACTGTGACACAAGGCCTGAGAACAGCTGAGAGGTGAACCATTTCTAGCAGACTTTACTGCTATTTCTCTAGTGAGGAAGAAGGCAACGGTGCCAAGTTCAGTCATGGGAAGTTCAACCCAGACTCTCAGCCATGGAGAGGGAGGAAGGGGGAGGGGGTGGGGAGAGGGGAGAAGGTGGGGAGAAGGAGAGAGATCCAGAGAGAGAGAGGTGGGGGGGAGACGGGGAGGGGGGAGAAGGGGAGAGGAGGAGAGGGGGAGAGAGGGAAAGAGGGAGAAGGGGAAAAGGAGAGAGGGAGGGGGGAGAGAAGGAGAGAACTCCAACTGACTACCTCAACTTCCCCTGTCAGTTTCTGCCAGGTGTCACGAACATCCAATTTGCTGGTGTCATCTCTATTTGTTCTCCTTACGTGGAAGCCATGTCCTAGAGACACTTTGCTCTGCTCAGGATTCGCTCAACTAGAAACCCCAGGTGGCTGCCTTAGAGGGGCTTCCCATATGATTGTGGAAAGACACCTAGAATTCTGCAGTTCCATCTTCTGCCCCTCATTGCTTGCTATTAATTCTCTTCCTTTGTTCTTTAATAAACCCATCCATCCACAACAAAAATAGGCTATGGTAGCTCATTCCCCATATGTAACGGGGCTTCTAGAAAGATCTAGGCCACCCCTGGGCAATCGCGGCATCTTCTACAAGGAGCTGAAGGGAGAATTCACGCCACGGGCATTCACTGAGTGACCGGTAACTAAGAACGAGGATCGAGAGCCTGGCGGAAATGCTGCAAGATCCTTTGAGACGCAGCTGCCTTCCAGAAAAGAAAAATCTTCAATAACTTAAGAGTTTCTAAGTTTGAAATCTTTTGCTAAAATGGCTTAAAAATACTAATTACGCACGGAAGTCTAACCATGAAGCAAGCATTAGTGGCTCTAGAGAGCCTTCTCTCCTGGAACTCTGCCCGCTGGCACTGAGCAGAACTCTAAAATCAGCAAAGAGGTCACCTCGGAAACCACAGCCCTCCTACCTACCGTCACCCCAGTCACAAGGCAGCCCTCCCTACCAGGAGCTCAATCTCAACTGGGATGGAATGGACAAGACCTCTCTCACCAGGATCCTCTGGCAGGGTACCACAGGGAGAGTAGGGCTGGGTGGCCAGCAAAAGTGGTAAGGGCTAGAGCTGAATTAGTCCTGAGGAAAAGAAGGGCAAACAAGGAAGAAGCCATACCAATCGGCTTTACAGAGCAGACCTTAATTCCCACTTGGTGAGCCTTTAGCTGTGAAAGTCTCACTCTGCCAGGAGGGTGCAGAGAGGCAGACCAGAGGTCTATCCCTGGCCCTCACTAGGGTGTTCTATGCATGACTCTCCCTGTCTCTACAGATGAGAGATGGTCACTTGCTCCGTTAGCGTGACGCCTGACCTGCGCTCTACTGTATACTTAGAATTGCTCACGTGGGTCACATGGCCCTTGGTGTGAGGGCAGAGTTTAACTGTCTCATTTCCTAGCAATGTGAAAAAGGGAGATTAGGGCTCGCTGACTGTGACATGTGTTTCCAGCATATAAGAAAGGGTCCCTTCTCAGAGTGCTCTTGATGTCACACTATTTAAAAACAAACAAAAAAACTAACAAAAAAGCTAACAAGCTGAAAGCCAGGCTCTGGAAACCTACATACTAAAACCTCCCCACCAGCTCACAACTTCAGGGTCACATGACTACGTAGGACCTCATTTCCCTACCAACCATGAGTAGAGACCTGTGAGACACTCTGCAAGCCATTAGCCACAGCTCTAGTCAGCCTCCCCGAATAGATCGTCAAGCTTTTCCAGCTCCACGTAGACTCTAAGACGTGAAGAGACAGAACTGATCGCCACTGTGCTCCTTGACTGTGACTTCTATTGCCCTGCAGGCTGTGGGAAGGCCACTGTGAGCGGCACCGGCAGGGAGCAGGACACTAGTCCTTGGGGGTCCCTACTGAAAGCTGACCCCAGTGGGTTACTGAGATTCACTGGCTCTAGGATGTGTGTGTGTGAGACACTGGGTTCATCAGGCAGCCCATCAGCAGGTATACATCTTGTACTTTTGTCTGTCCCATCTGCACTACACGCTTTGTGAGGACACGGTCGCAAAGCCTGACTCCAACTATGACGGCCTGCACATGTGCACATGGCAGTTCCTTCAGGAATTCTTACAGAGCAAGCAATGGGAAAACCCAAGCAGCAAAGAAGAGCTGACAAGTCATTTACTCAATTCTGCTGATGGCTGTCAAGACTGCCCTTCCAACCACAGCCCTTCCAACCGTCCTCGGCTGGACCCGAGAGGAAGGAGAAGACCCTGGGGGATTGGAAGATTGAAATGTGGGAAAATGGGGACTCACAGCTTGGACCATTTCCTGGACCGAAAAACCTAATAAACTGGCCCTGTTGCCTGGTCAGATCCTGAAACATTGTGTGCTGCTCTTAGTAGAATTTTCAGGTCAGAATACTTTGGAGAAACCGAGTGGTATTTATGTTTTTGTTGCTTCATCGTGAGGATTAACGTTTGCTGAATTCTGATCTGTAGAATTCTATGCCACTAACTAGGACTTCTGCAAACGGAAAGTTCCAGAACCTCTCTGGGCCACCTACTTTGGTGAGTGTAAAATCACTTAAGTAAGGCAGGTTGACTCCGGTGGAATAGCCTGCATTTCCTACCCGCTTACGTAACTGCATTGTCAAAGAGCACCGATAACCAGCGCTGTCATTTCACGTACCCCTAAGGGGCAAACATCCTCCTTTGGGGCTCTTTCTACATTTGTTTTCAATCGTCAGATCCCCAGAGGGGGGAATCAAATCACTGCTGCTATTCTGAACCTGGTGCTCTGGGCGGCCACTCAGGAGACAATAGGACAGCTCCATTTCTGATCTCTCTCTGAGGCAGGAAGATATCCTGTGGCATAAAGGAGAGATGGAGCGTGTGCGTGTGTGAATGTGTGTGTGTGTGTGTGTGTGTGTGTGTGTGTGTGTGTGTGTGTACATTCAAAATATAAGAAGGAAACCCAAAACAATAGACTGCAGGGAGGAGCTGGGGGAAATGCCCTTTGGAACCATGATGCATTGAAAGGCAACTTCTGTTATTACGTAAGAAGCTACACTTTCCCCAGCATCCCATTCACGTATTCATTCAGCCAACATCCATGGGAAAACCATTAAGTACCAGGCACTGTGACAGGCAGGGAGCAGAACGCTGGCACTCTCCCACAGTGCTCCTGCCCTCAGTCTGTGTGGGTTTTTCATTCTCTGTTGTCTCCGGTCGGGTTTAAATGCTCTCCCTCCATGAGGTCTCCCCTGACCGACACCCATCCTGGATGAACTTAGGCTGGTCTGGTGCATATCACCACCACTATTCATATTCTCTCTAAATCCGCCCCCATATCTTTCCCTCCCCTCAATATTGTGCTGCATTTTATGTATTGGTTTGGGGGGGGGTGGGTGTAGGAATGCCGTGGTATGCACGTGCAGGTCAGAGGACAACTTCTGAGAGTCAGCTTGCTCCTTCCGCTATGTGAATCCTAGGGCTCGAGTGTGGCTCTTTGGGCTTGAGAGCAAGAGCCTCTGCCCGCTGAGCCATCTCCACAGCCCCCTACCATTCCTCCGACGCTTAACAGACTCATCGTTCTTCTCCATCGGATAGGGAGAACCATGTAGGTGGGGGCTGCCTCTCCTGTGACTAGTATTGGCTAAATTACAGAACATTAATCAATGCTCCGGAAATGATTTTTTAAAAAAACCCTGAAGCTTATAGGGGTAAAAACTCTTAAGCCCTGAATACACTGAAAGATGTGCAGGATCGGAGTTTGGCTAACTCTCATCAGAACCCAATGTCACCACTCATTAGCTCTGTCCCCATGTAGGCCCCGTCAGCACAGCACAGAGGTGGCTGGCCCAGAGGAGACCTTCAACAGACGATACCCTCCTGATCCCGCCTAACCCTAAACTCTCTCACCATCAAGAAAGAACCCATAGCACCAAGGCAGGACTGGACCCTACAGGACTCATAGAGGCAGAATTCAGACGTGAGAAACAACACAGCTCCTGGGGACTGCAGATAAAACTCTAGCCGCCCTTAATTTGATTAAAGAGAACCATTGTCCCAGCCCTACCCTAAAGATGGAAAACAAACACTGCCACCATGGGGAGAAGATGGTGGAGACAAAGCCAGTTCCTCGTGCCAAAAAAAATGGCATTGGGAGAAGACGGACGACTCATACAAAGCTTGCCCTGAACTCTGCCGTCCATAAGTAACTCTTGAGGGGGCTAACGGTCTACATTGTCAGAGTAGGACCAGCCAAGGTAAGGCTCCACCGTGCAATGGGGCCAGCACCAAGCCAAGGCCCAGAGGACAGGGTTCAACGCAAAGCCAGGCCACCTACTGGTGTGCAGTTCAGAAGAGCGTGTGTCTTCTCTAGGTGTCATCTCACCACCAGCAAACTGAGAGGACTAAAGAGCATGGTAGCTAAGGACCTTACAGAGCTGAAGCTGTACTGCAGGTACACGTCAGCCAGTCAGTCCGTCCCACCGCAGTGGTGTCTGTGGTGCTGTTTTCACACCGCAGACGGAAGTTTGAGGAAGAGTGTATTTCTAGTATTTCCTCGGTCTTTTTCAGTGCCCCAGGTTCCGCACAGTGCCCACTCGGTCAGTATCTGAGGTTTGGTAGCACCGTCACCCATGTACCCAGATTGTCAAGTGCCTAGTCATTCAGGTATCCACTCCAAAACTAGCCTGGGTGCTGTAAAGACTAACCAAAATACCGCCAAGTAAGACTTACCAAGGAAACAGTTCTCTCCTTTGACTGCTTCCTGTGGTAATAACATTAACACTTTTAATGAATTGCTGGCCTGCACGGAAGATCAGGCTTCTGCTAGAAGGGACCTGGGGGCAAAATAAAATGCTCGCTTCACAAACAGCGCCACGTAGGATAAAGTGCTCCACACACAAATTTAACTAATAACGTACTCCACTTTAGACCTCGTTCTTACGGAAGGCCTAGAACTGATATCCAATATGCGAGGCTTGAGATACGCCCCACCCCCCACGGAAGCATCACCCAACATCCAGCTGGCATGCCCTACCTATTTTGGAGAGCAACAGAAACAAAGTAACAAGATAAGAATACAGTCCTTAAGCAAGAGCTGACTCTAGAGGTCAAACAGCTCAAGCAGTGAAACAGGTGGCTCTCTGGAACTCAGTCCACGCTCCAGAAATCTCTGTCATGTGCACCTGAACTGAAGAGCACGCAGCTCAAAGCCTTGCCCGGGAGCTCCACTGCAACCAGGTAACCCTGGGCAGGGCTTTCAGCACAGGGCTCGGGCCCGCAGCACTAGTAGCAACACCTGGAACTTGGTAGATATCAATTCTCAGGCTCCACTCCAAATCAAGTGAAACAGAAACTCTGGGATTCGAGCAAGCTATTTTCGCAAGCCCTCGGGATAATCCCAATGCACGCCAATGTTCAAAATCCCTGCCCTGGAACGTCCAAATTGCTGTGATGCAATAAAAACAGCACAGAACTCAGCTGTCAACTAAATCTAATAATAATAATTTTATTATTGATAGTGGTGGTGGTGGACTAGAGAGATGGCTCCGCAGTTAAGGGTACTGGCTGATTCCTAATACCCAAATGGTGGCTCACTATATTCTGTAACGCCAGGTGATCACACGCCCTCTTCTGGCCTCTGAAGGTACTGCATGCATATGGTGCACAGACATAATAAGCAGGCAAAATACCACACACTTAAAATAAAAATAAGTAGAATTACTAACCAAACAGCATGCAGGGGCTGGACTTAGGCCCTACACGTTTGTAGCAGATGTGCAGCTTGGTCTTCATGTGGACCCCCTAACAATTGGAGCAGGAGCTGTCTCTGACTCTGTTGCTTGCCACTGGACCACCTTCCCCTAGTGGGAGAGGAGGTGCTTAGACCCATTGCAATTTGAAGTCCCAGGGTGGTACGGTGCCCAAGAGGGGGCTTGCCCATTCCTGAGGAGAAGAGGACCGAGTACTGGGGAAAGAGATTTGTGAGAGTGGGGCAGGAAGGAGTGGAAGGGGGGGTACAACCGGATGTAAATTAATTAATAAATTAATGCATGAAAAATAAAAAATAAGTACATATCAAGAGAAATTAACATCAGATAAAACAAACGAATTCTACTTTGAGACGGGATGCCATGTATCTCAAGCTGGCCTCCAACTCAGGGACCAAAATGAACTTCAGGTCCTCTTGCCTCTGCAGCTCAGTTGTTAGGACTGCAGGCGTACGGTGCCTGTATGGTACACAGTTACTCAGGGCTGCGGATGAAAGCCACGGCTGCATCCCTGACAGGCAAGCAATCTACTGACTGAGACACACCCACCACGGCTCGACAACACAGAAAATGTGATCCTACATTCTGGTATTCTGGAAAGGCAAGTTTACAGGGAGGGCAGACAGAAATGCCAGCTCTGATGCAGCAGGGGCTATGGACCTTCCTTTCCCAACAAGAGCCTCTTCCATGCTGAGGCGGAGAACTTCACCGCAGAGGTCTTCCCAGCATCCACCTCTAAGACCGACACACAGCAACCAGTTAGGGCCACTGTTCCTTTGGGTCTCCCACCTCTGTCTTGGAGAGGGCACTTGTGTAAACAGAAGACAGGGTGGAAAACAGAAGTGGAGGAGCAATGAAAGCCCAGGAGGCTCCTATATTAGCTAATTATCTCACTGCCGAGACCAAATACCTGACGACAATAATTTAAGCAAGGGATTTGGGCTCGCAGTTTGAAGGGATGTGATCCATCAGGCTGGAGGCATGGTGGGCATGCACCAACAGTTCGCATCGAGTCCCTAAGTCAGGAAGCACAGAGATGAAGGCTCCCGCTCAGCTCACTGCCTCCTCTCCCACCTTTTTATCCAGGCTAGAACCCCAGGCCACAGGGCTGCATCGCTTACACTCGGGGTGGGCTTTCTCTCCTCCATCAAACCTCTTATTAAATGTGCACACACACACACACACACACACACAGAGAGAGAGAGAGAGAGAGAGAGAGAGAGAGAGAGAGAGAGAGGAGAGAGAAGAAGAGGAGAGAGAAGAAGAGGAGAGGAAGGGAGGGATGGATGGAGGAAGAGAGCCATTCCAATTAACAATGGAGATTAACCACTGCAGTCACTAAATAAAAAAAAAAATGTAGGGAGACCTTTAAGGAAGATGAAATAAATGTATGGGGACACATAGGGACATTGCTCAAGTCGTAATTTTCTGAGCCCCAAATAATAAATTAAAGATCTGTCTAAGGAGAAAAGGACTGGTGAAGAATTATCCAGCCATTTCTTGACCCCTGCCAGTGGTGAGTAAAAAGAACCCCACACCACTTGGTTTCTGCCCAGAGCTACTGTTAGGGCCTCTCTGGTGTCTGTAAGGCTGAGTGGGAATGGACGTGCGGAGCAGCGGGCAATGTGGGCACTGTCAAGTAAGCTTGCTGAGGGCATATGGAACAACGGGTTGTTCTATGGATATTAATTCAATCAGTGGCCATGACATAAAGGGTCATTAGGCTTTTAAATATAGGAATAGCTATGGGACAAGAAGTGCTCATGGGAGACGGGAGCCTTGGGACCATCCCCTGAGTGGGGATGCTGGGCTGTAGATCATGGAGAAAGTGGGCTGAGCTCTAGTCTGCATACCTCTTCTCTGCCGCCCCACCCCATCTGAATACCGTGTGACCAGCCTGCTTCAAACTCCTCCCACTCTGACTCCTCCCACAGCCTACACTGCCAACCATGATGGACAAGAGGGAGCGCACCCTTGAACCATGAGCGGGAATGAGCATCCCCCACAAGTTCCTCTTGCCACAGCAACAGGAAACAAGGAGCCCAGTTTTAACTATTAAACTTTCAGTGTGACTACTTGATTCTGAAATGCCTATATTTCTGGAGCAAAAGTCAATGTCGAGGCCTGATGTCCTAGAGGAGTGAAACGCAGTTCCCTTTCAGTGCATTAGACAATGTTAAACACTAAGAAGCACAGTAGTGCAGGGTCTGCCCTGGAGAAGCAAGTTTGCTGTAGATTTGGACTGACGTTAAAGAAAGCACACACATGGTCAATCAGACCCATCTTCAGTCTAGCGTGGGGCTGGAAAGATGACTCAGTCGCTAAGAGCACTGGCTGCTCTACCTGAGGACCCCGGTTCAATTCTCAGCACCTCACAACTCTAGTCCTAGGAGCACCTATGTCCCCTTCTGGCCTACTTGGGCACTGCACACAAGAGATGCACAGACGAGCATGCTCAGAACACACATTTTAAATTTCAATGAAGAAGTAATGCAGAGCTGATTTAAAGTATACAGGGTGCCATGCATACAGCACACACAAACACTGCATGCTACATTTGGGACTTGAGGCTACATCTGACAAAAGAGACTTGAGCCTCTGCAAAGCCTGACCTTCCCAGAGGGTCCTGAAACCAAAACCCCTGGGAATGCCAAGGGCAACTGTGCTTTCAAAAAAAAAAAAAAAAAAATGACACTGTTTTCAGAATCCCAGCCTTTGAGCTGGACGGGCAGGGGCCTGTTGGATTCTAAATTCACCCCATCCTGGAAAGTTGAGCAATTCCAAATGCTACAACAGTTCTCCTAGGTTCAGATAGGACCAATCAGCTGATGGCTTATAGCCATTGACAACGTGTCTCGGCTCTCTCTGTAACAGTGACGTCAAGCACTTCCGTTGGGAAGGGGACCATTTAGGCTCAAACTTCTAAAAGCACCGTCATCGGCTCAATGGATTGACAAAATGCAAGCAGCTTTTGGGGCAGACTGAAGGATAAAAAGCACCACGATGTTTCACTAAGCGTTGAGAGCCTTAAAGGAAAGTTATCATCTGGGTCCTGCTCCTGTCATCCAGGGAGGCCGGTAAATCAAATGCGCGAAGGACAGTTTCATTCGGATGTTTCCTTAGCTGCTGTATTAATAAGAGATAATGTAGTACACGGTAAATATGCATTTGACAAAGCAAGAGCTTTCCAGCTCTCTTGATTATTATTGGATATTCGAATGCAAACAAGCCAAACCATCCCTCAAACAGTTCTGATCACAGAGTCGGGTAAATATTAGCTCAGCCTGCCTCCCAGCTGCTAACCCCAGGTTCAGTGTGACTGCACGCTAACAAGGAAAGAAGCCGCGGTGTCATTTACCCTGTATCTTAACTCTCTGACCTACTGAACCCCTGTATCTGACAACCCACCGCTTCACATGGCCACCTCAACAGGGCACACTTCAGCAGGACGGAGCCGTGCCGAGGCTGAACACAGGGCCACCTTGGAAAGGGGTCTTTCTCCCTGGCAATTCCAGAGCAAACAGATTGTTCAGGTCACATGACACCTGGACTCGTGGAAGAAAAACTAGACAAAAGTACACTGGGTGGGGCTAGCCACGTGGGTCAGAGGGTAAACCACCACACCTGACCGTCTGAGCTCAAGGTACCGTCCCATAAGGCGGCGGTGGGAGAGAACCAACTGTCCAGAACGGCCTTCTAACCTCTGAACATGTGCCACAGCACAGCCTCCTCCCAGACACCCCCCCCCAATGTATACAGAATGACTAAAACTGTGACTACGAGAACAGTTTGAGTACACTGGGTAACCCTGATCAAATGAATCACTAATGAAGCTGCATGAGAAAAAAAAAATAGCCTGATTCTTCTTTGGTATAATAATAAACAAAAAGCACCTAAACAAATAAAAACTCACCTAAGCCTGCACCCAATGCCACTCCGTATCTTTTCCAATAGTCAGTATTTCCTTCAAATTCCTATGTGACAGCCAGCAATAGTGGCAAATGCCTTAAATCCCAGCACTCAGGAGAGGACGGCAGGCGGATCCCTGTGAGTTCAGGGCCATCCTGGTCTACATAGCAAATTCTAGGCAAGCCAACAATACACAGAGAGACCCTGGCTTCTAACAAACTACGAGCAGAATTCTACTCAATAACAATGCACCAATTTTTTTTTATCAATCTGTCTGTCTGTCTACCCATCTACTACACTGGGAATTAAGCCCTAGGCTTTGGATGCGCTAAGCACAAACTCCAACACTGGGTTATGGCTCCAGCCTCCCATACTCTAGGAAAATATTTGTGAAACTAAGCGCTTTGAGTTCCACTGCTCCATGAACTTGGGAACCAGTGGCCGGAATTCATTTTTACTCCCTACTTCTCTACCTCTAGTCCTTTTAAAATATAATGATTAATTTTTATTTTTAATGTGTGCAGGTGTTTTGTCTATATGTCGTATGCATGCCTGGTACCCAAAGAAGCCAGAAGAGGGCACTGAACCCTCTGGACCTGGAGTTACAGATGGTCGTGAGCTGACATGAGAATGCTGGGAATCTATCTCAGGTCCGCTGCAAGAGCAGCCAGTGCTCCTAACCCTTGAGCCAACTCTCCAGCCCTGCAGTTATAGCTTAGATTTTGAAGTTCTATACAAACAGAAAGAAAATGGCTCTAGCTCTACCAGATACTTAAAAACTAAGAAGGAACAGAATTATGAAATATTGTCTCCAGAAAGAATTTCGGACCATGAATTTGTGAATGCTAAGAGGAGACAATAAGAAAAGGAAGACTTGGGGTTGGGGATTTAGCTCAGTGGTAGAGCGCTTGCCTAGGAAGCGCATAAGGCCCTGGGTTGGTCCCCAGCTCAAAAAAAAAAAAAAAAAAAAAAAAAAAAGAACCAAAAAAAAAAAAAGAAAAGGAAGACTTGCCTATGCCCCCACACGAAATCAAATCCATTCAGTGACGATCCATCAAACGTTCTTCTGTGCCAGGCACTGTTCAGGAAGATGTTTGAGAAGTCCGGGGAACTGGAGGTTTGGCTCAGGGGTTAGGACCACTGACTGCCCTTGCAGAAGACTCAGGTTCAGATCCCGGCACCCACATGGCCGCCCATAACCATCTGTAACTCAGGCTCTAGGCAAGCCAACACCCTCTTCTGCACTCTGGGGGCACCAGGCACACATGTGGGGCACGTGGAGACCTACAGGCAAAACACCTGCCCACACAAAAGAAAGTTAAAAATAAACAAATCTTCAAGAAATCCATCCTTCACGGTGCTCATAAGTTAGAGGAACATAAATAATGAACAGGCCAGGCTGTGAGCAATAAACCAGAAGATGAGGAAGCAAGGGGGTGCAGACATCAAGGTCTGGGGGCTGGAGGATTCCAGGAGTGGAAGCCCACTGCCATGAGGTACTTACAGGCCCAAAGGACATGTGTATCTGTTACAGTCCCCATGATCCAGCTCACTAATTCACGGGATGAAACAATGTAGCTGAGCATCTGTAATTCCCTAGGATTCTGTTTAATGCCACAAAGAGTAAACGAACACAATGCAACAGGACATTAAACGACCGGGTAAGACTGAGGCGGAACCAGAGAAACCCTTGAACAGTGATGTGATGCAGAGATAAGAGTATGGAGATTCCCCTGCCGGGAAACACTGGACAGCATTAGGCTCCCTGAGCCTCTCTCTGAACCTGTAGAATAAGGATGGATGTCCTCTGGGGATTCATGTGCCCATCGGCTATGAATAGTCATGTCCACGTGTTATGTGACTCCGGGATGTAAACAAGAAGGATTTGTGGCACCATGGAGCTCCTAGTGTTTGCAATGTTCTCACGTGCATTGTCCCCATCTGAGAGCAGATGATGGACTGGCATTCTTCTCCTGTCCTAATAAGGAAGACTGGGCCCTCAGTCAATGCAAGGTCGGTCAAGCTTCTTGCTCTGTGCAGTCTACTCTCTATCCTAGCTCTGGCCAAGGAAACCAGCAGGCACCTCGAAAAGGAACTTGCAGAAGTAGGGATGCGAGATGAGGCCAGCAGAGCATGAAAGGGCCTTTAAAACCGTGGCCTAATTGAAGGGCACTGGGGCTTTCCAAGAGAGGGCTTAGCAGGCTCGCACACCTGCGGCTGTACCAGCAATGACAGAACCAGAACCAGAATCCAGAACCAGAGCGTCAATTTTATTAGTTCTTGCTGTACTAAGTATATTATTAAGGGTCTCTAGAAAGTCTGCATGCTTAGCCAGTGTGATGGCACACGGCTGCAATTTGAGCAATGAGAAAGATTAGGAGGCTAAGGTCATTCTCAGCTACGCACAGAGTTCAAGACCAGCCTAGGATACTCAAGACCTTGTCTAGAAAAAAAAAAGTAGAAGTCCTATGGTATTTTAATTCTAGAAATTACTCCATATGAAATAATACCTAGTGGCTGGAGAGATGGTTCAGTGGTTGAGATTGGCTGCCCTTCCAGAGGACTCAAGCTCAAATCCCAGAATCCACATGGTGGATCAGTCTGTAACTCCACTCCCCCAGGGATCTGATGCCCTCTGCTGACCTCTAAGAGCACTGCATGCACACGCTGTATGGACATACAACACCCATACATATAAAAAGTAAAGTTGAGGGCTAGAAAGACGGCTCAGTGGTTAAAGACTATGGCTGGTCCTACAGAGGACTAGGTTCAGTTCCCAGCATGCACGTGGCAGCTCACATCATCTATACCTCCAGTCCCAGGGCATCTGAAGCCCTTGTCTGACCTCCAAGAGCATATGTAGCATACAAACATACATTCAGGCCAAAAAAAAAAATTATATATATACAAATATATATATATATATCTTTAAAATCACATTTAAAATTACTGTGAAAAATAAAAATTATAGCTTTGACCAAACATTTCAGTGTAGAACTGCCCATCTTCTAATAGAAAAACATCATAAGCAACCTAAATTTCCAAAAACAATCACATAAATTATGGCATATACAAACAGTAATGAGATACTATTTTTAAAATGCCAAATAACCATTTTAAAGGATAACTAATATAGGTAAAACGATAGCAATATTATTATACACGGGGAAATCTCTACTATAAAATAACCACCTCATGTTTTCAAAGCTACTGTAGAAAAATGTGGAAAATATATTGGAATATTTTAAGCGGTTCTCTCTGGGGTGGTTATAGTGCGTGCAACTCTACAATGAGCACATATTATTTTTAGAACGAGAAACTCAAAATTACTTTTTAAAAATAAATCCCTACCCTGCCTACCTCATAAAGTAATAATAAAAGCCAATAAAAGGATGGCTTTTGTTTATACCCTAAAATGGAATCCCCAGGAGAGGGGAACCCTGCACTGATGGTCATGTGGTGTCTGGGTTAGACTCCAGGAACTGGGGACTCTAGAGCCCTCCATTAAAATCTATGCCCAGAGATGTGTCCAAGGAAGGGCAGGGCGGCGCCATCCTCCTGCCTGGTACCATTCTGCCCAGTAACACACCTGACCTGGGTGAAGCAGCAGGTCACAGCCTGCAGAGAAAAGGAAGGAAAGCCTGAGTAGCCAAAGGCTGCCTCGACCCCCACTGGTCCTCATACCCTAAGGATCAAAGGTCATTCTGCCCGGAAAATGGGATACGTGGACCTCTGCCACAGACTCTGGGCCAGGCACCACGTTTGTAGTGACAGCCCTGAGGGTGTATGCTGATCATATTTGATCCATTGTTTTAAAGAACAATATTCCCTTCCAGGCCAATCAGGACCACCCAGTGAGACCCACCCCAAAACAATAATATACTTAGATGGGTTTGATCTTGATGTGAGCACATTAATGTCCCTACAGGTCCCTAAGTTCAACACAGGTTTGGCCAATGGAAACTAGAACCCCAGCGTAGCCACACTTTTACTTCACCATATCACCTCACGGGATCCCTGGATCTCCAAGGACTCTAGACCCTGAATCCAGGAGGGCCCAGGCTCTTATGCCTGCTGTATGTACCTCTGCCAAGGACTAAGCCTTCAGTAACAGGCACAAAGGAAAACAGGAAGTTCACAGTGGGCAGTCATGAGTACTTGACAGTGAGCAGAGAAAGGCGGGGCATCCTAAGAAAGTATAAGGACACATTCCTGGGTGACACAGAATGAATGTTGTGTAAAGACCAGTGGTGCACACTTGCAATCCTAGCACCCAGGAGGCTGAGGCAGGAGGATCATAAACTTGAGGTTAGCTTGGGCTCTGTAGCATAATCCTGTCCGGGAAAGAAAGGAAAGGGGAAGAGAGGAAGGGAAGAGGAGGGAAGGAGGTAAACAGAAACTGATGCTATATAAGTGTGTGAATAAAGTAAACTGCCCATCACCAGAGAGAGTAGGGATGCTTCACCACCGTCAGATGAGGCCTGAGCAATGCAAGAATCCACTGAAGTAAAATGTCAGCCCGAAAGCACACATACATGATAACACTGAAGGGACTCAGCAGGACGGATGGATGGACGGATGGATGGACGGATATGTATGTGTATCTATAAATAATAATTACAGAAAAAGAGCCCATGAATTTGAGAAGTAGGAAAGGAGGAGATAACTTGATGTAAATATAGCACTCATGTAAAATTTTCAAAAAAAAATTAATGAAAATAAAAGAGCGCTAGGCATGGTGGTCGGAGCTTTAATCCCAGCACTTGGTGGCAGAGGCAGGAGGCCTCTGAGTTTGAGGCCAACCTGCTCTACATAGCGTGTTCCAGACCAGCCAAGGCTACATAGTGAGAGCCTTAAAAACTAGAAAATGAAAAGAAGAGAAAGGAGGAGGCGGTGGTTGCCGGGCGGATGGAATTCCCTTCTTGGTTTCTTGCTCCTGCCTGGCTTCACGGCAGCCTGTTCTCAGACCACTCAGTGAGGGGAGGGCTGATGTCCTCTCTGATGGTCACTCTACCATGGGGGAAGAGGGAGGGACAGGGGCCTGTTATGACACATTTTTCTTACTATTCTGTCTTTTAAAATGGTCAGAAAAGACAAAGGCATAGAAGATGAAACGGGGACAGAAAGAGGAAAACCAAGGTAGAGGAGGAAAGTAGTGGACGGAGGGACAGCAGCCCAGAGCTGCTGTGAGCCTCTGTACAGCCTTCCCTCTCTGACCAAGGAGTGAGCTCTGCTACCCCACCTCTCTGCACCCACCCTCCCATCTCCATCTTCCTCCCAAGCCGCCAGTTCCCAAAACAGCAAAAGTGTCAAGGTAAATCAGACCGGAGATCACCACGGGCAGAAGAGCCCACCTCTCCCAGCTGCCCTCCTGGAACGCTCTGAACTGCCTGCTGGGGCTTCTCAGCTGGGAGGGCTGCTAATGACAGGGAATTAATTTGGGTATTTCGAGGCCGAGGTGCCTCCTCGCTGCATGAATGCAGTGTGCTGCTGGCTTCCTCCGGATCGTCCAGGTGCCCCCAGCATCGGCCCATCACAGACAAGTGTGACCCTAAGGGGTGAGGCAACCTCGGGGGCTGGGAGAGTCAGCGAGCAAAGGGAGCAAAGGCGTGGGGGATTTTCCAGTGATGCAAACACAAAGGGGAGGCCAGCCTCTGGGTCAAACCCACAGCGCAGTGGAACCCTGGCCATCTGGCAGCAGATGGCTGTTCTATTCTAGACCTGGCCATTCCCCTGGAGAAAACCCCTTCCGTGATGGTGCTGTCGTGCTCAAATCGCACCTCGTGCTCAGATCCTGCCAGGGCATGAAAACAAAAGCCCAAATCTCAGCAGCCCGAAAAGAAGGGGCAGCAAATTGTTTATGTTTTTCAATTGTCTCTTTGAAAAAAGTTTGTCTTGCCTGAACACACAAAGGCAAAAGTAACACAGTGTGCATACGCACAGGCACACACACACACACACACACACACACACACACATGGCGGGGGGGACCTGGTAATGCCCACTTTACAAAAGGGAAGAATCTGGAAGACTGAAGTTAAGTTCCACAGAGCATGCCAGTGGAACGAAGGCTGTTACTACAAAGAGCAACGCTAGCCCTGCAGCCTGCCCCACAACAGGGCTGAGAAACAGGGCAGAGCTGGGACAGCAGGAGCTGAGGCTGAGGTCTAGAAGGGGCTTTACCCCAGGAAGGGCCCAGGTAGGGGACTCATCAGTTTCAAAGGCCCAGATTCACAGGCCTATTTTCTTTATAATTTAGTTGCTCGGATTAAAGGTGTTAACTGCAAGCAAGCCACGGGAAAACGTGTGTGCCGCAGTCAGAGGCCACCCAGGTACCATGCCTCAGGACTGGTCCATCTTGCTTTTTTGAGGTAGAGTCTCTCACTTTTGTGTTGGACCCATTGAATAGGCTAGGCTTACTGGCCACTGAGTCTTGGGATTTACCAGTCCCTGCCTCCGCGGTGCTGACATAGTAAGTACATACCACCATGCCCAGTTCTTTACATGGGTTCTGGGGGGCAAACTCAGTCTGCATGCTTGCACTCCAAGTACTTAACCAAATGAGCTCTAACCCCAGGCCCCCAAATAGTGCGCTCTCCAGCCTGACTCCCACGTTCCACTTCCAGGCTAGCGAAGAGAACGAGACTTGAACTGGAATTACCCAGCAAGTCAGCTAGGTCCGTTCTAGTAAGTTCAACAGGAAGGTTGGAAAGGGCATTTTTTTTTTTAGACCATAAAGAGGCATCGAGGGACACTCATGCTGATCTGCACCCTCAGCTCTTCCCTCCCACGTCCCCGGGTGCTAACGAGGCCACCTGGGGTAGGGAAAGACAAACCTACTGAGGGACAAGGTGTCTGGGTGGCGGCCCAGTTCTGCCCGATGACCCGCTGTGCAGCTGGAGGCAGGTGCTTGGCCCGTTTGAGTTCTAGCATTCCCATGTGTAAAGCAAAGACACTAATTGGCATTTAATGTGATTAGTAGAAATAAATGAGACAGCATACGCTGTGAGCGCCAGGTAAAGGAGGCCCTAAACAAGATCCATTTCGCCCTCTGCCCCATCGTATATGTTTGTCTCTGAAAAGTGCCTATTGGTCCTGAGGGTCCTTTCAGGTTTACCCTCAGCCTTACACGAGAGAAGGTATAAAGGCTGAGACAAGAGCCGCGGGTTTACAGCCAAATAGGTGCTGGCTGCTCTCCCATCGTGCGTATACTTCTTCACCACTCACTAAGCACAGCTCTCGCTATGCTTTTTAGCCATGTGGGGAAACGTCTGTAGAAGTCCTCTGCCCTTGTAAAAGTCAGGCTGTGTTTATAATTGTTGCTGACACATCAATATAGCCATGTTGAGGTTAGGTCATGCGAACCCATTAACCTGCATTAAGTCTACTTCTCTTTCATAAAAGTACTGTGGACACACGGTCCTTTATGTTTCCGCATACATGTTAGAACCAGCTCGTCAACATCTATGCCCCCAAAGCCTCATGGGACCTTAATTGATATTACATCATCCACAAATCAACTTGGGAAACGATAAAACCTTAGCACCATTGCCACACCACTGAGTGGATGTAACAAATGTCTCAATAGACCTTCTTTCCCTTCTTCAGCGGTGTCTAGCAGATTATCATCTTACCATCATCATCGTCGTTATCATCACCACCACCACCACCACACCACACACCACCACACACCACACCATCACCACCACACCACACCACACACCACACACCACCATACACCATCACACCACACACCACACACCACCATACACCATCACACCACACACCACACACACCACCCCCACACCACACCATCACCCCACCACACCACCACACACCACCACACCACCACACCACACACACCACCATACACCACACACCACACACACACACACACACACACCACACCACACACCACACCCCCACCACACACCACAACACAAACAAACAACACACAAACCCACCACACCACACACACACCACACACACAACACACCCCACACACACCCCCCCCCCCACCACCACAACACACACCACCACACACACACCACACACAGACACACCACACCCCCACACACACACAGACACACACACAAAAAGCCACACCCCACACACACACACAAACACACACCACACCACACACCACACACACACCACCACACCACACCATCACCACACCACACCACCACACACCACCACACCACACCACACACCACCACCACCACTCAGCACCACCACCACACCACACACCACCACCACACACCACACACCACACCACACACCACCACCACCACTACCAGCACCACACCACACACCACACACCACACACCACCACACCACCCCCATCTCTGTGTGCGTGTGCATGTATTTGTGTGGTGTCTGAGTATATGAGTGTGGAAGCTCCCCCCCGTGTGCGGGTATAGACATGTGAACGCCCCAGAGCATGTGTGGCGGTCAGAAGAAGCATGTGTGGTAGTCGCCAGCCCTCAGCTCTCTATGCTGTGTGACGGTTTCTCCACTACTGTAGTGGCCAGGCTAGCTGCTCCACAAGCTTCCCCTGACTCTCCTCCCCCATCACAGGTACTGGGACTGCAGATGCTAGGTGCAGCTTTTGTCATCTGGCACAGCAAAGACGTTTGCTCGTGTGCTGGGGCGCACATTTTTACTTAAGGTTATGCTCTAAGTAAGTAGCTTACGTTTTTTGAGGTGAGTATAAAAGACATTACTTTAAGGCTTTGATTTTGATTCTCTGATGCTACTATATATTTTAAAAATGACCTTTGAGTCCTGGTTCTAAATACTACTAATTTTTTTTAAATTGCTTTCTTGGTCTCAATATTTATTTCACATATTCGGGTTTGTTCCCAACCGTCATGAGCACCTTTCCCTCCTGCTTTGACTTCAAGACTCCTGTTGCTTTCCTCGGTCTCCGATACTGGACAGACCCGCAGACCAGTGTTAA
The DNA here is from genome assembly GCF_011064425.1 of Rattus rattus. Taxonomy (NCBI): domain Eukaryota; kingdom Metazoa; phylum Chordata; class Mammalia; order Rodentia; family Muridae; genus Rattus; species Rattus rattus. The sequence continues at coordinate 152,799,129 of NC_046155.1, read as the reverse complement.
AACTGAAAACAACCAGAGAGGGCACACTCGCCTTACTCCGATACATTGTCACTTTTCCTGATGATGACAGCAGTTTGCAAGTGCTCTCTGCTACACTGCATCAGCTCCTTAATGTTTCGTCACAATGGCTGCTCGGAGATGCCAGTGGTCCTCATGCACCATCGGCTCACATTGGCTCACATTGGCTCACATTGTGACTAAAGTTCTTCTGCTTCATCTGGTTACTATGTAAATTATACTTTTATAAATAAAAGCTAGGATTAATTCCTCAGATAAAAAGGCTTGGGGTGTGTGTGTGTGTGTGTGTGTGTGTGTGTGAGAGTGTGTGTGTGTGTGTGTGTCTGTATGTGTGTCTGTGTGTCTGTGTGTGTGTGTTTGAGTGTGTGTCTGTGTGTGTGAGAGTGTGTGTGTGTGTCTGTGTGTGTGTGAGTGTGTGAGTGTGTGTGAGAGTGTGTGTGTATGTGTGTGTATGTATGTGTGAGTGTGTGTCTGTGTGTGTGTGTGTCTGTGTGTCTGTGTCTGTGTGTCTGTGTGTCTGTGTGTGAGAGTGTGTGTGTGTGTGTGTGTGTGAGTGTGTGTGTGTGTGTCTGTGTGTGTGTGTGTGTCTGTGTCTGTGTGTCTGTGTGTCTGTGTCTGTGTGTGAGAGGGGGTGGGTGAATATGTGTGGAAATGGAATCTCAAACTTCATGCCAACCTGTCTACCACTGAGCTAGCCTTCCCTCAGCTCTACTTTTAAGTATTCTGTTGAAGATACTCTGTTTATGCTTATGAGGAATATTGGAATTTTCTCTTTTACTATAATGTCTTCACTGGCGCTTCATAACAGAACTACACTAATTCCATTAAGTAATATAGAAAGCGTCCTCTACTTTCTGAACGGATTGATATTAAATTGGTGCTATCTCTTTCCATAAATGTTCCATAAAACTTATCGGTGAAACAACTACAAAGAGATCTTCACAGGGAATTTACTATTGGTGGTGGTGGTGGTGGTTTTTCTGTGTAGCCTTAGCTATCCTAGAACTCACTCTGTAGACCAGGATGATCTTAAACTCAGACATCCTCCTGCTTCTGCCTCCTCAGTGCTGGGATTAAAGGCATGTGCCACCATGCCCTTCAAGGGAAATTATTTTGTAAAGATTGTTTTCGTGTGTGTGTGTGTGTGTGTGTGTGTGTGTGTGTGTGTGTGTGTGCGCGCGCGCGCGCGCGCGCGCATGTGTGTGAGAATACAGGTATGTGACATGTGTAGGCTACCCACAGAGGTTGGAAGAGGGCATCAGAGCCGTAGAGTTGGAGTTACAGAAAGTCATGATTACCCAATGTGGGATTTGAAAGAGCAGGAGTCTTCGCCACTTCCAGCCCCCTTTTAAATGTTTAAGCCATTTCAGAAAAAAAGTTAGAAAAGCTACACAAAGCATCGCCCACCTTCACGTCCACCCAGATCTGAGCATTTGCCTTCATTGGTCCCCTCTCTCACTTTTTGATCTCTGGGCAGTCTAGTACCTCGTCACCCAGCACGTGTATGCTTGTCACTATCAGCAATGGCACGCCACCTAGGAGTTCAGCCATCAAATTAAACTCCTCCTCTCCAAGGACCGTCAGTGTCCGTGGGCTCCCTATCTGTACCTTCAACTAATCATGGTCAAAAATGGTGGAAAACAAACCCGCCCGCCACCTCCAACAAAGCCAAGCATGGGATCCCAGCTACTAAGGCCTTACCTGAGCTGCTTAGCAAGATCCAGTCTCAAACATAAAAAGGGGTTGAGGATGTCACTTGGTGACAATACAGAAAAAGGAGGGGACCTCACATTTTTTAATTATATCTTTTTCTTTCCTCTGTCAGTGTTCCTATAATACAACATGAAAGCCATCTCTCCAGCATTTACACTGTATTTGCTATCATAAGTCACCTAGGGAAGAGCTGAAATCCACTGAAGGAGGTGGGGGTTCTATGAAACTGCTACAGAGCAATGACTGGAATATCATGGGTTTGGTATCCACAGAGGGTCATGGAACCAACTCCCATGGTCACCAAGGGGCAACCATAATGTGTCTTGCCACCAAGGGGCCTGATTCTTATGGCCTCCCTGTACAGTTCACTAGCTGCCATTGTGTTAGCATCCTTCAATCTGAAATAGCACCTCCTTTCTCTGACTTCCTGGACCCTAACCCCTGTAGTTTTCAGTCTCTCCTTAGAGGCCGTTAGTGTTCCACTGCTTCTCCATGAGGGCTGGTCTGATGGCAGCTATTCCAGGACACTCACTGTCTTCTGACTGCAGATCCCAGGCCTGTCTGTTTGATTGGCATGCTACTTCTAGCATCTAGAAAAGAGGAACAGCTCAGCGATGTGGCCTCCTGGCCTTTCCAAGCACCTATTTGATTTTGCTTACAATGTCATCTGTGTAGAATTAAAAGTGCATGTGGTACAGAAAGGCTTACAGCGAAAGGAAAAGCTCTCTGCCTAGCATTAAAAGAATCGTCCAAATGAGCAGCCCCTCTGTTCAAGGCTTGGCACATCAGCAGCAGGGAGAGAAGAGGAAATGCTGGCTGAGCATCAGAGTATGGAAGTTTCTAGTCCTGGTTTTACTGCTCCAAAAATGGCTTTGATGAGTTGCTTACTCACGCAGGAAAGCTCTCTACAGCGCTCCTAGATTTAACCTCTGTGTGCCTCAGTCTCTTTATCTGAGAAGTGCATGGATCTCTACCCATCCTTTCCATATGCATCACAGTCAGGAAAAGAAATGTGTAATAATGTATGTTTACGTGTGCCGGAAGCTGAGGTAACAATAGAAATTCAGTAAAACATCTGATCCCCTGGGAATCAGGAGCCTTGGTGGGAACGGGAGAGAAAGAAACAAGACACGAATGGAAACATCTACACTAGGTTTGATTTCTGTGTCTACATTTGCACTGTCCAATATGGCAGCTACCAGCCTCACGTGGCTCTGTCATTGAAATCGATTAAGATTAGAAATCCATTCCCTGTGTTACTCTAACGACACTTCATATTGTCATCCGCCACACAGGATCCCAGCTGCCATGCTGGACTGATGCAGGTGTCACAGACAGCTGTTCTGGACAGCACAGGGGCCAGCACTTTGTACCCTATGCTCCTGTAGCAGCAAAAATAGATACTTAACCCCTAGAAACCAAACCAAACCCAATTATATCAGAACTGTTCAAGAAGTCAGGCGCTCCAACTAAAGCAGGGTAGCGCCAGTCCTGGGGTTTGGGAGGAACTCTGATACTTTGTCTCAGTATGGCTTATTGTTACAGATTGGGAAAGTAAATGAGCCTCAGAGAGAGTTGACATCAGAGTTGGAAGGGAAATCCAGCATTCAACAACACTGGCTTTGCAGCAGGATATGGCTTTTGATGGCAACTCTGTCACTAGCCACTGCTCCGAGTCTCTCCCTATCTACAAAGTAAAGAACAATTATCCCAACCCTGCCATTACTGTCACAAGGGTTAAAGAAATTGTGGCATCTAGAAATTACTCCGTGGGGGCACCCACCACTCCATGGTGAATGCTACCTGTTACTTTTAATAGCAAATACATTATTCTTTAAACCACACCACAAACCCTGACTGGGGAGACTGTGGCCGCCACAAGCACAATCGTCACAGAGCTGGTAAGTGCAGGAAGGAACAGCTTGGTAAAGTGTGCCAGGGGAGCAGTGTGAGGAATGCACTGTACAGCACTGAGGGTGGAAGAGTTCCCACAACCCCTTGCAGCAGCAGAAACTCTACCTTGGAGTGTGCAAAGGGAAATGTACCACGTAGGCACCCGTGTGTTCCTGTATCTCAGTAGTTGTCTGAGGAACGGAAAAAATGTTTGCATTTCTATGACCCTAGTGCTGAGCCTACCCACATCCTGGTTCTGTTCTAGTCCTTCCAAAACTAACAGACCACAGTTGCCAGGACCTCCCTCAGCTACCCAACAACAGACTCACCCAAGCCTGCTTCAGACAGAGGGCGCTTGGGAGAAGTCTCCAAGGCTTCTCCAAACGCCTGCTGCAGGACTGAGCCCCTGACCTGCCTCACAGGTATGACATTCATAAAATATGGTGGCCACTCACTCTTGGATCCATATACTTGCCCGAGAATGCCACCATGCCTAGGACAGACAGAGGGCACAAGGCAATGAGACACTAATAGGAGAGGCACACTCTAAGTGAGCCGATATTTCTACCGATCTCATAGGACCTCAAATGCCTGCTTCCTGAAACGCTGTGGGGAGAATGTGAAGTGGCCCTCGTAGGCTCACAGTGCTACAGCACTTGGTCCCCAGCTGAGCTGATGGTGCTCAGGGGGAGGCTCCGGAACTATTAGAAGGTGGAGCTTTGCTGCAGAATGCAGCTCACTGAAGATAGGCCTTGAGGCTTCGTAGTCTGGCCCCACTCCCTTTCCCCTCTGCTACTGGACCTGCGAGGCAGTGTGACAGGCCAGCCTGAGGCTTGCCCCACCATGCCCCAACCATGACGCACTGTATCTCCTTGGCGCTGTGAACCCTTCTCTCCTGAGCTGCTCCTGTCAGGGTGTTTCCTCCCAGCGATCAAGACAAGGAAGAACTGAGATACCTCCTGATTCCCCAGGCAGCCTTTGCTGTCCCAGCTTCACAGCACTGTCTCTAGGGAAAGGAAGTGTGCGGTGGCTCTGCGCAGACCCACAGTGTGTCAAGGAGGGAAGCAGGGACTGTGCTGGGCACCGGCTTAACTGGAACCGTTCAGATGTCAAAGAAGAGAGACAAGCACTGTTTCACAGTCTCCTCGCTACTCCAGCTAGAAAGCCACACCAAGTTCAACCTGAGTCCTCTCACCTGAAAGGGACCTTACTCTACAAGTCACGGCTCCGTTGGAAAGCGTTAGGGCTCTGTATCCTCACTATGCCGGCCAAGTCCAAGAACCATGGAGTGATCTACCCTGGACTCCCTCTCTATAATAGCTAACCACATCTCCCAAAGAGCCACAAGAAATTAAGGCTCCCTGCAAACCCAAGGCAATCTACTAACAACACGTACGCTTGAACGTTTGTTTATTGCTTCGTGGCTTAGAAGATGCTCTCGCATCCTCCCATCATCTGGCAACAACCTGGAGAGGTAAACCCAATAATGTCATTGTATCCATTGACAGATGAGGTTGCCCGAGGGTCGAGCCAGGTCTAAACATGGTTCTCTGAGTTTGTCTTTTGTTTGCTTGATTTTTCGGTTTTGTTATTTTTGAGACAGGGTTTCAAGCAACCCAAGCTGGCCTCAAACTCACAATGAAGCCGAGGGTGACCCTGAAACCACAGTCCTCCCATATCCACTTGTCAGATGCCAGGATGCCAGGCATACCCCACCAATCCTGGTTTGGGAATCAAAACGCCCCCTGAGCTGCGTCCCCAGAGCCCATAGTGTAAAGACTCTTAAATCTTCCCTGTATCCTGTTCTTCCTCATTCAAATGCTGCTGTGTCCATACTGGTAGTCGGCAGAGACCTGGGTAAGCATGGCCATCTTACCTTCCCCTGGGTGTGGAACTTTCCTACCCAATCTCATTGTGCTGGCTATGGCAACACATTTTGCTCGGCAGCCATGAGCAACCTTTTCAGGCCAGCTGCGTTTCATAACGGGGTCCACAGAAGATGTCCCTGAATGGCCTCCCTGCACCTGTGGTCGACCCTCCCCCAAGCTCTGTCTTCTGCTTCGCTTTGTACCCCCCCAAAGCACCCTCCAGCACTCTCCCCACCCCCTCTGCCCCAGACATCTGGTCCCTCTGAAGAGCCAGAGGCTTCCTCATCAACTGCTACAGCAGCTGTTCTCTTTTGCAAAGGTATCTCTGATTGCTTCCACTCCTGTTCCCGTGGTTGTTCTCCTTACCCTACCCCCAGCTCCTGACATAGATGACAACAGAGACCCAGTAAGCAGGCTTCCTTCCAAGCAGCAATCCGCAGCTGCAGGAGATGGTCATCAGAGCTGACAGTGTTCCCACAGAGAAAGCACGGCAGCACCGAATGGAGTTATGCAACCAGGCGAAGTTTAACCTTCCCCTTCGGATATCTGCACGGTGGCCCGCTCAACTGGCCTGGGGCCTCGGGGTTCTGAAGGCTGCACATGAAGGAAAGGGCCTAGCCTGACATGGTGGCACAGGCCTTCAATCCCAGCATTCCAGAGGCAGAGGCAGGTAGATCTCTATGAGCTCAAAGTCTACACAGTGAGCTCAGGACAGCCAGGGATAGGTAGAGAGACCCTGTGTCAAAAAAGGAGGGGGAGGAGGAGGGAGGAAGGAAGGAGGGAGAAAGGAAGGAAGGGAGGATGGATGGATGGATGGATGGATGGATGGATGGACGGATGGATATGGATTTGCTTCCTTTGACATAATAAGAGCAGGCTCTTTGCTTTATCTACCCTTTAAGGGTGCACTCCTAATACTGAGAATGCTGTAAAACAGGCAAGAACAGGAAGCGAATAATATTTGGGGAAGAAAAATGAATGAAGGGCTGGCTCCTAAGGTAGTCATCCAATAAAAAGCTCTGGTTAGGGATTTTGTGCATATGAACAGTTGGAGAGGCCCACGTTTATCAGCGGAGGTGATGTGACAGGAGAATGTGTTTGGTAAGGGCAAAAGGGAGCTGAAGTTCATCTCAGCCTAGAGCCAGTATACTGACTAGCTCTACATTGGTACTAATTCTAGACCCAAACTCTAAAGATGGACCAATGTCAAAAGAGACGGAGGAAAGGCGGGAAAGGGCTACATGGACACCAGCTCAGTAATGCCAAGAAAGTGAGTACCCCACAAACAACAGACCTCAATAGGAAGCAACAGAGAGATGTGTGTGTCGGGTAGATGGCAGGGTGCAAAGGTAACACACAACGTGGTCCTTGTTTTCTGCTGGAGAACTGGAGGAGTGGTCTAGGCAGCCATGTAGGAAGGAAGGAAAGACCCAGAAATACCGCAGGGCATGGTACCTTCTCCAGATTGTCGTGATTGACACACAACCCAGGCAGACCTGAATCCAGACGGCTTCTTATGACACGCCAGAGAGTTTGGACTTCACACAGGATGGAAACCACTGGAAATAACAGCATCCCTGTAACTATTGACCTGAGCACCTACTATGTGCTGAGCAGTAATCAAGGTGATGGGGACACAGGGGTAAACAAAGCCAACCTCAGTCCTGGAGCCTACATCCTGAGACCCTAATCCTACCCAGGCGGCTGAGGCTGCGGGCTGTGCTTGACACCTTTTGAAGCCAGAGCTAAGGTTTTCTCTCTTCCATATTCTTCAATAGTCTTCCTTACAAGAGGATTTCCCATAAGTGCTCCTTTGAGAAATTCATATTTTTTGTGTTTGAAATTTGGATTTTTTTTTTTAGTGGTTCTTTTTTTTTTTTTTTTTTTGATACAGAGTCTTTGTTTTTATGTTTGGGAGTGTTTTGAACTTAGTTAGGTTTTTTGCTTTTTATTGTTTGTTTTCTTTCATTGCTAAGGATTGAACCTAGGGCCTTTTACGTGTTAGACAAGGACTCCTCTACTACCAAACTACATCTCTAATCCTTTTTTCTTTCTTTTCTGAGGATATTAAACAAACCAAACAATACTGTGATCAAATTTTTATTTTTAGTCTTCGCTTTGGCAGTGAGGTGGGGATACTAGGTGAGGACAGACCAGAGACCATGGCTAACCGACTCGAGTGCAGTCACTGTGGTGAGGCAGAAGGTAATGGCAGTCTAATCCAGAGAAACACTGGAGAAACAGAAGTAGCTTTATCCCTTGGCCAGTCAACTCTTGCACAGCCCACTCGGCCCCCTTCAAACTCTCCCTGCCTTATTTTCACTCTAAAATTCTATGAGGTTTACTTCCACCCTGGGACAGTCCAGTTTTTAAGGTCGGATGCAACACAAGATAGTGGGTCAGCTCCAAGGTGACCTCAGGCAAGGCCTGGGCCAGTCACACTGCTGCAAAGAGTTCTGAAGACAAACGAGATCGCAGAGGCTTGAAACCAGAACTGACAAGTTTCCTTGGCTGCTGAGAGAGCAACCCAGAGACACCCTGGGTACGGATACTGATGGCTCAGCTCCCTCAACAGGAAGTCACACTGTGTGGATGTGAGAGGGAACTGAGTGCAGACCACAGCACATCGGGCTCCATGGCTTTCACTGGGTCTTTTTCTAAGAAGCATTCTTATAAGATGTAGGACTGTGTCTGCAATCTCAAGTGATTAAGACAAAAGGGTAGCTCTGACCATACTTACAACAAAATCTACATCTGAAACATATATTGGCTTGAACCCAATAATGGCACATTTTTGCATCTTTCTAAAATCCTATGGCAATGTAAATACTGTAGCTACTTTGCAGATGAGAAAACTAAGGCTGAGAAAGTCTCAAACAGACACAAAGCTATATAACTGATAGTACTGGAGAAGAAAGTCCAACCTAGTCTTGTTCCGCACTCAACACTCTGTGTATCAGACCTCAGCTCCAACCCCAGCATGTAGCAGCCTTTACCTAGTCTGTCCTTGTCCTAGCTCTCTTCCTTAGAAGATGCTGTCCCAAGCCTGGAAGGAGCCATCTGGTCTACCTACCACCCAGTAAAAGCAAAGCGAGCCGAGAGGAGGGTGTTAAGGAACAAGACAAGAATGAGTAGAAAGGGAGAGGTTCAGGCCCCACTCTACCAACCACCTCTACCAACCACCTCTACCAATCACCTCTACCAACCACCTCTACCAACCACCTCTACCAACCACCTCTACCAACCACCTCTATCTAACCACCTCTACTAACCACTTTGTGAATGAGTGTGAGATTTCTGTCAGCCCTGTGGTTTCCTCAGCTCTAGAATGGTGATGGTCTTGCCACCATTCAGCACTAATAATGATGTCTCTGAGCTCTCATTTCCAGAAAGCCACCAGACTGTCCTAGAGGAACCTACTACAGCATAAGGTCAGGTGGTCCCTTCTGGTGGCTTGAGCTTGAGCTCATACCTTGAGCTCCTCATGCCAGGAAACAATTTGGTCTTTAGTCTAACCAAGAACAACTAAGCCACCCACCATGAGCTCCTGCTGTTGTTGGCACAAATCTAACAAGTACATACATTGTTCCCAGACTTGCCCTAATTATACAAAGATAAACAAGATCATGCTTTTTGTCAAAGAACTCCAAGTTTAACTTAAGGATAGACATACTAATTACTATGTCATTCGTAAATATTACATAGCAGAACTGGCATCAACTTCATCCTTTACTTGTGAATTCTCAGGGCCTTGCACTATACGTGACCCAGCAGGATAGGATCAACATTTCTGGACTAAAACAAACCATACATCAGGATCTCAAAGGATACAGTTTGCCAGAGGCACTGTCTTCTCTACCTCAAAGCTTCTGTCTTCATATATCCCCCTTTGTTCTATGGCTAGGCCAAAAGGACGTCTCTCCTCCTTCCAGGAACTAACCCTGTCATACTGATCTTCTAGTCTTATATCCATGGTGGCTGGGCTCCCCCTCCCCCTCCCTCATATGCCTCTAGCCCTCCCCTACTTCCTCTCCTGCAAGGGGCACAACCACCTTCACTCTCCACCAGCATCACCCACCAGCTCCTGCATCCTCACCATCACCAAATCCAGTGGCCTTTTCCTCTATACCCAGCCTCCCTGACCTCCCCAGCCTCCTCGACACTGCCGTGACACTTTCCCGTCTCCTGTCAATACTCTGTTCTTCCTCTGCTTGCCTCTGAAACACAAGGCCTTGCCAAGGTTCCCCTGCTACTTGCATTAGCTCCCCGGAGAGCTAATTTAACATCCAGACTTCCGATTCAGGAAGCCTTTCCGGGCACCAGCCCTGCTCCAACCCTGCAGGATCCAACACAACCACAGGGACTGAAATGCCAGGAAGGAAGAGGTCCCCGTGGACATGGGATGGGACAAACATATTTTCATCCTCAGACTCTCCATAGCTTCTGTCATGGTGTGCCTGCCCTGCTTGACCCTGCTGTTCACTCACAAGCTCCAAGACTGGAACAGTTCCACTCTCCTGCTCCCCACCTGCTAATGTGGTGTCCAGAGACGGACGTGCCTAAGTCTCTGCTGGGTTAAGAAGAAAAACCAAGGGTGAATGGATGCGAGTTCCTGTGTGAGCCTCTTTGTCAGAAGCTTCCGCTGTGACTTACACAATGCACAGGGCAAAGCCTCTGTGTGCTGGCTCTGCAGGCCACTGGGTGACCAAGAACCTGCAGATATAGGAACGTCCTCCCTAACTCCCTGGGGTTGAAGAGTGGAGTCTAAAGGAGAAGAGGTCAATGGGGAACACGCCCCTAAAACTATTTCTTCCATTCACTTCTCCTCTCTTCCATCAGTGAACACCCACTGCTCTAGTTGGCTTTAACTGCCTAGAGTCAGGAGCGATGAAAGCCTTGAATAAGGAACTGTCTCAATCATTGGTGGGCAGGCATGTCTGTGAGGGATCATCCTGATGGAGAAGGGCCCGGTCCCTTGGAGGCAGCACCGGCAGCACTGGCACAAGCAGGTGGACCTGCACTGTGTGTGCAGAAGTAAGCTAAGCATGAACCCTACAGGAGTCAACAAGGAGCCACCATTCATGGCTTCTCCTGTATCTTCCCACTAAGAGAACTCCCTGGCAAGGGATAATACTGCAGAATAGCTAACGTTCTTGCCTTCAGCTTCCTGCCTTACTTCCTTCGGGAAGAGATGATGACTTGGAAATATAAGACGAAACAACCGGTTCCTCCTGCCATGCCTCCCTCCCCCCACCCAGCCCCAAGTTGCTTTTGGTTTGAGTGTTTTGTCACAGCAACAGAAAGGAAACTAGGATGTCTACTAACCACCTCGAAGGTACCAGGGAATAATCTAGATACCAAGACTGCAACTTTCCTTTACTTATTTATTTATATTCCAAATGCTGCTCCCCCTCCCAGTTCCTCCCTCACGGAGTCCCTCCCCCTCACCCTATCCCCTTCTCTTCTGAGAGGGTGGGACAGCCCTGGGTACCCCCCCTGGTGTATCAAGTCCTGTCAGTTAGGTGCATCCTCTCCCACTGAGGCCAGACAGGACAGCCATGGACACTGAGCTGCCTCGTTCCAGCCCCTGTATGTTCTTGGGCTGATGGCTCAGAGACTACAACTTTCGACATGAAAGACAAAGCCTTTGCTTGCCTAGACCTTACATTATACTGAAAAATCACAAGATGCTAAGGAAAAAATAATAATAAGGAGTTGCTTCCTCGCCCCGCCCCCAGCAGGCCGTTGCTGTCTGGTGGCTTTCTCCCCTGCATGTTCTCAGGCAGATCCACTACTGTGCAGTTTGCACCATCTCCCCCTGCTACGGCACAGCACCCACGTGCTAGCTTCTAATCCCAACAGAACTTGCTTTGGGTGGTTGTTATGGCTTCGAGGAGGACTTTAAGGGCTGCGCTCTGGGAAAGATTCAGGGCTGCTGGGTCCCCAGCGTCTAAGACCTCAGGCTTCTCTGGCAACAGCACTGATGCTTAGGGGCTCCTGCCAGAGAGTCGCTTGGTCATGCTTTTTTTTTCGGGTTGTGTTCAATTCTGTCAGAGTCCTCCGGTCTCAGCTGATTGCTGGTGGTAGATTTCTGTGTTATTTAGGGCACCGAAGTCCCACAGTCTTGACACAAACTTAAAATTAGAAATGTATTAAATATAGGAAAGAAGGAAGGTCATTGAGGAAAGGCAGCCTTCTGGGAGAGCTGCAGGACAAAGACACCCTGGAAACTTCCAGGTTCATTAATGGGTTTTACACAGCATTCAAGTGGTATTTCTCCTTCAGAAATAACACGGTGGAAAGCGTCGGGGACAGGCTCAACCCTCAGCTAACGCGGCCGAGTGAGTGACTAGGCAAACTAAAAATAGCTCCTTTCCACTCGTTCTGACAGATTTCACTTCGACCCTGTGCACAGGTTGATCTTCTGCAGCTTTTGTCCTGCAGCAAAATGAGGGCTGGCGATACTTGGGCTTCACGGTGACCCCATCTCTGACCCAAGTCTTGTTTAATTCCACGGCTCCTGCTCCCATGGCTGTGTGTGCACACACACGTGCATATGTGCGCTGAGAGCCGGTGCTCCTCAACCAAACGTGGGCAGAATTTAAACCAGGAACATGACTCAGGGATGTGACTGCAGGCTGAGCCCAGGCAAGCCCCCAGAAACACTGACAATCAGGTCATCTGTCTTGGCTCTTCTCCTAACTCCTAGCAAGCCTCTTTGGGCCCCCGTGTTCTTGATTGCAAGTGGAAATAATCATTCCTCTTGAGGCCTATTTCAGAGCACCATACTAGGATCAAATGAGACAACGTACGAATGTGCTTTGTCTGTGCTGCTGTGTCGGGGAACGGGGCAGGCCAGAGAGGCAGCCACTCAGGGGAGCTAGGCTCAGGCACAGGAAGGCAAAAGCAGTGTGGTCCACCTTAACTCACGCTCACCTTGGCACGCAGTGTCCTTCCTGTACACCAACCCAGTCTTAAGAGCCTGAGTCAAACAACATTCCTTTTTGCTAGTGTCCTCAGAACTATCGTTCCCTCTTCACCACTCCTTGTGTCTATCTCTCCCTCACTTCTCAGCCAGTAGTGCTATGTTTACTCAGGTACTAGAAGCTCTTTCAATACTAATACTTAGGGAGTTGACAAGGGAAAAGACAAGATGTCAAAGTCCAGAAAGAGGTAAATGTCAGAGTGGGGAATGTGGGCCCTACACACAAAAAACCAGCAGAGGGAGGCTGACCAAGAATCCTGAAGGGCAGGGTCCCTAAAGTCTACACAAAGAGAACAACAAACCACAGGCAAAAGAGCCAAAACTGAGCTACAAGCTCTCAGTAGACCAGGAGAAGACAGAAGGCATCAGAGAACAGAGCAGGCGCCCGTCTGAAGTCAGCACTGGCAACAGAGTATCAACTTAGGTCCTTCAGCCTAGCTGGACCAGAAACAAAGAAGACAAAGCAAGCCGACTGGTTCTGAGGCCCTGAACTTCTAAATTAACTAGTATTCCCAGGCTGTCAGGGAATCAGGTTGTAGCTTGGAATTTGTGGCCTTGGCTTGGAAACTGAGGAACACGCACACAGGTTCATAGGAAGATGGACGCTTTTCTGCTAGGCATCCAGCCCAACTTTGTATTCTCTAGCAACTTTGTATTCTTTTGTTCTTCTTGTTCACAGGAAGGAAGGTTAGACTTTATAATTCAGCTCCACCTGCCTGTGCTTTTTTTTCCTGATGGGGCTCTTGTTCTAGACCCTTCTCTGCAGATGTACTGAGGCCTCAGCACAGACAGCTCATTCCCTCCTTTTCTTATGCCTCGGACATAAAAGGCGATTTATGGAAATTAAAGCCAGTGTGTGCCATACTCAGGTCCCTGAAGTTCAAGAATTATCAGCTTACTCCAGGGTGTTCACGCCTCTCCATATGTCCCTACATCCCCATCTACTTTCCCAGCCCCTGACATAGTAGCATTGAGCTTAATATGTCTTTTGTCTTCTCTGGGGTAAATTCACCCCAAACCTACAAGCTTATGGAAGCCTACCAGCCTTACTCTTCTGGGCCTCTGACAAACAGATGCTAAAGAAGCCAGACATGGGCATCAACAGAAAACAATGCCCGACACAGTTTATTAGCATGTGGCAGCCTGGAGTCTGAACTTACAAAGATGCAGGTCAGCCTCAGAGCCTGGAACAGGGAAGCAGAGCTCCAAATGCAGCTACAGGAAGGAGGTGGATCCAAACCCACTCCTCATCTTGCTCCTAAAAGTCACGCCTGTTGGGCCTGGTGGGGTAAGCCTATAATCTCAGCTCTTTAAGGCCAAGGCAGAAGGATCATGAATTTGAGGTCTATCTAGGTCACACAGTGAATTCAAGCCCAGTCAGGGCAACCTAGTGAGAAGCTACCTCAAAATAAAAGAGGACTAAAGACACAGCTCAGCTGTAGAGTACCTGCCTACCATGTGCAAGCAAGCACAAGGTCCTGGGTTCAACCCCAGTATTTGCACCCAGTGATGTCATAGCAGGGTCACAGGGTACATGTGTGTGCTGTCTGTGTCTGCATCGGTGTGGTACACTGGGCCAACACAGGTCACTGAATGCTTCTTGCAGAAGACAATGTAACCAACTGTTACCAATTCCCCACCGCCCACAGAGAACTCTGCATACCGTCCTCACCACCTCCCCGTGTAATACGCAAAGTCTACTTAAGAATTATGACCCACATCTTGCCGACAGAACCAGAGACAGAGCAATGGACGAGGCTCCTGTGCCTCTGCTACAATGTCACCCAAAGTTTCAAATGACGCAGAAAGGACAGGAATGCTAAAGACAATCACACTATACACCAGGCTCTGTGCAACTGAACTCGCCACACAGAAGAGATTAATACTCTATCCTTCGATCGCACACTGGCAGAGCCAAGCAGAACCAAGAGGGATACAGTAGACATCATAAAGACGCTCACGGCTGTTGCCCTTGAACTCATCACTAAGAGTCTGAAAGAAGCAGCTGGACAGGCTCTCGCTGCTTAGCTCAACGGCAGTGGTACAAATAAATAAAAAAGATAAATGCACGTGTGGTCACATGCATGTCAGAGCACATCATAGAAGTTGGAGGACAACTTAAGGGAGTTGGTTCTCTTCTTCTGCTATGTTGGTTCGGGGGGGGGGGACACTCAGGGCAACAGCCTTGGTTGCAGAGCCATCTTGCTGGCTCTCTGCGGTCATTTTAAAGGATCATTTTAGGACTATGAGGAAATGAAACAGCGCTTGTGATAAACAAAGGCTGAAACAAATCACAAACACTATCTCTGACCTTTTACAAGTATGTGGTCCGGCATTAGTTAGGGTGGAAGGTTGGAGGTGGGCTTTTTACCACTGCTGTACGTACTGCCTTTGTGGCGCTATTCAGTGCTCCAACAGTCACAGGGAGAAAAGCAAGGAGAGTTTCAACGTGCTCAGGAGAACGAGGGCTAGGACATGAAACGTAAACGGAACCATCCTACATACTGGGAAGGAGGTGGCCAGGCGGCCCTGGGGAAGGGAAGCCCTCCAGGTGTGGAGAGGGTGGTAATTAGCCTCCTGCTAATTACACAAGTCTTACAAGCTTATTAATTTTTTCTGACAGACTCTGAATGAAGACTGAATTCCTTCATTAAACTGACTCCAGTTCAGAGACGTTCTTCTAAAACCCCTGGCCTTTCTTTAAGAACCAACGAAACGAAGCAGTAAAGGAAAATTTAGTGACAGAAACATACACCCTGGAGAAATTAAGATTCCTTAATTTCTTAAATGGAGAACTTCAGGCCATTTCAGAGAACCAAGGGAACTGGATATGCAAGTGGGCTACAATGTTTCCTTCACTGGAATTATAAACAGAGGTGCAGAAGATTCAGTCCTGTATTAAAAGCCTCCTAGGCTGGGTTACAGCCACTCCATCCCCATGTTATTAACTCATGAGGGTTCCATAACCAGACCAATTTAACTGTTAGCAGCCCCCATGTTTTCCTCACATCCTCACCCGGTATGACTGCTCAAGTTGCTATGTTCCTGGAAGTCCTCCTGTCTCTTCCAAATGCTTCAGTCCTATCCACCCTTCATGGCATACCTAAAATCCATGCCATTCTCTAAACCCAAGCCAATCTTTCCACCAACTGAATTCAAGTTCTCGCTCCTGCCAAGGGACCTGGAATAGTAGCCTATGAACCTCCTGAAATGAGTCACACAGTCTGCCTTATGGTAACGGACAGGTGGGTAACCAAGAACCAACTTTTCTATCATATGAAACCATTAGCTCCTTGTGAACCTGGACCCCTTCAGATTCCTGTATAAACATATCATGACTCAGACTGGTATATAGGAAGCCCTCAGGAAACCCTTCTCTGTGAGGCAGGGAAGGCAGCACACTGCACCAGCAGGAAGTCGCCACTTACCTCTGCTGCTCCTGTCAGGCAGTGCAGGGGTGAAGGCACACTGTTCTGCGGCCTCTGGAAGGCGAGCGATGAATCTTGCTCTCCGGGTTTCTGAGCTTCAGGAGACTCCAACCTCCTCCCAAGCTGACCATAGTCTGCTCGACCCCAGGTAAACACCTTGCCAGTTTCTGCAAACAAACACGCTCTGAATGAAGGCTATGTTCTCCAGTGTGCTATCAAGGGTAAACAACGAAGTTACTAGTAAAATTGTGATGGTTTACCTCACGTGTGAGTATGTGCACCTAAGTTCAGGTCTTTAGAACCTGTGTCGAGTCAGATGAGGGAGTTCACATCTGTAATCCCAGCCCAGCAGAGACGGGAGAACGCTCAGAAGCCTACAGACTAGGCATACCCAGCAGTAAACAAGATACTCTTTCTTAAACAAGGCAGAAGACGAGAACCACCTGAGATTATTCTGTGACCGTCTCTCTCTCACACACACACACACACACACACACACACACACACACACACACACACGTCACACATGGGCCCACACTCTCACAAACATGTATGCTTGTATACATAGAAATTTTTTTAAAAGAAAAAGAAGCAGGGATCTTCAGACACTCACATAAGTGGGACTTGAGGTTCGAAAAAGCTAAAAGACCCCCTGCCCCAAGAGCAAGCAAGTAGAGAGGAGCAGAGCCAGAACCTGAGGACAGTCTCGGGCCTATGACGTTCCTGCATAGGGATGACATCATCATGGGTAAATGCCAACCTTGCTGGTGGCTCACCCACTCTCTCCCAGTCCCACCACCCTCTCCTTCTGCTTTGCCCAGATGCCTGGTCTCAACTCTCCTCCCTCCTGTGCAATCCAGGGGCCCTGTATCCTGAAGTTCCACTCCTCTATGCTGGTTTCTTGTTTGCCCCTCCTGGGAACGTAAGGAGCCCTCCTTTACCCAAAGGAGCAATCCCAGCAGTCCAAGGCAAGCGTGTCTGTGCTGGGAGAAAGGGAGCGAGCGCTCTGGAGCCAGAGATGCATTCGGTTCCCCAGCATCATGTGGGAAGCCAGCCAGTGCTGCAGATGACAAGAAGAAAACGAGGTTTGGAAAAGGAGCAATGGCCTTTCGTTCCCCCAGATAAGAGAGATTTTTGCCAAATCCATTCGCTTCTACCAAGCGCTGCCTTCGTTATTCTAACATCCGATGAGGCATAGATTATTAACAGATTCTCTGCGGTAAATATGCATAACCATGTGCGCCATGTAAATTTTTGATCTGTGTTTATTTCAACAAAGAAAAACTCTGCCTAAGAAACAAAACACCAAGTAATGCATATTAAATCCAAGACAAAGCTACTATGTTTGGTAGCAGAGCTTCATCTGGCCCCACACGAAACATATGGCTTCCCGTGTCAGTTCAGAAACAGCCGAGATGAAGGGGGAAATGTCAGAAGACCACAAGCAGATGGGGCTCTGCAGGGATCCACGTTCCTAGGTTCAGCCTGCTGGTAGACACTGAGGCAGATACACAGAAATCTGACTCCCAGGCTTCCCAGGAGAGGGAACTGTGCTGGTTTGAATAGGAATGGCCCTCACTGGCACACATATTTGAACCCTTGGTCGCCAGGGGAATGGCGCTATTAGGAGGAGGTGTGGCCTCGTTGGAAGGCGTGGCCTCGTTGGAAGGCGTGGCCTCGTTGGAAGGCGTGGCCTCGTTGGAAGGCATCTGCTCCCCCTGGGGGGGTGGGGCTGGGCTTTGGGGTTTCAGATGCTCAAGCCAAGCCCAGTGTCTCTCTCTTCCTGCTGCCTGCTGATCCATATGTAGAGCTCTCTGCTCCTTCTCCGGCACTGTGTGCGCCTGTGCACCACCATGCTTCCTGCCATGATGACAATGAAATCAATCTCTGGACCTATAAGCCAGCCCCAATTAAATGCTCCCCTCCTGGGGAGTGGCCTTAGGCACGGTGCCTCTTCGAAGCAATAGAAAAGCGGAGGCCATGCAGCCCACACGGTGCTCGGGGAAGGGGGACCTGGAGCACTGGTTCCTGTATACTCCTGTGCTGCTCCCTTTGCTGCTGCGGCTGCTGCTATTTCCTATCCCAGCAAACTACCACTGTAGCTGCCCTTCCTAGCCGGCAGTCACAGCTCTGCAGAGTCCAGCACAGGTACTGTTGGCCCAATGAACCCTTTCCTGAACCCTCAACTTTCCCAGGAAAGATGAACCTGACCCCCTTACAATAAGCTCAGAGAAGAGGCCTGCTCCGGAGCACAAGGCTAAGCTGCATCCCTCCAAGTGGTCCAGACCAGATGATGATGATGATGATGATGATGATGATGATGATGATGATGATGATGATGATGATGATGATCGTGGTGGTGGTGGTGGTGATGATGATGGTGGTGGTGGTGATGATGATGGTGGTGGTGGTGGTGATGATGATGATGGTGGTGGTGGTGATGATGTGTGGTGGTGGTGATGGTGATGATGGTGGTGGTGATGATGGTGGTGGTGGTGGTGATGGTGATGGTGGTGGTGGTGGTGGTGGTGGTGGTGGTGATGGTGATGGTGCTGGTGGTGGTGGTGGTGATGGTGGTGGTGGTGGTGGTGATGATGATGGTGGTGGTGGTGATGGACGACAATGATGATGATGACAATGATGATGATGGGGTGTGTGTGTGTGTGTGTGTGTGTCCACATGTATGCATGTGAAGATGTGTTGCTCCCCACCTTGTTTGTTTTTCGAGTCAGGGTCTCCCATTGAACCTGGAGCTCAACAATCTGGCTGGACTGGCTGCCCAGCAAGCCCCAAGTATCTTCCTATCTCTGCCTCCACAGGACGGGGATCACAGACACACACAATGGTGCCTGGCTTTATGTGTGTGTGGGAATCAAACTCAGGACCTGACTGACTTAGCCATCTCTCTGCCTCAACCCCAACCACTGCTCCTTAAAGGACTCCGGAATTCCTAAACTGGGAAGAAGTATCAAACCAAATATCAGCAGGACCCCAGAAAGAACCGTGTTGTCATAAACGCACACCGAACCCTTTCTTTCAAATCAAGTAAAACATCTTAGAACTTTCTGCTATTGATTACTGATGTCTGAAACAGGCAAGACTGCCAGATTATGGTGCCATCATTATTACATCTCCAATAGCAATTCAGCCATTCCACTTACATAGCACTTTCCACCTTCAAAGCACTTTACAAAGATTAACTAATTAATCTTTATACTCTCTGGGGAAGCGGTAGACATTCTAGAAGAGACAAGGCCAGAAACCAGGCCAACTCGACATGATGTTCAGCCTTCAGCCTCAAACCTAAGCTTAGTACACCCTCCTGTGAGTCTGTTTACACTAAAAACACTACACCAGAGGGCTCCCGAAGGAAGGAGCAGACGCCTCTCTTAAAGGGACAGTAAGGAGCAGCCTTCTAGGAAGAAAGCACCATGCTAAGACACTATCCCAGTGAAGACTCATGGCTGTGACATAGATTATATGAAATGACAAGTTAAGGGGCTCAATCGAATTCAAACAGAAGGCGATAGGAGCGAGGTTTAAACCAATGGGGCTGGAAGAGACAACCCAGCGGTTAGGAGTACTTGGTTCCTAGCACCCTCATCAGGTTAGCGCTCACAACCACACACACACACACACACACACACACACACACACACACACACACACACTCTAAAGTCTGAAGGTGTCTACCTTCTGCCCCCGAGTCTGATGGTCTCTACAATGACCTCCACACGTGAGGATGCAGTACCCTGCTCTGTACACCCCACAGTGACTCCCCAGCAGGACCCAGAAGAAGGCCACGCAGAACTCAGGACTCCAGCTGCATTCAACACGTAGACTATGACTTTAGTCACTTGGAGTTAAAGAAAATAATCTATACTCAAGAAAAATCATTAATGCACAGCAGAGAGACGTGTCCCCTAAGCTGTCAAATACAAGGAGAGTCAGATCACAGAGTTGAGAAACGAACCTTTTCCGTGGAGTCAAGAATTACGTATCACCGTGATTAGAAAATAGGCATATTAATGTCATCTAACAAGTATAGGTATGTGTCTACGATAAATGATAAATGAGTGAGAAATGCCAAAACAGCTCAAAATGAAGTCAGCAAGTGAAACCTAGTTTAAAGGTATGGCCATGTAAGGATCCACACAGAAGAAACACAGAACCACGGCACTGAATGAAGTCTCGGTGCACAGGAAACAGCAGAGGCCGGGCCGGCACCGAGTACCACAGACAGCATCCAGGGAGCAACTGAGAATGCCTCTGGCGATGGGACAAATGCCACCTAAGGTGAACTTCTGGGTAAGAAACAACCTAGAGAATGAGGAGGGTGGGACAGAGGAGCAATGTAGAGAAATCCACAGGCCCACATGGAGCAGGGCCATGAAGGAGGGTCCAGGAGACATTCTGAGCTTCAGGGCTGCCAGGCTCGCCTGGGCACAGGGACAGGCCAGGTGGGGGCCTGGCTCTTGCCACCAGAATGGTTCCTAAACTCAACTGCTTGCTGTGATAACGTTTTCCAGCTAATGCATGTACTTTCAGTCACTTTATTAAAATGTGCACTTGTGTTTCGCCATTTATAAATCCTGGCTATGTGTCTTTATTTTAAAATATACAAGATAAGCCCAGCACAGTGGCTGACA
Source organism: Rattus rattus (assembly GCF_011064425.1). Lineage (NCBI taxonomy): Eukaryota > Metazoa > Chordata > Mammalia > Rodentia > Muridae > Rattus > Rattus rattus. Next base: position 152,778,575 of record NC_046155.1, on the reverse strand, counting down.
CCAGTAATTGCAGCCAGGAGGATTGGTTTAAAGTCCAGGCAAGCTTTGGTGGGCAACAAAAGGAGATTGAGACAGTGTAAGACCCTGTGTTGAATACATACATGCATACATACATACATATATGTGTATGTATATAGAGAGAATAAAGCTTACTCAAAAACTAGAAATTTTAAAAGAATGTAAGAGAAGTAGAAAGGGTGGTAGGACTCACATCATACCCTGAGCCCTCACGTCTACTGTAAAGGCCACTGCAACTAGACCTGGGCAGACTGCAGGACTGTAGCAGGTACTCGGCTTTCTGAAAAGAGTACCTCTGGCAAAGGAGTGCCTGCGTCCTGAAGCGGCACTTGGCATCCAACCCCACAGCACCTATGGCACACTAGGCACTGTTCTAACGCATCATCTCTGCACGGTGACTGCTGTGTTTGGTCCTCTGCCCATCCCTGAGAGGGAGGCAGGGATGAACTGATGGGGACATGGTGCTGGGCCTAACCCTCAGGTATGTTGGTGAAAAGAAGGAAATTAGCCTAGAAACGGATACACCAGGGCCTCAATGGAGTTGAAGTCACAGGGGGGAAAAAAAGGAGAAAGAGAAAAATTGTCAGGGCTCGACCCCACATTAGATGTGAAGGAGAAAGGAAACCACCACACCGAGATTTCAGCATTGCATGCCTGGGAGGAGGTAGGGAAGCCATTAAAAGTACAAGAAGGTGCAAGGACGCAAGATCAAGGTCTCAGCTATAAAGGTCCTAAGAAAAGGACCTCATTGTCAAGCTAGTTAGCTGTCCTGGGACCCTTTGCAAACATTTTATCAAACAGTAACTAATCTCAAGGGGGAAAAAGATAACCAGGTACAAAGCTGGAGGCGGGGAGCCAGATGTGGTGGAACGTGCCTTGTAATCTTAGCACTCGGATGGCAGAGACTGGCAGACCTATGAGTCTGAGGCCAGTGTGGTCTACACAGTGAGTTCTAGGCCAGCCAGGGCTACCCATTGAGATCCAGTCTTAAAGCAAAGGAAAAAAAGGGATGGGGAGTCCTGTACAGACAGGTGGAGGTGGTAAAGCTCTGTTGGTGTCACCATTGCCCTACCCCATCTCTCCCCACCACAGCACTGGTCACAGTGCTGCTGTAGCTGCTGCCAGAAGGATTACAATACAACCGAGCTCCTCAGAAAGAGGCCCTTCTTCCAGGGAAGTGGGTCTTGAAGCGACAGAAAGGCGGGTCTTCACAGACTCTATCTAAAAAGGGAACAGACCGCCACTGATGATAAGAACTCGACATTAGCCAAAGGAAACCCATGGTGTAGGCAGAGACCAGGCCTCCCAACCTCTCTCTTCAGCCCTCCCAATTCAAATACCTGGGAAGCTACAAGACCTTCTAGAATGAGCCCACAAAAAAAGTCAGTCTGTCTGTGACACTCCAGGGAATTAGCTGTTTACTAGTGACTTTTGAGCGAGTTCACCCCGAGCCCTGGGAACACTCGGAAGGGTGCAAGCTATCAAATGGAGAGAGCAAGCTGAGCATTTGCCAGAGTTGCCTGTGTCATGTGACTAGCTGCTTCAAGCGACTGTTGCCTTGACTGCCCCCTACATCCCACCCCACCCCCGCTCCCCGGTGGTCTAGAACTTGAACTATGAGCTAAAATAAACCCTTTCTCCCTTGAGTAGCTTTTGTAATGGCATTTTATCACAGCAAAAGAAAACATCTTCTGGGTCAGGCAAAGGGGAAGATGGGCTTGGTGTTAGCAAGCAAACTAAGCAGCAGCCACCCCGCCCGCCATGATGTCTTCATAGGCCTCCATCCTCTGTGCCAGCCTCTCTCCCAAGGTACAGCTAAACCCCATCCACCTAGTCAACTCCTAGTCCCCTTCACGCCTTAACCCAGACCAGACGTGTCTGTGCAGCAGCCTAGAGAAGCCCCTCAGGGCTTTGAGAGCATTTATCTCAACAAAGAAATGTGCGTGCCTTTAAGGAAATGCTAGGTTAATGTCCGCCTCCCCCAGAGAGCCAACCTCATGATAATAGGAATCGGCACAAGGCTGGGATTCAAGAAATACTTGCTTCCTAAAGGAGTCTATCGTCTTTACACTCAATCTCTCCTTCACCCCCACCACTGGTTCAACAATCTGCATGCTTTACATATTACGCCTAAGTCTCATCTGCAGAATAGTAATGGCATCACCGCCCCCTTGAAGGGCTACTTCGAGGGTAATTTTGCCTGGTCTGCCGGTGGTTGTGGTGGTCTAAATAAGAATGGCCCCTAGGCTCACATATTTAAATTGCTTAGTTGCCAGAGAGTGGAACTTTATGAAGGAATTAGAAGGATCAAGAGGTGTGGCCTTGTTGGAGGAAGTGTGCTACTGGGGGTGGCAATGGGGGTGGGGTGAGGGCTGCAGCTTTGAGGTTTCCAATGACCATGCCAAGCTGTGTGTGTGTGTGTGTGTGTGTGTGTGTGTGTGTGTGGGTCTGTCTGTCTGTCTGTCTGTCTGTGTCTCTGTCTCTCTGTCTCTCTGTCTCTCTGTCTCTCTGTCTCTCTGTCTCTCTGTCTCTCTGTCTCTCTCTCTCTCTCTCTCTCTCTCTCTCTCTGCTCTAGCACTTGCCTGCCACCATGCTCCCCACCATAACAATAATGGACTAAACCTCTAAACTGTAAGCCAGCCCCCAGTCGAATGCTTTCCCCTATAATAGTTGCCCTGGCCATGGAACAACTAAGGAACAGACAAGTGAATGGCAATAGTGACTAAGGCAGTGGTGATATGGCGATGTGAGCCACTGCCACTATTATCCTCCCAAACTGAATAACACAGTCTGATCCAGGATGCCCACAGTTATACCCACAGCTGTTAGCAACTCATCCAAACTTCTCAGCCAAGCCTACCCCTCAAGCAGTCTCAGAGCCAAAGCCACTAATGTCACGAAGAGGAACATGGGAGACTCCATCGTAAGACTTTGGATCTTTTTGTCTTTCTGTCCTTCCTTCCTTCCTTCCTTCCTTCCTTTCCTCTCCTCCCCCTCCCCTCCTTTTCTTCTTCCCCTCCCCCTCCCCCCCTCCCCCTCCTCCTCTAGATTCTACATAGTGAGCAGCACACAAGAAGCCAATGGTACACACCAACTAGAGCTGGGAAAACAGAAGAGACTGAAAGGCTGATGGGGAGATGTGAAGCAAGGTGAGCTGGAGCAAAGAGAGGAGAAGAAAGAACGAGAAAGGAGTGGAGGAGGGCAAAGGAGAGGGAAAGGAGGAAGGGGAGGGAGGAAGAGGGAGTGGGGTGCAGCAAGGGGAGGGAGGGAGGGAGGGGAGGAAGCTTTGGTCTATGACTCATGAGACCTGAAACCTAATCCTGGGCTGCCTGGCCTCAAAAAGGCCCGTTCTCTTCTAAAGCCCTACTTTTCCACCCATAAAGTGAGAGGGCTCAAACAGACAACTTCTCAGACACGTGCAGGTATAGAACTTCAGTAATGGTGGGTAAAAATCTTCAAGGTCAAATGAGTGACATGTCATTTAACTGTACTGACGCCTTGATATTTTTCAGGCTGATCAGCGTCGTAAAATGGGACCTTCCCTCTAATTCCAAAGGCCATCCTTATAGTTAATAACCCAAATAAAGATTGAGAGTTAATGACAAATCCTAATTTTAGTAAAGTTCCCCATATTTCCAAAGCTACATTACGAACAACATCACACAAGAACGGCTAACACAGGAAGGCAACCTTCATTTGTGGTTTTCTCAACTACAAGGGAAAGGGAACGCTACAGAGAGCACCCGGGGGAAAATTGGTTATCATAAGTAGATTGGTCTGGGGGTCCAGCCATTTGCAGAGCGCTGGCCTAGCATGCATGGAGCCCTGAGTTTGATCCCTACAACACATAAAAACAGGACAGGCCTGCAATCCCAATATATAACCTCAGCACAAGGGAGCTGAAGGCAAGATAGACAGTCTTCAAAGCCATTCTCGGCTACACAGCAGTCTGAGCCGCCTGGGGAATGCTGGCTCTGGGGCTCTGTTTTGGTGACCCGTGTGACTCCCACTTTACAGGCAAACAAGTCACACCGGTTAAATGTCCTACTCAAAATCACACAGCTGGCAAGTGGGACAGCATCAGTAATACCAAAGCAAATATTCTGAAGGCACTCACCCCTTGCCACACAGACTGCCACGCCTAATCCACTGAAGCACCCAATGAGTAGGCTGACCCTCAAAATAAAAACCCAGAGAGAGGTTTGATCCTGGACTCCAAGGCAGCACCTGTCTTAGCAACAAGAGGATGGGACTCAGTTACCTGGCACAAAGGCAGCTTTCTCAGTCATTGTCCTACAGGAGACACACAGGCCCATCTGACCCCAGCTTCGCTGCTCATTTAGGCACATGGCCTCTTCTTGGGTTATTTAGGGTCCCAAAGACCTGGGCTAGCGGCACAGGGAGAGCCAGGCTACAGAGTAATCTCCATTCTTAGCCCATGAGACAGAGAGCAGAGTCCCACAACACACAGGCACTACAGAAAGCTGATTCATTTCACCACTGGCTTTAGTAGTAGTCTTGATGGACCAGACAGAGCTGCAGACCCAACTGCCACAAGCACAGTCCCAAACCAAAACAAGAAAGAGCAAACTTTCAAACCAGTGGAAGGCCGCCGAGAAACCCCCAGTCCTAACTCATTAGTAGCTGGCCTTCTAGTCTGGATTAAATGTGCAGTGTCCCCAAGACTCATGTTGAACACTTAGTCTCTGGGTGTCTTGAGAGGCTGAGGAAGATTGGACTGAGCTGAAGGAAACAGGTCAGTGTGCTGTAGGCCTTGAAGGCTAACACTGCTCAACTCTTGGCCAGATCTCTCCGTGTCCTGTCCACAGAGGTGGAACTGTGTTGAAAGCGTCCCACAGTATAGACCCAGCCACTTCAGCCGACACGCCGTTCCCCACCATGATGGGCTGTGGCCCCTGAATGCTGGCACAGAATAAACACTTATTCTGCCCAAGTGCTGTTCCCATTCCAATGGAAGAGCGACAGTTAAACCCACAAAGCATGCATATGGGGGATTATTTTATGAGCCTCTTAGAAATAAAGTGGGGACAGTGAAGAGGCAGCTCGAGGAGGCCCAGGACCAGCTCCGACCTCTGGCCGCATGCTTGAGCTTCTCTACAACAAAGCACATTTTCTGCCTTCCCTCTCTCTCCTACCCCTCTTCCCCCTCATTTCTTTAAAAACTGCTTGTCTAGTTGACATAAAAACTATGAATGTGGGGCTGGAGGGATGGCTCAGAGGCTAAGAGCACTGACTGCTCTTCCAGAGGAACTGAGTTCAATTTCCAGCAACCACATGGTGGCTCACAACCATCTGTAATGGGATCCGACGCCCTCTTCTGGTGTGTCTGAAGGCAGTGACAGTGTATTCATATAGATAAAATAAATCTTTTTAAAAAACAAAAAAGTTAAAAAAAAAAACGTGAATGTTTATAGGGCATCACACGGTATTTGATACATGAATACACTCTGTAGTGTTCAAACGCCACCGTTCTTTAAGGAAGAGCCCTAAACTTGAGAGCCTCAGCCAACCCATACAGAAGCATTGGTTAGCCCTCGGGCCCGTAATCAAAGGCCACAATAAAAAAGTCCAAACACAGTATATGTCAGGGACATTGTGATTATTATTCTCTGAAGCCAGAAAGCCATGAGCCCTGTTCTGAAGAACTCCAGTCAACAGACTATATGATGTCTTTTCTGGGTCCTTGGGCTTCCTGACCCATGGGGGTCAAGAGTTGGGGGTTCAACTGCTCATGAGCCTGGTGGTCACACCCGGAAGCCACTCAGCACCCTAAGGAACTGCCCTGATTGAGTCCGGTGCCTCTGCTGCAGATGTCTCCCGACTCATTCCATATTCAAACACCACGGCTTCTTCCAACACTTTTAGATTCTTATTAATAACACTTTAAAATGTAGATTGCTGCCTAATCTTAGCTGTGTAATTAAAAAAAATAATAATCTTGCTTCTCTCCCTCCCGACGTGAAAGGAAACTATACCCTCAGGGCTTCTGCAGCTAAGAATCACGCCCTGAACAAAGCTAGTAGGAGGCTCGAGCTGGGGGAGGGGCGTGTGAAAAGGCAAGAAATGAGGCTCAGCGCTGGACCCGAGAGAAGACTAAGGTGAGGCTAAAGGAGGGGAGGATCCTCGAAGGACACAGGCTGCTCTGGCAGAGCCAGAACCAGGATCAGGGCTGCTGTTTCCCAGTGGACACCCCGCTAATAGGAAGGCAGGCTGGAAGAAGGAAAACAGTAATGGAGCCCATGTTACTGGTTCCACACTGAAAAAAGCTAAGGGTCTGGGACTCTCAAGGGCTCATGGGTGCAAAGCTCCAAGTTCTTTACCTTTAGGCCAGCCTCACAAATCATCAACCAAAGAGGGACCTCAAAGCACTTCCTACCCAGGCATCCCGGAAAGTAAAGACATTAGTGTTCCCAAGGTCAAACAGGGCAAATCTAAGAGGAGAAGGACCCGGAGAGCCTGAGCCCCAGCATGGGCTCATCCACACACAGCTTCAGAGAACTACAGCTCGGTCTCTCCATGGTGGTCCTACCACCTCCCTCAGCCCATTCCCCAGGAGACTCCAGGGCTTCTTGGCAGGGAAGAAGGGGTTGAGATCCACACCTCCCCCTCACTGCCCATCTCCTAGGAGTGGCTACTTGGGAACTTTAGGAACATACACTCTCCCTTTAGTCCTTTCCAAGATTTCCTCTCCATACCTGGGCATGCTCCCAGCCCTAGGTATCACCTTCAGTTTTTTGTTCCTTAGAAATACTTTATCAGCAGTTTCCATCTCTGAAGTTAAAAAAAAAAAAAAAAAAGTGAGTGAGAGAAGGAAAGAAAAAAGGCCAAGAACTGTGCCCAGCTGCCAGGGAGGCCATTGTTTCCACTAATGACAGGGACACACGGTACCACAGCTGAAGGCTGGAGCTGGGAGACTGCAGCCCCCAGGCATGCCTGGGCATGCAGAGAGGAGCTGCTGGTCTGCCAGCAAAAGTTTCAGCAGCTGGCCACAGACACGCATCTCTCTATACAGACCAGCCCGAGGCCTCACAGACCAGGACAAAGGACAAAACAGGCTAGAGGCAGTGAGCATTGTAGAGCATAACCTGGTGCGTGAGGAAGCCAGCATCTCACTTCTGAGAACTCAAGAGACTCCTCTAGATAGAGTATCTGTCTGTACGTATCCTCATCTTCCCCAAAGCAGCTGGCTTTCTGTAAATGAGACCTAATTAGGATCTTCTAATGGGGAAGACAATGGTTTTGCCCATTCTTTGAGTGGGTAAAACTCGCCAAGGCAGGGGCAGAGAGGGGCAAGAGCCCACCTTGAGATGCAAATTTATGAGCAACCAGTGTGACCCCTGTGGACGTGACTCCATATGGTGCTTCTCTATGTTCTTCTAACCCCTGCCCTGAGGAACTGTCCTGGGTTCTCTAAGAGAGATGAGTGTAAACGATGTAATACGCTCCTAACAGAGCAAGCCCACTGAGGCTTTGGAGAGGCTGAGATAGAGGCCCACTGTGGAGGCTGCGGGTGGTGTGGCAATCACAGGGCTTGTCTGGAGGCTCATGGTGGGGCAGCTTGGCTTCATCTCAACCTGCTAATCCAACTGGCGCTCTGCTCTCTGCTCCTGTTTGTCCCTCAGGCCCAGAAGGAACCCGATTTACCGGCATCCCACCTGTCAAGAACCAGTGGTGTGGACCACTGGTGCAGCTTGCACAAAATCTGGGCACTGGTTAAGACGGCTTCACCTGGCGGTCCCAGCAGAAGCTGTTAGTGGCAGAGCTGTGACGGCCTCTCCAGAGCGAGCGGACTTCTCCATGCCTGTGGACTGGGCCTGAGAGAGGCCTGCTGTTCAGGAGTTTTCCTGTCACAGGCTCAGCTCCAACCAAACCAGCGAGGCCCTGTTACTGTGGGCCGTCTGCCAGGACCCGGAAACAGCATTGTTACATAAGGGATAATGAAGTTGATTAAACTAGGCTCTTCCTCCAGAAAGGAGACAAAGCCTTTGAAGCCTCTCTGTAAAGAGGCAGGGAGTAGAGAGGTGCTGGGCCAGGGCCCTCTGGGATCTGATCCTGCTTCTGCCTTAGCTGTGAGAACACGGGGGCAAGACATCCTTTCCCTAAGCCTCTGTTTCTCTCTCTCTTTTTTTTTTTTTCAATTAAAAAGGAAAAAGAAAAGAAAAAAGACGAGATAGCATTAAAACCCTATATTTTCACAAAAATGGCAAATAAATAAATAAATAAATAAATTAACAAAACAAAACTTACCCCTCGACAATGGCAACTGGAAGGGGATAATGTGCAGAGAAGAAACAAAATGTCGGAACCTTCCATCTACCAGGCAGGGAGGCCCAAGTGGAGCTCAAGGTAAGAATACGGCCAGGGATTAGAAGTCTAAAGGCTCCTGCCGTTCGCACGGCACTGGTGTCACGCAGGCCCTTGCACATCCAGCATCGTGTCTGACCCTCACAGTTATAAGATGATAGTGACCCTCGTAGCTGACACTGAGCAGAATGAGGCCTAGTAACTGGGACAGGGGCTGCTTTCTCTGCCCCTCTCTTCCGCTCTCACAGGTCAGATAGGAATTGGCCTTACCTGACATTTCCACATGAACTACAGAGATGATACATGTAAATCCCAGCAAAATGGCTTACCTTGATAAATGAGAGTCCCTTACACACACACACACACACACACACACACGCACATGCACACACATGCACACACACTCACACGTGTACATACACACACACTCACACATACACACACAGGCGCACACACACTAACACACACGCACACACACGCACACTCACACACTCACACGTGTACATACACACACACTCACACATACACACACATGCGTACACACACACGCACACACTCACACATGTACACACACACGCACACACACTAACACACGCGCGTGCACACACTCACGTGTACACACACATGCACACTCACACACACGCCTCTTCAGAGAGGTGCCGAGGAAAGTCCTATCATTTAAGTCCCTAAGATGTTTCAAAGGCCCCAGCGAGACAGTTCAGTGGGTTAAAAGCACCTGCAGCCAAGCCTGACGACCTGAGTTTGATCCCAGGGAGTCATGTCGTAGAAGGAAAGAACTGACTCCTGAAAGTTGCCTTTTGATTTCTGCATGTGTCACACGTGTGCTCACACACATATAGCCCCCACCCCCTACAGACACACACATCCACATAATAATAAAATGTTTAAAGTGAAAGGAAATGGGATAGCTTGCTCAATGACCAGAAGACAGACCAGGCAGCCAGATGACGCCAGTCTTAGCCTGTGTTGTGGATACTGAGAGTTATCCAACCCTTGGTGGAGAGGGCTCCCCTAGAGTCCAGGGCACCCCACACTGAGCCAAAAGCTGAAACCTCAGCAGAAAGCAAGTATGAGGCCTGGGCAGACGAGCCTGCAAGAGCCGGAGATTCAGGACCCTCCTTGTGCAATTCCTGGTTATCACACACCCGGTCCTCCATGGAAACCCCCAGCATCTCTACTGAAGCACATGAGGACCCACTCCACTCCACCTATGTGTGTCCGGTGACTTCCCGCCTTGTCTGGCCTACACCAGCAGTAGACACCAAAGTGTACTTCCCACTGTAGAGACTGGCTCTCAGTCTTCCTCCTGCCTGGACCACCCTGCCCAACCTCAGCCAATGCAAGTGTGTGTGTGTGTGTGTGTGTGTGTGTGCAAAGCGTGTGTGTGTGTGTGTGTGTGAAGGGATGCAGACAGAAGCTAGGAATAAGTGAACAGCTCAACCCTGTGGGGCAGAGAAGCTGTGATCACAGCTCTCATTTTAAGGCAGAAAAATGCAGGCCCAGAGAGGCTAAATGACTTCCTCTGGGTGTCAGCAACTATAAACTGGAACTCAGAGCTCACCTTCAGAGCTTCCTGAGGTAAAACCATTCTCAGATTGAAAAAGTACAGATTCCTCCAAGATTCCTCAAAATAGGTCACTGCCCTCTTGGCACACTCTGAGATTACTTTAGGGAACTGGCTGTCACTGATCAGAGAGATCCAGAGGGACAGGCAAGGTCCCCGAGAAAGGGCAAAGCATGGTGTCATGTGTCAGGAACCTAAAAATGATGACCAAATTACAGCCTGGCCACTTAATGCTCACTTTGCAGAGCTCCTGGGACAAATCAATCCTCAGCAGGAAAGAGGAGACTTCCTTGAATGGCTCCCAAGCCTCTGCCAGTGACCTCTGAGCCCTTCCCAGGGCCGTCTAGGAGTCTGAGTGGGGCTGATGGCCTTGCCACAACGTGCCTCTTTCTACCATCTTCAGCCTCCTTCCTCCCAGCCCTAGGATCTAGGAAACCATGATGTATGTCAGCATCCCCCTAAAATAGGCTGGAATCCTCCCCTGAGGTGATGCTGTCAGGAAGTGGGGTCTGTGGAAGGTGACTAGGTCATGAGTGTGGGGTCTTCATGAACACAGTCAGTGTTCTCGCCCCTCTGCCCCGTCAGGGGCAATGGCTGCCTGTGAACTAGGAAAGTGGACTCCGAGAGGAACTTCCAGCACTTTGATAACACTTCCTGGACTCTGGACTGTGGGAAATAAGGTCCTATTATTTCTAAGACAGCCACTTGCTACATACCCAGTGAGGTCACCATGAGGGGAAATAACGTGGTGAGAAGTGAGACCAAACAGTGGGGCTCACAGGTCCACGTTATTTCTTAAGTAACTGTGCTATTTTGGAAAAGCCACTCAACCCTGCTAAGCCCTGGATGGCAAATGGGGTACAGGGGCAAGGGATCCTAGCTCGGGAGATTGAGAAACCTGTATGTGGCAAGTCAGAGCTAGGCAGTACTGGTGTTCCAAGGGTGCCTGGCTAACGCCGGTCCCTGCTCCAACCTTGGGGATTACTCTCTTCAGCAGGTCTCCAGCAAGGCTTGGAACTAGCTATCTCTTGGATACTGGGGACTGAAGGACAGCCCCAAACTTCACCTATAACTCAGCCTACTTGGGAAACCTTGACCTGGAGGAAAATGAATGAGGGGAGGTACTAGTCAAAACAGTGTCTTGCCCATGCTGTGTGTAGGCGGGTAGGAATCAAGACAGCCAAAGAAACCTGTCTCTGACTGTCCCCATCCTGTCTCTGTCGCAGATCCCAACCTCAGCCCCTCTCATGAGCAACAACCAGCGACCATCTGAGGTCCCTTCAGCTCCGACCCTGCTATTTCTTACGCTGAATGCAGTCCCCCACCTACCTTGTCCCCAGGGCTGTCTGCCTACCCACTGCTGCCATCTGGTGGCGGGCAGACCTTGCTGCCCTTGGCTTTAGGCAAGCACTGGGCATGCCCCTTGGGTGAATGTACCTACCCTGAAGGTGGCTCTCGCTTCTCCACTGGACACACCCTGCACTGTTCCAGGCCACAGATCAATGGGTATCCATTGCCAAACACAAAAACAAAACACAACGCCAGGTTTTTGCCTCTAGCAGAGATGACGCAGCTGCAGCTGGGAGACGGCTCCCAGGACAGTACACAATTTCACTTTACCACAATGTTTAGGGTGAGTGGACACTTACAGATCAAAACTAAAGTTAACCCAGGTCTGGGAAGGTGAGAACAAACTGTCAGGACTTCGTGCAAACCCAGGAAAATAGTTAAGAACCAAAACAGCTTGGGCACCACCTGAAGAGACTCACGGGAAAGTGCCACCATCCTCGGACCTTGGAGGGCTGGTAGCAAGAACATCTGCGGGACCTTCCTGAGATAGCCCCAGGGCCCCAGCACAAGCTAGGTCTTAATCTACGCAGACACCAGGTGGGAGAAGACGGGGCAGCCGTGCGTGTGTGTGTGTGTGTGTGTGTGTGCGTGCGTGCGTGCGTGCGTGTGTGTGTGTGTGTGTGTGTGTGTGTGTGTGCCTACTTCCTGCACTCCACCACACACTACAGACAGGAGCTGCTCTGCTCAAGACACCATCTGTCTTTCTCTGACCCCAGGCCTCGCTGTACCCAGCCAGAGGAACCCTGCAGTGGTCTGGATCCCTCTCCGGTTCACAGCACATGCCTGCTCTTTATAGGGCCCTCTTGTCACACCCTTGGCTCTGTCTGCAGCACCTTCTGTGCTGTGTAATACGGGGGAAAGCAATGTGGGGCTTTACCAAGATCGCCTGCTAGCCTTCCCTCTGTCATTTCACATCTGCAATGGACTTATGTTTTGTAGAGTGCTTTCCCAAGTCATTTTTCCTTTAAAATGCTAGACTCTGAACCCTGCACACACACACCAAGGCCCCTCAAGGGAACCTAATCAGACAATGCTCCCCTCTAGTGGCCAGACTCAGTCTCCACACCCTCCCAGCTTGGCTAGCTAGCCATGCTCCCACTAGATCCCACCCTGCGCTGGTCTTCAGCCAAAAGTACCCAACTCCAAGGGAGACAGAGTCCAGGAAGCAGCTCAGCCCCTCGGCTGGCCACACAAGAGTGAAGAAAGCCTCTGCGCTTGGGAACAAATGCACTTGGGAGCGTTAAGACCTCTCGTGACTTTCAACTCCCCTCTGCAGGTGAGGAAACAAAGGCTCACGGAGGCCCAGAGGAGCCCAAGCTGATCAAGCTGACTCATGACTGAGCCAAAAATAGAGGCCACTTTTCCCGCCTCCTGCTACAGCCTCCTGCCTCTTCTCCACGTGACCTCTCAACTGAGGTCCAGGGAAGAGACTTGTCAAGGACATCCACACTGCCCTGAAAGGGGATGTCCCCTGGCCATTTCCACTTTCATTTTGAGATAGTGTTGAAGGCTACCATCAGACTGTAAGAGCTGTCCCTCCACGTGTGCACTTCCCCGCCCCTCGGCACACCTAATAACGTATAATTAAGAAGTAATAATAATGTCTACAACCTCCTACTGGCCACATGAATGAAGGGGGAGCCAGAGAGTTTAAGAGTCTTGCTAGCATAGAAAATAAAATGTGCTTTAATCGAACCCATCAGAGATAATATTCTGGTATATTTCTTCCTAGTCTCTTTATAACATTAGCTGAAAATTAGAAAGGACAGCGCGAGGCTATTTCTCTGGCATTAAGTCTCCTTCCAAGCACTCCTCTGAATGGCAGTGTGATGCTCCAGCATGTGACTGGGCCACAGTTCTGTTAGCCCATCCCCCCTCATTTTGCTGGTTTTGTCATTAGAAATCAGGCCGCTGTGCACAGCATGACAATCACCATCTGAACACATGTATCTATGCCGATTACTTTCTTAAGCCAGTTTTATTTTTCACAGAATAGAACTCTGGAACTGGGGTGGCCATAAGAATAATTACAGGGCCAGCAAGATAGCGCAACGTTAAGGGCGCTGGCCTCCCACCAAGTCCGACATCCTGAGGTCAATCCCCCCGGCCCACATGGTAACAGGAGAAAACAGCCCCAAGAGTTATCCTCTGGCCTTTACATGAGTGCTGGGACATGCGCACTCCCTGCCGTTCCTCAACCCCTACAATAAAGTGTAAATAATCTTTTTTTCAAAAAGGTCATGATGTCTGAGACTTACTGGCCACAAGGTAGAAGAGGAGCCATGGGGCCTGGGAGTCTTACCAGAGGAAAGGATAACTCAAGAGAACCAACTTACAAACAGTCAGCCTATTGAAGTGTGACCTTCCCAAAGCCCAACCGCAGCCCTTCCCTCCGGACTCACGCCACACCATCTCTCAGAAACCCCAAAGCCCCTGGAGCCCTGGCCACTCCTCTGGCCTCCCACCACACTCTTTATTCACCTACTAAATATTTAATTTGTTCATCCAACCACAAGCTTTCTGAAGGGAGCTCTGGACTTCAGAGTCCCCTGCACTCCACAGCACAGTGCAGTGTCCACACGGTCCGCATCCCATAGACAAACGCTAAAGGGTCCAAGATAGCTGCATGTCCTTCCTGGACACTTGGGACAACGGAGGGCCCATTGTCAAAGCTAGAGAAAGGTGCTGCTCTGGAGAATAAAGGCAGCTCAGTTATGGACTCAGGGCATTCTGCGACACACGGGGACAACAAGGAGTGAGTTCAAGCTAAGCTCTGTCCAGCTCCATGGACCAGGGCGAGACGACTAACCAGCTGCTCGGAACTCACGTGTGAAAGCAGGATAAGAACACTCCACTTGCCAACTTCCTGCAGGAAAATACCTGTGACCACACTGTATAGTGACATACAGTGACGGCAGCCCACGGGACTGTAATATCAGAAAGGAACCGCGCTGCCCCTGTGACCCCCGGCACGGCCTCCTGCACCTTGTCCTCAGGCTCTGCTCCATACACATATCTGCTCAGGGGTGGGCTGTGCTCTTCAGTGAGCTACAGGGCTTTCTGGAAGCTCAGGTTCCTATACAGAAGGAACCAGCAAGCCTGGCTGGGCGCCTGGGTTTACATAAGCCACGCCTTACTGTCTGTGGTAAGAAAATGACAGGGCCAGAGGAGCACCTGACAGTTGTGAGGCTTCAGTCCTGGTCCTGCACCTTCACCTAGTCCCTGTACCCCATCCCTGGTTTCTCAGCCTCCAAACTGAAGTAAGACCAAATACTGCGTTCCCATCCCCAGCGGGCATGCTAGGGGGTCCAGGGAAAGTGCTAATGGCTTTGGTAATAAGCACACGGCCCACTTCAATGGTGTCCTCTGGGTTCCGTCTAACTACCAACTGTGGGGTTCTCAAAGTTCTGAAAGCTCAAACAAGCATCACGAATTCCAAACCGCCTGTCTTAAATAGTCCCACAGGGTTAGAACCTCCCTAAAGCCCACTGAGATTCCATGATGCATGGCCCCAAAGAAGGAGTAATGTATAACCTAGTCTGGACGGGATCTTGGCCCCAAAACAGAATAAACTCCATTCAGTGTAAACCAACACGGCTTGGGCTTCACTGATGCTCAGACATCAAATGCGATCAAAGATTTCTGGGTCTGTGATCAACATATAGTGTCTGTCTTTAGAGAATGACAAAGGGGAGGGGAGCAGAGCGATGACTCGGCGGTTAAGAACACTTGCTGCTCCTACAGGGGACCCAGATTTGGTTCCCAGCATCTACACAGTGGCTCACGACCATCTATAACTCTAGTCCCAGGGTATCCAACCCCCTTTACTAACTCTGGGGACAACAGGCACACACATGGCAAAGCATCCCTACATATAAAAATAAGTGTGAAGGAAAACTCATAAAGAATATTACTATGACCGGGGAGGAGAGTGGGGAGGGAGAGATCAGGTTTCCTCGGCAACAGAACTGACCTGGGATTCCAGGGCTGTTACCAAGTCTTGTTTCCCTGGTTACTTTTAGTTGCCTCGCCTTCTAAGTGGGGAAGTCGTTCCTCCGTCTGACTCTCTATAACGTCCAACCCTCCAGGTCTTTCTTGGGCGACCCAGAAAGGTAAAGAATGTCAAAGAACTCTCTGCATTTGGCTTCATGTTTTCAATCCATATCCCTTTGAGACCGCAAGGCTACTTTGGGATGCTGTGTGGTTTGGGGAAAGCTTCCAACCTCCCTCCGGAAAGCAAAGGATTCTAGACATCCTGACCAACCCCACAGTAACATTTGGGATCTGGGAAGAGCATTCCCTTGAAATTCTAATCAATCGCCAGCAGCCAGCACTTGGCATTGGTAAGCCTTGATATCTCCACACACCTCAGGATAACCTGGAATCCACATGTTACCTACCCAGACGTAGTCAGAGCCCCCCAGGGACCTCTGTTGACAGAGAAGAAGCACAGCATGCTAGTCCAGGGAGCTCTGAAGTTTCCTAGAGGGCAGAGAAAGCTGACAGGACTGAGCAGGTGGGGATATGGGTCCAGTCCAGTGTCTTACCACGTCACTTCATTGAATGTTCAAGCCAGGTTGACAATTTCCCCTTCCCATGTTTCTAATATGGGAACATCTGGAGCAGCTAGGCTTGTTTACTCCTCCATGCATCAACTAACCACCTCCTAAAGGCCAAGCGCTTTGTTAAGAATTGAAGAGACAAAGGAAAGCCAAAATAAACATACCACTTGCTCTCATAGAACTTTCTAGTCTCCTGGGGGGTGGGGGGGATTAGTCAAAGAATCAGTAGCTCAGTTGATAAAGGACCTGCCTAGAATGCATGACGCTGCTGCTTCAATCCCCAGCACCCCATAAGCTGGGACCAGTGGTGTGCATCTGTAGCCTCGGCACTTAGGCTTAGGAGAAGGCAAGAGGATCCCAAGTTCAAGGTGTCAGAGGACCCTGACACACATAAAAGCAAACGCAAAAAACAAAGGGAGAGTGGCAGGGCCATTAGAACAGAAGTACCAAGGTAATCATGGCAGTGAACCAACAGGATAGGAGGAGAGAAGCAGAAAGCAGGTGCCCTCAGCCACACTACCAGTAAGCTGGGAGAGCCGAGCATAAGCCTAAGTCCATCTGACTTCAAAGCTACTCAGTCACTAGGCAGTTATAGACTACCGTGTGACAGCCTGGGAACACCAGGCACACACACGGCATATATATACATTCATACACATAAAAATAACAGCCATGAGCAAAATGAAATATACCTCCCATGCAAACAAATAAACAGATGTGTGCAACTGCAGACTGGGGAGAGAACCACGGGTTAAGTTAAAACAACAGGCAAGAATACCTAGGGGGTCACAGAAGGCTTCCAGAGCTTTGGTCAGCCATGATCACTTCTATTCTGCTGCAACTCTCGGAGCATAGCCAGCAGCTTGAACAGCATAGGCCTGGCCAGCCTAAGAGCGCCTACGAGCCCTTGGTGAGAGTACAGTTGATTTCTATCTTGCCACAGTTAGAATAGCAGCTCTTCTAAAACCAAGACCAAACACTTACATATCCCAACCTCAGGTGAGCATCACTGGGTAGACATTTTACCGATAACTGGGATCATTCACAGAGTCATTTGTCAGGACCACAGAACCACACTATGCGGCAGGCGGGACTATTTAAGATCCTACTGGAGAGATGAGTGATTAGGGTGTGTAAAATAGCCCTAGACGTGTCACCAAACGAGGAAAGCACCAAACTCTGCCGTCCAAGTTTATCAGACATTTCTGTTCAGGAAACTGACCATCTGAGAGACAGCCGTAGGTCGCCAAGCCTGGATCAAGTTACACGGGGTCCCACGAAGTTCCTGAGAACCGATGGGGAGCATTAAGCAGCTCAGGAAAGGTTTCTAGAATGCAGCTTCACCAGCCTGAGACACAGGTGCCCTTGCCAGCTCTCCCAGATTAGAACAGGTTCTCCTGGCCTCCTCCCAAGTGCCTCTGACTAACACAGAAAAGTATTTTTCCACTGCAAACCTGCAGGCAGGCAGCAGACTGAGGGCAGAGAGTGCATCTGCAGTCCTGTACGGACCATCTGGGAAGTTATTCCGCTGCCATCCCTACTGCCCCGGCTATACACCTGCCCGTGAGGACGCCAGTCCCAAGCAATGTTTCTCCGCCTTGACAACACAGGCACTTGGACTGCACAGGTTTCTTGTACCAAGCTGGGGGCACCTTGCCATCCCGCAAGGTCAGAATATTCAGTGGCACCCTTGACCTCCACCCCCTGAATCTGACATCCCCCAGTTGTCACAGCCACTAATGTCTCCAGCCAATGCAGATGTCCACTGCAGGGCAAGAGTCACCTCTTGGGGAAGCTTTAGTTTTGAGACCTTAGAGAAGAAGCGTAAAGTGTCTGTCCTGCTGCACATCTCTGCAGACACTGCACACAAACTCTCTCGGGTCAGGCTCACATCACCACTGCCTCCGTGTAAGCAGCTGTGTGCCGCTGCAGTCCTCCACTGGAGCTTCAGGAACAACCGGAGTCAAACAACCCCTGGTACTGCTGAGCCAGTTGCGACCCTGCAAGGAAAACTTGTTCCCATTCCTGTGAGCTGCTGAGTCTGATTAAATGGAAACCCTGGGTGGTGCTTCTCAATGACATCGGGCCAGGGCCAGGGCTGCTGCGGCTGCTTCGAGGAGCACAGGGTGGTGAATCGGGATCCTCCACTCGCCCCCAATTCAGTATAACACCCAGACTTTAACCATTTCTCCCAGAAGAAAAGGGAACAGGGCAAGGTACATACACAAGCAAGCTGAATTAGCAATTTAATTAAACAGCTGAACCATTACCAAAAAGAAAAAAAAAATGCTCTCAAGTGGGGATGGAAACTGAAGCTGAGCTCCCAAGCAGCTGGAGTGACTCAGCGCCCTTCAAGGATGCAGCTGCCAATCTCCCACCCCGGGGCCGGGCCCTGGCCCCACATGAGTTCTGCTTCCATTACAGCACTTCAAAGAGCCACCTCTGTCCTTCCTCATTAGCCACTTAACCAGGTACAGAGATCACCCACACCCTCCCCGTGTGGGAGCAGGAGTGTTCTGCTGACCGCACTAGTGAAGACTACCCATAGCCGCCCGCCGCTCACACCCGATCACTCGGCCTGCCGCCACGACTCGGCTCGCTGCCTCGATGCCGCCTTTCGCTCTGTTGTGAGCTCTGTGCTTGCCTGTCTCATACTGGAATGGGACCGAGTTCTGATATGAGTTTGCCACGTGTAAGGGACTCCTTAAAGGCACATAAACAGACCTGGCCACTTACGGGTGGCTGGAGATGGGCAAACGGATAGATCGGCGGATGGGTAGACACGACATTTTCTATCCCTATGCTCATGCAAGCTGAAGCTCTTTAAGGGCAGAAACAATTTCCCCTCCTAACAGACAACACACTTTCCTGAGAGCATTCTCCAACCCCACAACATCAACGGTACTATGTGTTGCCCTTAGCCGGGATACCATTCCGAAGTGATCGTCACACTTTGGAAGGATCAATTAAAATCATCGCAGACACAAATGCTCCCAGATCTGTGAATACGAATGCACACAGCATGTGTGACTTACCGAAGAGAGCTGACGCTAAGAGAAAAACCCGAGGGCAGGAAAGTTCTGGAAACGCAGTCAACAGGTGTTTAGGAGCCTTCTTCGATGGAGCCAGCAAGGCCAGAGAACTCCTGAGAACCCTGGAGGTTCAGAAGGCCTTGCTCTAACATCAAACTGCCTGAGAAATTGCAGATCGGCAGCAACTCCTGGACTGCAGGGCCACGAAAAACCAAAATCCAAGAAGAGCGGAATATGGCGGCCAAGAAAGGCCTGAGCTAAGGAGAGATGAAAGTCAATGGAAAGATAAAGACGCACAGACCTCCCAGGCATGGGGGGGGGGGGTCCCCTGAGGAACACCAGGGCTCAATCAATGCATACAGCGCAGGAGTCACCCCCAAGTTTCAATCAGAATTTCACGCCAGCTATGACTCACTTTGAAATATTTACCAATACTTTCTGATGTTGTTTTAACTCAGATCAGGTGGGAATGAAAATAAAGCCATCTCTTCAGCCATGATGAGGCAAAGGCTCACCGGTACCCTGGCCCAATCTCCCGGTGATGTTGGCAGTCACAGACACCCTCTCAAAACCCCAAGGACTCTTGAGCAGAATGAGTTCACCAATGCAACCTTGTATTTCCAAGTGCAAAGCTGTAATCCATGGAGGAAAAGCTGATGGCAGAAGGAGATGCCAGGTCCTCCGTGTCCCAGTGCTTAAAGTCCCTCCCCCTGCCCCCTTTGTCCCCAACCCCAAGCACTAGTGAGTGGACAGCTACTCTCACCAATCCCAAATGCTCTGCTGCACCCTCACCTGTCTTAGCAACCAGATGCGTCCAACCACTCCAGACAGCAGTGACCTTTTCATCCTGGAAGTAATGTGCTTCTACTCTCTGGGGCAGAGGAAGGAACTCGGCGAGGGAGGCCAGCTGCCCATGCTTGTTACGGCCCCAGACATACAGCTCTCCTGTATCTGGAAGAGAGGTGAATGGGGGTAAGGAACATGACCCACAGGGTAGAGGACAACTCAGAAAAAGGAACAGCTAAAAGGGCTCATTTCCTACCCACAACACAGCATTTAGTGGGGCCACGCACAATATGAAATCTATGTAACACACAATCTAATGTAAAACTTGCAAAACTCTGTATATAAACAAGGCCTAGTGTGTGTAACACATATTTCTTCTGCATGCATGCGTGCATACGTGCATGCGTGTGTGTGTGTGTGTATACACGCGAGCGCGTGTGTGTGTATGTGTGTGTATATGTGTGTGTTGTGTGTGTATGTGTGCGTGCGTGTGTGTGTGCACCTGTATGTGTGCATGTGTGTGTGCGTGCATGTATGTGTGTGTATGTATGTGTGTGTATGTATGCGTGTGTATGTGTGCATGTGTGTATGTATGTGTGCATGTGTATATGTGTGTGCATGTGTGTGTATGTGTGTGTATGTCTGCATGTGTATATGTGTGTGTGCATGTGTATATGTGTATGTATGTGTGCATGTGTATATGTGTGTGCATGTGTGTGTATGTGTGTGTATGTCTGCATGTGTATATGTGTGTGTGCATGTGTATATGTGTGTGTACATGCGTGAGTGTGTGTGTGTGTGTGTGTGTGTGTGTACATTCCTGAGGATTGGGGGAGTTGCATGTACCCATGAACAGAGAGCCTAAAAGAGAAAGAACATCATGTGTCCTGCTCTATTACTTCTACCTTATTCCTTTTGAGACAGGGTCTCCACTGAAGCTGGAGCTAGGCTGATGGCCAGGGAGCTGCAGGAATCCCCCAGTCTCCACTCTACACAGTGCACTCTTATGCAAATGCTGAGACTCGACTTGAGGTCCTCATGCTTGCACAGTAAACAGTCTCACTAAGCCATCTCACAAGCCCATTTTCTGTATTGTTTAATATAAGCCTATATTACCTTTTGTAAAGAAAGAAACGCTTAAACGTAAGATAACGGGTGAGCAGATACACTATCTGGGGACTGGAGATGTGGCTCAGTTGGCAGAGTGTTTGCTTAGCATACACAACCCCCAGCACTGCATAAGCTGGGTGTGCTGGTGCTCACTTAGAGTCTCAGAACTCTGGAAGTAGAAGCAGAAGGATTAGGAGTTCGAGGTCATCCTGGGCTACACAGTGACTTCAAGGCCAGCCTGGACTACAGGAGACACTGCCAAAAAAAAAAAAAAAAAAAAAAAAGTATGGTATTTTATCTGAAACCTTTTTAAATGAGATTATTTCACTGTGCTTACTGTCATAGACTAGAATGAGCTACCACTGCCCGTCTGTGCAGCCTCTGGGCCTCACAGCAATCTCAGGATGGAGGCAGAAGTGACTGGCAGGGTGATGTAACAGCAGCAGGAAGCAAACACAGAGTCAAGTGACTCTGGCTGCTATTCCTGGATCTGCTAACTAGCTATTGACCTTGGACAAATCACTTCCTCTCCAAGCCTTGGTTTCACCAGCTGAACATGGGGAGGGAGGGCTGCTGGCCTAACTGACGTCACTGCCGACTGCAGCAACTGGTGGGTGACCGTGGCAACCAGAGAGCCCATGCCTGTCTAAAAAGTAAAGTTTGAAGAAAAATTTTAGACAAAGGCCAAACAAAATGAAGCCAAGGCTGTAAGCCAGCCTGTGAGAGAGCAGTCTGCAGCTCCCCTGGCAGTGGGATAGCTTCCATACTCACTAAACGGCACTAGTCACACCTGAAGTGGGGCTGCCCCACATGAAAATACTCAACAGACTGCACGGATATGGCACACAAAAGAGCATACTTCCTTAATAATGTTCCTATTAGAGTAAATAAGATTTTGGACATTCTAAGTAAAACATATTAATAAGATTAATTTCACCTGTTCCATTTTAGCTCTTGTGAGATGGCTCACATCCTATTATGCAGCACTGCCCCCAAAGATAAGTTAATCAAGGCTGGGCCATGTTAAATGGCTTTTCAAGATCACCTAGGTAACAAGGACTCACACACAGGCCAGTAAAGGGACGAGGAGCCAGGCCTGTTTCACTTGCCGGGTTCCTGATAAAGTTCACAGCACTGCTTGCCCTGCAGTGGTCTCACAGTCCCTTAAACTCATCAAAGGCCAGGCAGGATGATCACAGTCCTAGCTCAGGAGTCTCCAGGCTCCTTCCATCACTCGCTTGCTGTGGAACACGAGGCACATACCATGCCCCTGCTGCTTCCCCTCTAAGGTGACACAGCTTCCATCACTGACATCCTACAGGTCTACGATGTGCCTCTGGCCTTTATCCCTTACAGAAGGGCAAAGACAACACCCCTCACCCCACACAATGTCAACCCAGTGGACGCTGGAGAGCCACAGAGGCGCCATGGCTGTGGAGCCTCTGTGGCTCAGAATATCTAACCGGTCTTTTTGAAAGACAGCACGGGGATAGTTACACTGTTGCATCAGCAGGTAAAATTAAATTCTGCTGCAATGCCAAATGGTTACATAATCTACAAGGACTCCAGGGAAGAGGTCTAAAGAACACAGAGCAGAATCCAATGTGCTAACAGCCTGAGTAAGATGAGAAACGAGGGGTCATTAATCGTGACAATTTTTAACTCACTTTCGAAATATCAAAAACCAATTCACTTTGTGACCATACTAAAAATGATTAAATGGACACTTTAAAGTGGTGAATATCATATATAAATTATAGCTCCATCAAAAAAAAAAAAAGTCCAATCTGTGTATTAAAACATGGCACCCTAGTTAAAGTGGCCATGTAGGAAATAATAAATTTAATAATCACATATTTGCAATCATTTTTAATTGGCATTAGCAAGTAATTTGATGGTTTCTAAGTTTGCATACCATCAGCTATCTCAAATCAATTAGGACAGAAACAGAATGAAGCTTAATCTAGTCTTACTCCTACAAGGACGTCTCTTCCAACAGTGGCTGTGGGTGGAGGAAGGCGCTTACACCCTGCGATCACATTGTCTCTAGAAGAGATGTGGGACCAGGTGCCAGGTACAAGACAGGTGCAGGTGTAGGACACCTCCCCACACACACACACCCGTGAGAAAATGATACATGGTATCCCGAAGAAAGGCTTGGCATTACAATGGCTCGGCAGTGATGGATAGATGGAGAGTCAGGGCTAGAGCACGCCTGCAATCCTAGAACTTGGGAGATGGAAGCAAAATAATCAGGAGTTCTGAGGCCAGCCTCATCTACTTACTGGGTCTGAGGCTAGCCTGGTTATACAAGACTATCTCTAAAAAAGGAAGGAGGAGAGGGAGGGAGGAAGGGAGAGAGAGAGGGAGGAAAGGAGGGAGGGAAGGAGCAAGAAAGAAAGGGAGGGAGGGATGGAAAAGAAAAAGATGGATATTTAGCGTGGAAAAGAAAAAGCCCAAAGAAGTGACACCAAAAAAAAGTAGAGAATATAAAGTTACATACGGATACATGCAAATAAATAGGTTATGTGGAAAGCTAAAAGGCTGAAAGGTAAGTAAATCAGAAATAGAGGTAAAGAGAATGGCAAACTCATAGAAAGAAGACAGGAAGATAAATACATGAAGCGGGCAGCAGCAGGTGGACACGAGTTAATGCAGACTTAAACAGCGCGGTGTAGGAAGAGGGAGAGAGTGAGACGTTGCATTGGACAGCGAAATGGCGTAGACAGGAATGTGCGCCCTTAGCGAGGTCACCCGCACCTGCAACGGCGCACTCAGGAGGCTGGGGCAGGAGAACTCCAGTGCGGTCAAGGCCATCCTGGGTTACATAGTGAATTCCAGCCCAGCCTGGGCTGCAGAGTGACACTGTCTCAAGAGCAAATGAAAGAGTGGTACGCTG
Organism: Rattus rattus; assembly: GCF_011064425.1. Lineage (NCBI taxonomy): Eukaryota > Metazoa > Chordata > Mammalia > Rodentia > Muridae > Rattus > Rattus rattus. Next base: position 152,754,908 of record NC_046155.1, on the reverse strand, counting down.
TGTGGCCATGGACGCTGACACTTCATCAGCCATGAGTCACACATGGCTCCCAGATCACTCCGCATGGGCACGCAGCAGACTGGATCTCCCCGACGCCCAGGCAGTGACACCCCATCACTAGGTAGTATGCAGCTACATACAAGTTTACTGTGGAGTTCTTGCTCTGCCCATCACCGCTCCCCCAAGAGGAAGATGATCTTTTCCACCCTGTACGGTTAATTTTAAAGTCTTTTCTGAGGCAGACATAGTAGCACAGGCTTATAACCCCAGTGTGTGAGAAAACCCAGAGGATGAGCACTGAGCTGAAGCTGACTATACCATCAGATTTAGTTCTCACGGAAAGTATGTTCCAGATGAAGAGATGGTCTCAAGAGCTAAAGCAATTTTGCCTGAAATTATACCAACAGTGGCACCAAACTCCCACTCCAAAATGTATACCCTCCTCCCCCTCCCCACTCTGACCGGGCTCCACTGCGGGCCTCGGCATGCAGAAACCTGAATGGCACACTGGGCTAGTACCCACCTGTTAATGAGGCCGAGTGGTCAGATCCTGCAACAGCACATACCACTGTAGAACTCTCTAGGCCTGGAAAAGAAATGCGTTTGCTCTGAGCTCTATTCATGCCAAAACCCGTTGTGTGAAGAGTGGATCCCAGGGCCGAGGTTTACCTGGGCCTGGGGAGAACCCGCCCAGCGCAGGCACGTGTGAGCAGCACAGTCGGGTGGGAGGCTTGGCGGGATGGAGAGAGTGATGTCAGGGGGTTTGAACAAGTCCGTGTCCTGAGGACAAAGGGCACAGTCTTCACTGTCACAGAAGAAAGGCAGGGATAGGAACAGCAGGAAAGCCAGGGCAACCTCGCTGTGCTGCCGCAGAGCCACACAGACCTGTATAACGTCACATTTCTGACAGATACAGAAGCACAGACCCGAGAAGAAGCCTGTGAAACGTGTGCACAGCTGAGAAGGTGAGGGTGAAGGCAAAGGGGTTCAAACCCCCCGATCCCATCGTGTGCAGGGCTTAACCACACACCAGGCTACCTCAGAACACAGTGCCATTGTGTGATCCTGCCTCTGACCTCCAAGTCCAGCACTTTACCTCCCTGATTATACTGCCTTCAGCAGCACAGAAGAATCCCAATCCATCCTGTTAGGAGCTGGGACAGCCTGTGCTAATTCATGGTCTATCCCAGAGGAAAACACAGTCCTAGTCTTCAACTGTTTCTAGAGACTTCTGTTTGACTGACTAAAAGGCACCTCACACCTTCGAGTGTCCTGTGGGATGAAGAGAGGAAGCACAAGTTCCCAGCCACAACCAAGCAGGGAGTCCTCAGCCTAGGGCCCCTGTGGGTGCAGGTGAAGGAGAGAGAATGCAAAGTCATGGGCTGTGAGGCATGAGCCATCCAAACCCACCAGAAAACTCCCTAGACAACTCAGAGCTAATGTTCCAGGCAGATCCCAAAATGGCTGTTTAAACAGTGTTTTTTAAATCCCTTCTAGTCACTGGTCCAGTACTAAAACACAGAGAACAAAGCCCTGTCGTTCCCCCTTGGCACAGGAGAAAACTGATAACCATTCACACTGGATACAAGGTGGTGCTATCCACAGAGAGAAGTCGATGGAGGCCGGAAGGGAAGAACCATGTCCCCTTCACTGAGAGGGCCATGTCTGAGCCAGCCCTTGAGAAAACCCCAGAGCTTTTCCAGAGGAAGAGGAAGGACAGGTACTTCAAGCAGAGCTGAGCTGTCCACAGGTGCAGTGGCAGGTCAGGCAAAGTAGGAAGTCTGGGAAGTGAGTCCTGTGACACACGTGCACGCACGCAAAGAGATGGATGGATGAGATGGATGGATGGATGGATGGATGGATGGATGGATGGATGGATGGATGGTGGGTGGATGGATGGATGGATGGTGGGTGGATGGATGGATGGATAGGTGGGTGGATGGATGGATGGATGGTGGGTGGATGGATGGATGGATGGGTGGATGGATGGATGGTGGGTGGATGGATGGATGGTGGGTGGAAGGATGGATGGGGTATAATTTTAAAGTCTTTTCTGAGGCAGACATAGTAGCACAGGCTTATAACCCCAGTGTTAAGAGGTGGAGCAGGTGAGCTACCTAGGTGAGCTCCAGGCCTGTGGAAGAACCTGTCTCATAAAACAAGGTGGACAGTGGCAGAGGAACAACAGCCAGGCTGTCCTCCGGCCTCCACATTCACATGCCCACAGGTACATACATAAATATGTATGCATCTAGGATTCAGAACTTGTAGGCTCACAGGATTACTACATACTGCTTCTAAACTCCCATGTCATGCCTCCCAAGTAGCTTTGACCCATTCTAGAGCTTCCTTTTTGATCTCCACCTACCTGCCTGGCATCTATCACTCAATAGGCCTCAGACTCTCACAGCAAAACAGTGACTTTTACCGGGGCTACAAAAATCACAAAAAGACTGACATCCCAACCAAAAGAGACTGTCAGAAAGGTCAAGAAATACCAAAGCTGGAGAGATGGCTCAGCAGTTGAGTACTGGCTCCCTTCCAGAGGACCTGGATTTGATTCTCAGAATTCACATGGCAGCTTACAACCATCTGTAAATCCAATTCCAGGGGATGTCACACCCTTCTCTAGCCTCCCTGGGCATCTGGCACGCAAATAGTACACAGAAATACATGCAGGCAAAACATCCATGTGAAATAAGGTGTTTAGAAAAATCAGAGAGAGAGAGAGAGAGAGAGAGAGAGAGAGAGAGAGAGAGAGAGAGAGACTTACCCATTTTCTGAAGCTCTATTTTCTTTCTCACAGAGGAACCAAAGACTGTTATGAAATAAGGAGCTCACCTGTCACTCTACTGGGTTCCTTTGCTGTCAGGAACAATGGGAGATTCTGCCCAGGACACAAGCGTCGACCAGAAGATGCCAAGCCAGTCCCCCACTGGAACACACTGCCAGTGTCTTCCCAGCAGAGCAGAAGGGAAAAGAGAAAATGTACGTTAGGACTAGAGCGGACTGCCATTTGACCCTCACTGCCGTGGGAAATTCCCAGCCATCTCAGCCAACGTGAGCTCTACCAGGAGCTTGGCTGCTTCAAGAGGCCCATGACCAGCCACAGAGATTACCATCAAACCAATCACAAATACAGTCTTTGGGACAATCTAAGACCATGAGAGAAAATTCCAATGTAGTAAAACTTCCTCTAAAAGTTCCAGGCGCCAGCCCACAGCCACACCTCTGGAGTGCTGCCCTGCTCGTGGCTAACTTGAAAGGAGCCTTGAAGACCATGAACGCACACCCATTCACTAGATGAGAAAACAGAGGCCCAGAAGAGAGGCTGAGATCCAGCCAAGGTCCCATGGGGAATGAGTAGTAGAGAAAACACTGGTGTCCAGCTGACACTCACAGTAGTGCCTTTCTGCCGCACCAAGGCAAATTCAGATTCTCTGGGGTCAAATGCATGTGTATTTGTGACTACAAGACAGCACGGCAGCTTATTTTAGTAGAACGGCCGCTCGAATCTATGAATCCACATCCCAAACCACACAGAAGTGCACAGACAAAATCCTCTGCATTTGTCAAATAATCAGATGTGCACAGCATGGAGCCACCAGCCAACACCACCATCAAGGCCTGATCCTCTGGACCGTTCTATAGCCAGCACTCCTAATGTACAGAGACAAGCCTCTCTATAAAGCAGCAGCTGTGACCACTGAGAACATTGCAGCCCAGCAGAGACCCACAATAAACCAAGACGACGTCCTCCTTGGTGGAGAATCTGCAAGGGAGAAGGCTTCACTGACTATCTCAAAATGACGGGTGTGTGAGGGTTTTAAATCAGGATCTGAATTGGATCTGCAAACAACCGCTGGCTGATGCGTCTACAATGTCTCAAATAATGGATTTTTTTCCCCTTTGAAAAATTTACCGGATATTTATTTTTATTTTACATGTGTGAGTGTTCTGCCTACATGTATGACCACACATGTACCTGGTCCCTACAGAGGCCAGAGGAGGATGTCAGTTCCCCTGGAACTGGAGTTAAAGACAATTGTGAGCCACTACGTGGAGTCCTCTGCAAGAACAACAGGGTACTTCACCAATGAGTGGTTTTCCAGCCCCCTTGAAATACTTTACTGTAAAATATGCACAATGTAAAAGGTGTCATCTTCACCATCGTCAGTGTCTAACCCAGCAGCAGTCACCATATTGAGCAACCATTATCCTTCCATATTGCAACACTGTACCCATCACTCCCCATCCCTGGTGCATAGCCCTGGGGCTCCCATTCTGTCTTTAGTTCTGACTCCTCATGTGGACAGAATCCCAGCATTTGTCCTTTTTATGACTGACGTAGGCCACTCAGCATCCCATTCATCTATGGTGGAGGCTGACAGCAGTTCTGTACTTTCTAAGGCTTGTGGTGGTCCATGGAGGGGGGGGTGTTTGCCACATTTTGCTTGCCCAGTCACCTGTCTGTGGGCACCTGAGGAGCTGCCTCAGGTGTGTGTGAATAATGTCAGTTACGGCTGGTGCCTTTCATTCTATAAATCCTACAAATTTGCCTCTTCCTTTCTTTTCCATCTTTTAAAAAATCTATTTGTCAAGCTGGGTGTGATGCTGTACACCTATAATCCCAGCACTCGGAAAGCAGAGGCAGGTGGAATTTCTGTGAGTTCAGGGCCAGCCAGGGCTACATGGTGAGACCCATCTCAGAAAGAAAAAAAAAAAAAAAAAAAAGGAGGAGGAGGAGGAGGAGGAGAGGAGGAGGAGGAGGAGGAGGAGGAGGAGGAGGAGGAAGAGGAGGAAGAGGAGGAGGGAGGAGGAGGAGGAGGAGGAGGAGGAGGAGGAAGAAAAAAAAGAGGTTATGGTTAGGGAATAATAACATGGCCCTTCCACACTGCTTTCTAAAGCAACTGAACCATTCTGCCATCTAGATGCAGAATTAAAAGGGTGTAGAGGGGTTGGGGATTTAGCTCAGTGGTAGAGCCTAGGACAAGGCCTTGGTCCCAAAAAAAAAAAAAAAAAAAAAAAAAAAAAAAAAGAGGGGTTGGGGATTTAGCTCAGTGGTAGAAAACTTGCCTAGCAAAAAGACCCTGGGTTCATTCCTCAGCTCCAAAAAAAAAAAAGTGGTGGGGGGGGAGATGTGTAGAGTGGGGAACAACAGCCTCAAACAATGATCCCCCCTTCCACCTTGATTAAAACAGTCTTTTGTTTGCTGGCTGCATACGCAAGGCTCACTGGCCCTTGCTGTGATCTGGGGATTCTGCCCACCTCATCCATAGAGGCACAGGGCAGATGCACAGCCCTGTCTGGCTTTAGGAGAGTGCTAGGGACCTGAACTGAGGCCCTCACACACTAGTGCAGCAAGTGCATGGCCCACTGAGCCCTCTCTCCAGTGATACTGCCCTGCTGATTCCTAAGAGGACAGCCTGTCTATCAATGAGTAGTCACTGCCAGACAGCTCAACACAGTCACACTTCTGGACACCTAACCAGGAGAAACGAAATTTACAGTTAGAAAAAAAAACCTGTTAGTGGATGTTTCTAAGTTATTGCAAATAGAACAAACTGGAAACAAGCCAGACGTTACTCAGCTGATAACTAGTTGCAAATTGGTTACTGCAGACTAAACTGTGCCCCCACCCCACAACATCCAGGTGTGGAATCCCTAATTTCCAGTGTGGCTTTGTTTGGAAGCAGGGCCTGTTACTGAGGTAAAGAAAGCTAAACGGTGCCTATGGGAAGTGGGGTTAGCCCAGTAGAACCAGCATCTTTATGGAGGTGTCACGGAAGAGCTTTTCTCTGCACAGATGCACAGAGAGGCCTGGGGAACACAGTGAGAAGCAGGGCATCTAAGCCAAGAAATGTGTCACCAGAAACCAGTCTTAATGACACCCGTCCTGGGCTTTTAGCCTCTCAGACAGTGAGAACATGAATGTTTGTTATCTAAGCCATTTGGGCTGCAGTATTTTGCTGCAGCAGCTCTAACAGGCTAATCCAGCGCCACATCCACAGTGTACTTCTCATCGCTAAAAGGAATCTGCTGCAGATATACACAGCTAAGACAGATCCCCAGGGAATTATGCCACGAAGGAAAGCCAAGCCCAAAAGGTTACGTATTGTACGGGGCATCTGAGAACATTTCAGAAGTGACATTACAGACATGGGAAACAGGGATGACTGTCAAGAGCTAAGGAGGAGCTGGGAGCAGCAGGAAGTGAGTGTGGCCATCCACCCCAGCAGGAGAGACCTCGTGGTGATGAAGTTCCTCTGCGTCCTCACTGTATCAGCATGAAATCCGTGCCAAGCTACCGTGCTGTCAATTCCGTACACTGAGGGTAACTCCGAAAAGAACTCATGGGGGTCTACTTTGCTTTTTCTTTTTTTTTTTCGGAGCTAGGGACTGAGCCCAGGGCCTTGCGCTTGCTAGGCAAGCGCTCTACCACTGAGCTAAATCCCCAACCCTTCTACTTTGCTTTTAACAACTTCATGTGGGTCTGTAATTCTCTCAAAACACCAAGATTTCGCTTTTTAAAAAATTTTATGTATATGAATGTTTTGTCTGCATGTTTGCCTGTTCTCTAGATGCACGCCTGGTACTCGTGGAGGCCAGAAGAGAGGGTCGGATCTCCTGGTACTGGAGTTACAGACCCTTATGAGCTGTTGTGCAGATGTTGGACATCAAACCTGGATCCTCTGGAAGAGCAGCCGGTGCTCTTAACCATGAGTCACCTCATGATCTCACTCTGAGGAAGGGTTTAAGGAGCAGGACGCCACAGGAGACGACAGGCACAGCTTCACAGATCTCCTCACCTCTCCTTTCTGCCCTCGCCCACCCACACCTGGACTCCACAGCATGGAGACTTGGCAGCCTCAGGAGACAAACACAGACACAGCCCAAGAGAAGCAAGTGCAGAAATTAAAAAGGGAAGACCCTGAGGGCAAAGCTCTCCCACCCGTCCCTGAGTTTCTAATTCCTCCCCTTCCTAGTTTCTCTCCTCTGAGTGCGGCAAGCTTCTCTCTCCCTCTCTCCCTTTCTCTTCCAAGCACCTGTTCAGGCACACACACACGTGTGTATATGTGCATGAGCGTGCAGACACTTGTAGAAGCCAGGATTGGCATTGGTGGCATTGCTCAAATGTCTTCAATTCCTAACTGAGATGAGGCTCACTGGTCTGGGGCTTCATCAAGTAGGCTAGGCTGGCTGGCGGGTGAGCCTCAGGATCTGCCTGTCTCCCCTTACGATCACTATTCGCAGATTTGAACTCAGATCCTCATGCCTTCGGACAAGCATGCCCCCACCTTACCCTTCTTTTTAAAAGGAAGTCTCTACCAACTATTTTCTAAACCTTAGAACCCCTCAAGCCAGGTCAGATTTACTTAATGCCACCTGCCCCACACCTCCATACATGCTGCTGGTCCCTCTGCCCACTCACATACAGAAGTCAGCTCACCCGAAGCATTTTCAATCAACAAACCTTAGAACCCAGTGGGACGGGAACACCGTGGTCTCTAGCTCTCCCTGCCTCACTCACAAACACTTCCACAAACTCCGCATGGAGTTTTAGAAAGACTTTAACTCACACACTCCTTGGCTGGGAGGAATAAATGGAAGAATGAAATTATGACAATTCCAGCAGCATGGCCACAACATAGAGCCAGACAGCTCGCTTCCCTTCTCCCACCGGCTAAAGACTCCCCAGGGACTTGTACCTCATGCTCTCTCCTTTCAGTTGGAGCTACAGCAGGGCAGGGCCCTTCCCAACGCTCCATACAACGTTTCCCCTGATGCTCTAGTGCTCAGGTGGGCTAACTTGGGAAAGTAGGCTGAGTGATCACCTGTAGTGGCTAATGCATGCCTCAGTCCAGCAGCGACACAAACAACCTTCTCTCCCAGGCACTGTCCAAAGAAAAGAACAGATTTAGTCTCAGAATCATTCATCTACAAACTCTTCTGTAACTCATGTACAAAGTCAATGCAGCTTGAAGTGCCCCACCCAACATGCTCACACATAGATGCTTTCATAGTTATCACTAGATGGAATGTGTGTGTGTGTGTGTGTGTGTGTGTGTGTGTGCTCACACAGGGACATGTGGGCATGGATGTGTATATGTATGTGTGTTGTATATGTGTGTATATATGTGGTGTGTGTGTATCTGTGTGTCCATGGTGACATGTGGGCACGTGTGTGTATGTATTGTGTATGGGTGTATATATGTGGTGTGTGTATGTGTTTATGTGTATGTGTGTGTGCATGGGGACATGTGGGGATGTGTGTATGTGTATGTGTGTGATATGTGTGTGTGTGTGTCTCTGTGTGTGTGTGTGTGTGTGTGTGTGCGCGCAGTCGGGGGCATGTGGACATGTGTGTATTATGTGTGTATATATGTGTTGTGTGTTTATCTGTGCGTGTTTGTGTGTGCCATGTGTGTATGTGTGTGTATACACAGGGACATGTGGGTATGTATGTGTATATGTATGTGTGTTGTATATATGTGTATATATGAGGTGTATGTATATGTGCTTATATGTATGCATATGTGCATGGGGACATGTATATGTGTATATATGTGTGTGTTGTGTGTGTGCACATGGGGACATGTGAACATGTGTGTGTATGTGTGTATATGTGTGTTGTATGTATATATGTGCACGCATGTGTGTTGTATATGTATATGTGCTATGTGTGTATCTCTGTGTGTACTTATGTGTTATGTGTGTGTGCACCTGGGGACATGTGGGTGTATATATGTTGTGTGTGTATGTTTACATGCATGTGTGTGTATGTGTGTGTTGCATGCACATTAGTATGTGGGTACACATGGAGGCCAAAGGAAGACACTGGCTGTCTTCCTCTATCGCTTGTCCCCTTGCTTCCCTGAAGCAGGGTCTCCCACTGAACTGGAAGGTTACTGCTTCTGCCAGGTTAGTGGCCATCGAGCTCCCTCAGCGCTGGGCTAACAGGTACACACAGCCATACCTGGATTTTTAAAAATATTTATTTTATTCCCTGTGTATGACTGACTGTTCTTCCTGCATGTATATATGTGCACCATGCATGCCTAGTGCCTGTGATGTCAGAGGATATCAGATCCCATGGAACTGGAGTTACAAACAGTTGTGAGCTACCACTCGGGTACTGGGAATTGAACCCGCATGCCCTGCCGCTAACAGCCGAGGCATCTCTCTAGCCCCTAGGCTTGACTCTTTTGGCAGTTCTAGAGATCCAAATCCAGGTCCTCATGCTTGTGGAACAAGCACTCTAACCACCGAGCCATCTCCCCAGCCCTGTAAAATAACTTTAAAAAAAATCATATCATAGCATCACATTGTACTATCTCTCAAGAGTAGGGGGGCGGGGACCTCCAAAGTCATGCAGTCCAATAGTTAGTAAACATTTCCTTTAAACAGCCAAATACCATATGGTTCCTGCCACACAGCTCAGCTCTGGGACTTCAAACAGCTACGTATGAGAAAGCATGGCTGTGCTCCAGTAAGACTTAAATAGCAAGGGCTCTACCCTTCCCTTCTGACCCAGTCCCATCCCTACCAAGGTTAGACACTCTTCCTTACGTGCTCAGCCCCCGCCCAGTACCTGTCTCTGGTTGCACAGGGCTCACCATGCCCCTAGGCACCTCTCCATCCTTGCGAACCTCCATGTATCTCTAGGTGGAGCCAAACCCGGCTGCCTTTAGCTTCTGACAAAGCTTTCCAAATATTTGAAGACAGTTGTCATGTCCTCTCTAATACATCTTGTGGCAGTTTTAAAAATAGGTCCTCATATTCTTTGATACTACTCCCTTCAAGTCGCAGCGTGTGATTCCCCTCCCCTGTGTGGGCTGGACTTAGTGACATACTTCTACTGGAAAGAATAAAGGAGCACGGTGAATCAGAGGGTGATAAAAGGCACTGAGGCCTCCTCTTAAGAAAGCCGGCTGCCAGGTCTGAATAGTCACACAGAGAGGCCTGCACAGCAAGGAACTGTGACTCTAAGCAATGGGACTGGGTCTCAGTCCAGCCCACAGAGGATGTACACAGGCCTGGTTATGTCTTCACTGCTACCCTGTGAAAGACCAGCTCAGGGGTCCCATTCCTGACCCTCAGAGGTGACGGGATGATGCTTGTCACACTACAGTGGATAACTGATGAACTCTCTAGACAGACATCCCGGGTGTAGCACTATCTCTCACTGAGTCTCCCCACTCTGAATATGTTCTGGATTCCTCCTTTCCTATGTCCTCATCTATCCCAGGCTTGCCTCAAACTCACTATGTAGCCAAGGATAAGCTTGAGCTCCTGATCCTCCTGCCTCACCTCCCAAGTGCGGGGATTAAATGCATGTGCCACCATGTCCAGTTTCTGCAAGGGATTACACCAAGGGCTTCCCCGATGCTGGGCAAGCACTCTACGACCTGAGCTGCACTCCTGGCCCTCAGTCTCTCTCTTTTAAGGAACAGTGTAAAGGCAGAGAGAGTCTTACTGACCACTGGGCCCAGAGCCTGCACACCAATGCACAAGAGAATCCATTGTACCTGATGCAGTTTGACCATCACAAAGAACAAGACTCCAGCCTCCCTTCTAGAAGCCTGTACTTCTGACAGCGGAGTCCCCAGTCACATGAGCCTTGGGCAGAATAAAATCTAACTGCTAATACAGTTTGTGTAGATGGCTCTTTAGATCTTCTTTCCTTTCTTTTCTCTAAAAATAACCAACGGGCCAGGACCATCTCCGTGTGTTCTTATCTTACGTGCTATTCTACTGCCCATGGGTCCCCACCCCACCCCCATACTTCTATCTTTTCCTCATATTCCAGCCTGAACGCTTTTCTGTGCTCCTATACACATGTCCACACAATCCCTTTGGTCTAGAATGTTCCTCTCTGGCGCCTGTTCTGCAATCTCCTATCCCAAGCCAGGGCAAGCTCAGCTCAACTCGAAGAGTCAGCTAAGCATCCTGTTAGGCAGGAGTCCAGTCCTTCCGTGAGACTAAACAAGCATCTATCATGATTCTATCATGACAATCACACCGCATGTATTTATCCTGTGTCGATAAATTATAAATCTCTCAGGTGGTAAGACGGGTCTTAGCCACCAGTGTCCTCGCTACCAACATCCAGTGTCCACACGTGGCAGCTGCTGTCCACAAATGAAGTCTCTCTGTCTTCTCGCTCCCACTGCTATACGGTAGGCAGCTTGTCCAAGTGTTTCTATGTCATCCAGCATATTTTAACCATTGTTCCTTCCTGTCTTCTTTAATTATATCGACTATAATTAAGCAAAGTTAATTATAACATATGTAGGCTCTTACAAGGCCACCTATTCGCACCTGGGAGTTACAATGGGGACCCAGAGCTCCGTAGAACCAGACTGGTGCACAGACTTTGGGACCCCCCCCCCCAAATATCAGGCTATAGGGCGGCAACTGAACCCCACGAGATGACAGAAGCAGACTCAAACTCTCCAGTGAAAATGCATCCCCACCCCTCAGTGTTTAGGGGTTGATGGCAGCAGCGGGGACGTTCATTGAGGCAGCGAGACTCATTCTGAGTTCAGTATATTCCTGAAACATTTCCTATCGGCATCAGGACCACTCACAAAGCCATGCTTTCCCTGCCCCCACTTGACAGAAACTAGAGTCACATGGGAAGAGGGAACACTATTGAGAAAATGCCTCCATAGGTCTGGCCTGTCGGCAAGTCAGTGGGTCACTGTCTTGACGACTGATATGGGAGAGCCCAGGCCACTGTGAGTGGTGCCCTTCTGGGTAAGGGGTCCTGGGAGGTGAAAGAACATGAGGCTGAAAGCAAGGCAGTAAGCAGTGTTCCTCCACACCTCTGCTTCAGCTCCCGCCATCGGGTCCCTGCCTTACGTTTTTACCTGGGCCTTCCTCAGTGATGAAGTGACCTGGGGAGTTGTCAGGTGGAATAAACCTTCTCCTTCCTAAGCTGTTTTTAACTGTGATGCTAATCACAGCAATGGAATGCAAAGTCGGACACCTGTAAATTTCATAAATCTGTGATGAGGGGCGTCCTGAAAAGAGCTCCAAACCAACACCAAAAGTCCTGTCTCCCACCTGCTCCGTGCTATGGTCAGTGCTGCACGTGGGTGCTGAATACATGCATAGGGCCAGCAACCTGCAAATCATGCAGCGTTCAGAGCCTCAGGACAAAATAACAAACGGGAAATACCTCACTCATAAATGTCTCGTCTGTGCTTACATAAACAACAGTAGCTTGGACCGATTAAACTGGTTTTAAAGCTTCTAAGGCAAGGTGGGATATGGCTAGCATGTTAGCGTCACGGAAAGTGGAGGCAGGGGAATCATAGCTCAAGTCCAGTCTTGATTACATAACATGTTTGAGGGCAGCCCAGGCTACATGAGACTCTGTATTTAAGAAAGAAAAAAGAAAAAAAGAATCCAGGGGCTAGAAAGAAGCTCAGTAGTTAGTTAAAAGCACTGCTGTTCTTCCAGAGGACCTGAGTTCAGTTCTCAGCACCCACATGGGGGCTTACAACCATCTGTAACTCCAGTTCCAATATCCAGTGCCTTCTTCTGGCCTTCACTGTTCACAGGCGTACACACAGGCAAAACATCCATATACATAAAATAAAAATAAATGAATTGTTTTAAATACTAAAATGTAAAAATAGTGCATGAAGTCAGGTAAAAGGCCACATGTTGTACAACTGCGTTTCTATGAAATGGCTAGAACACCAAAATGCACAGACGAGTGGCCACTAGGGACCAGGAGAGGAGAAGACAGGAAGTCACTGCTACTGAGTGTAGACTTCCTTTTGGCCATGATGCAAATGCTGTACACTTAGATAATGAAAATGGTGGCCACCTCTGAGAACACACTGAGAAACACTGAAGTATATGTTTCAAAGAAACGAATTCAACAGTATCTGATGAGCCATGAGCCATATCGCAATAACATTATTATTTTAAAAATTAATTTCAGGGGCTGGAGAGATGGCTCAGCGGTTAAAAGCACTGGCTGCTCTTCCAGAGGTCCTGAGTTCAATTCCCAGCATCCACATGGTGGCTCACAACCATCTATAAAGAGATCCAATGCCCTCTTCTGGTGTGTCTGAAGACAGCTACAGTGTACTTATATATAATAAATGAATAAATCTTTAAAAAAAAATAATTTCAGATGTTTACTTGTTTTTAAGTGGGGTTTTTAATAGAGTTTTCAATCATATGGTATTTCTGCAGGACAGTCCTGGACTACCATTTGCTGAATCTACTTCTTTTTCATGTGTGTGTGTGTGTGCGCGCATGCATGTGCATGTATGCATGTGTGTGTGCATACATGCATTGTGTGCGTGCACGTGAGTGTGTATGTGTGCATGGATGTGTGTGCATGCATGTGTGTGCATGCGTGTGTGCATGAATGTGTGTATGCGTGTGTGTGTGCGTGTGTGAGAGAGAGAGATAAGTGTGTAGGTCTGTAAATGTTAGCATCCACCTTCACATGCAAGTGGAGGTCAGAGGACTTGGTCTCTCCCTTCCACTTGGTTTTAGCCAGCCAAGGTCTCGTTTGGTTGCCCCCAGCTGTAAAACCAAAGCCTTCATGATAGCAGAGCAAGTACTTTACCCCTTAAGCCATCTCCCCAGATCCTGAACTTAGGGTCTTGAGGCAAATTGCATCTATTTGGACCTGTTTGTAATACAGTTCCCGTTATTAACAAAGCACACATAAGGTGCGTTTCTACTGCCTCGTTTATAAACGTGCATGAAGAACACATTTCCACCCAGCAGTGATTCCCTCAAACTGGCTTTTAACAGAAGAACTTATTTTCAACTCAAGTTCTACAACTCCGTGGGTCTTCAGGGGCCCACCACCTAGTCTTTCATTACGGGTAAGGATAAATGGAACAGCCTAGAAACAGTGAGCTAAAACCGAGATGTCCTCACCTCAATGGCCTGCGGAACCACACATTTTCGAGGGCCGTGCGGCACACCTAACTGGCCAAAGGCATTGGATCCACATGACAGAACTTGACCTTTTTCTGCAAAACACAAGCATTCAGATTACAAATCTAAGAAGTGAGCTGTCTGTGACCAATGGGGAAAGAGGCATAGAGGAGGCAGCAGAATTCCTTCGCCCCAAAGCCCTCTGGCCTCTTCCTTTCTTTTATTCCTCCAGACTGAACATTCCAAAGATGATCTACCACGCTGTGTCCTTAACATGTGGTCGTCCCCGCAGGGCACTTAGCCCAGGGCCTACTACTGGAGCGAGGGAATGGTGGAGAAACCTACTCCCCACTTCACATTTCCACCCCTTCCCAGGTCCCCATGGGACAAACTGCACTGTGATACTCTGGATCTCCCTCCTTGCTGTCTTTCCCCATAAAATCACCCGCAGAGTCTAGGGAAAGGGACAAGACATGTACGGCCTGGCACAGTACGGGTTTCCCCTGTGAGACACACACACCCCTCTAGAGTCTGGAGGGCAAATTTGGGCCAGAGGAATATTAGAACCATTTGGCTTCACAATTAACCCTGTCCTCTTATCCTTTATCTATAAATATCCGGTCGCCTGATTTCCAACTCTGAGTGCCTCGTGCCTTTCTCACAGCTGGTTGCCATGTGCTGGGAACAGGGCTTCCTTCTGTCATTCATGACCCTGACGTGGGCCATACTAAGTACTTCACAAGTGACAGCTGGCAATGACATTCTTCATCTATAAGGGGACTTTTGTGTTTGCTTTTGTTTTTCTCAGAGCTAATCTAACCAGAGGCTGGCACATGCTCAGCGAGCTGCCTCCCCGGCCTGTCAGGAGTCTGAGAACTACTGTCAAACCGGACACACGTGGAAGTCCTCCACAGAGGAGGACTGGTGACAGTCGAGGACTGAAATACGGGACAATAGTGCATGAGACAGATGACAGAGGCTGTTTTAGGGCAGGAACCATTGGGCATCACCTAATATGGCAAATAATCAGAGGAAGACAGCAGACACAAGAACTACTGGGCAAGGCTACGTGCAAAAACAAAAAACAAAAAACAAAAAAATACAAAAACAAAAACTAGGAATCCCTTAAGAGGCAGAAACTACAGAAGGTCCCTTAAACCCAGACTGGCCAACTAGGAAGGACAAAGTTGAATAGAGAAATTAGTTGATGGAGGAAAAATGCCAGCTGCTTCCAAGAGAATCATTCTAGCCACATCAAATCACCTGCCTTCACAGAGACTGTATGGTTTTTAAGGGGAGATAGGAAAATAACTCAGTGGGAGAGCCCAGGCCTAGCACACGTGAGACCCCAGGGTCGATCCTCAGCAATGTCACTACGGATGCCCCTCAGCCGGAACGGGCTGCCCCTGTTGCTGTGAAATCTCTCCCCCTTGGAATTACCTGGCGCTGGCTACCTTGTCGTTGTTGTTTCTGTTGTAGATTCTTTATAAATCAACATCAGGCACCCCAATCCCTTCATATCCACCCCTCCGCCCTTACAAACCAGCACCTCCCTTGCAAAAAGAAGATAAAAATAGGATGGGGGTGGAAGGGTGAGGTGTGAGGAAGGCATCTCCCCCCCACCCACACCCACACCACTTCACGGCAGACGAGGGCTGGCTAGCTTTACATCAGCCTGACACAAGCTGGAGCACTGAAGAGAAGGGAACCTCAACTGAGAAAATGCTTCCACCATTTTTTAAATCAGTGATCAATGGAGGAGGGCCTAGCCCACTGTGAGTGGTACAATCCCTGGGCTGGTGGCCCTGGTTTCTGTAAGGAAGTAAGCTAAGTAAGTCAGTAAGCAGCACTCTTCCACAGCCTCTGCATGTCCCTGCCTCCAGGTTCCTGGCCTGCTTGAGTTCCTGTCCTGAGTCCCCCTTAGTGATGAACAGTGATGTGGAAGCAGAAGTCAGGTAAACCCTTTCCTCCCCAAGTTGCTTTAGGTCATGGTGTTTCATCGCAGCAAGAGACCTAACTAGGACACCTAGCACACTACCCATAACTCTCAATGGCACTCCTGGCCCCCTAAACCAGGCACAGAGCTCTCGTGAACTTTTGGGACTAGAAATGATCACTTCAAAAGATCTAGCCCATCCCCAGACTCTGACAAATGTATTCCAGCCTGATTTCTTTTATAGTTAAAATTCTCCTTGTAACAGGCACCCTGCAATTTCCCTACATGGCTATAGAGAACACTTGTGATTTGGGGGTGCAAGGGTGGGAGGGGTTGATTTATCTTTAGAAGCAGAGGCTTTTATTTAATCAGACACACACACACACACACACACACACACACACACACACACACACACACACACCTGCCCTGCTATCACCCAAAGCCTTGGGGGAGATATTTACCCAAGCGTGAACTTACCCGTGAGCATGATAGTGAAATCCCAGCCACAGGCCACCTGCCGGATGGGACAACCCAGGAGAGGCTTGCAGATGGTAAAGCACAGAACTTCCTCTGTGTGTCCAAGCCCCAACTGCCCATCTTTATTCAGGCCACAAACAAATAGACCTCCTCCATCTGCAAAACAGAAGGCTCCCTGTCAGTGCATACAGGGAGAGTCACAACTGCCAGAGAAAGAGTTACCATGAGTTACGTGGAGCCACCGACAAAAGGCTGCTTGCCCATGTAATGTTATCAACCGGTGTATGCCAATATGTTCTGGAACCAAAGACATCAGGCCAAGGGTCTCAAGTCTAATGTAGAAATGGAAACTCTCAGCTTTGTAACAGGTGCCTATCACCAAATGGAGTATCTACTTCCACAAGAAAACCAACGTTAACTCAATACTTAAGACTGTGCCAGGAGCTGTCTGAAGGAGTGAACATTCAAGCCCTTCCCACACATGCCTATGACCCATACTACTTTGGTTCTTTTTTTTTTTTTTGGTTCTTTTTTTTTTTTTTTTTTTCGAGCTGGGGACCGAACCCAGGGCCTTGCTTCCCTAGGCAAGCACTCTACCACTGAGCTAAATCCCCCAACCCCACTACTTTGAAAAAGCCCATAGGGATGGCTTCATTTTAAATTGTTTTAAGCTGATTTTAATGTAACAATAATTCATATATAATGTAACTTGGGCGCTGATACTTTATATCGGTACAATTGTATATTTTTTTCATCATTCCTTCACAAAGGGAAGGAGGAGTCCATGAAGACAGGAATACCAAAGCCCTGCAAAAGCCCTAATACAGCCCTGAAAATGCCTTGAGTTCATCTACTGTTATCATGCCCATGAGACAGGCGAAGAAAAAAGTGAGTGTGCTGGTTAGCGTTCACTATCAAACTTGACACAACCTAGAATCGCCTGGAAGGAGAGTCCTCGTGAGAAATGATCCGGAACAGACTGGTTTATGAACATGCCTGTGGATTGTCTTGACTATTAATTGAGATGGGGACACCCCATCTGAACATGGGCACTACCACCTCACGGGCTGGGCCCTTCACTGTTAGCGTGAAGAAAGCCGGCTGCGTACAAGCAGCAAGCGGGCAAGGATGCCTTGGTTTCTCTTTCTGCTCTTGACCCGTGCAGGTGATGCTCCAAGGTCCTGCCTTGACTCCCTGCAATAATGCAAGGTTAGTAGAATATTCAACATCAAATAGAGCCCTTCTCCTCTCAGATGCTGTTGGTCAGGCATTTTATCACTGCAACAGAAGTAAAAGTAGAGAATGGTGGTCCAGGGAGATTATTTGCCAAAGCCGTGGAGCTAAGGAACCACAGAAGGGGCGTCTGAGCCCTGGGAGTTTGACACCACAGCTCCTGTTCTTAGCCACCCTTCACCAAGCTGATGCGTGTGTGGCACCCGGGCTCAGCACTCTGAACTGGGCACTAGGACAGAAAATTAAGGATAAAGTAAGGTTCTTGATGGCAAGAGATATTTCACCTATTTGCAGAGGCTTCAAAGAGACACCTAAACGGGTTGGAACATGCCCACCAATTTGCCTTGGAACCTGAAGCCTTCCTCTCTAAGCCTTATTTGTATAATGGGGTAAGGAGAAAGATCTTTAAAGAACACACAAGTTCAAGCTCTGAACAATCCCCTTAATGGTGATTCGGCTCCTTCACAAAAACAAATACTGCTCCCTGAGAAATACGAAAGGCAGCAAGGTAACATCCAAGGGGAAATTACCTCGATACAAAAGTGAGTGGCTACCCATTTGTGAAGAGAATTACCTGTGACAACTGCAGAATGCCCTCCTCCTCCTGTGACACTCTTGATACACCCCGGTTTACAGAAGTCACTCAGTTGCTGGGGAAGAAGCACATCTTCCTTATGGCCAAGGCCAAGTTGCCCGTAGCTGTTTGCACCCTAGGAATAAAATACAACAAGGATGAGAAGACCCCAGCTGCCAGCATCCATCTCCCCCGTCAGTCGCCCTGCCCTGACACACCTCTCAGAGCCCGTGGCATTTCAATACCCATTCTTAGAAGGCTGTCTTGGGCAATCTGCCTTGAAAAGCCGGGCCCATCTGTGAGCACAGTGATTGCAGAGAAGTCCTTGACATTCACAATCCTGTGTCTCACCTTTCCCTTCAGGTATACAGCCCTGTTCTAGTTTCTTTTGTGTTGCTGGGAGGACAAGGGATCAAAATTAATTTGGGGAAGGAAAGGGTTTGTTGCGTCTTATACTTCCAGGTCATAGTTCATCAATGACAGAAGTCAAGGCAGGAACTGGAACAGAAGCCATGGAGAACAGTACCTGTGACTCTCTCTGGTTCGCTCCACAAACTCTCTTATACAGCCCAGGCCCATCAGCCTAGAGATGGTGCTGCCCACAGTGGATTGGACCTTCCACAACAATCTATCAATCAAGATAATCTCTTGTTCACAGGTCAATATGATTGAGGTCTTCAATTGACATTTCTCTTCCCAGGTGAGTCCAGGTTGTGTCACATGGACAATAAAAAACCAACCAATACTCAACTGCCTTTGGGAATCAGCCCATGGATCCCCTCTGATAAAAGCTAATTATCTAGGAAAGCTGGGAAAAAGAAGACTAAGGGTGGGGATTGAGGGGAGAAAGTTAGCAGGAAATACTCTGGGATTCATTTTGCCTCCCATCCTCCATCCTCACTAGGAAGCAGTGACTTTTCTGTATGTATTCAGTTAGCTAAGGATGCAGCAGTCCTAAGCCTCACCATTTCATCTGTCCAGCAAAAGCTAGACAATGATCTCTAAAAGGCCTTTTCAAGTACGGCATTTGACAACTCCAAGATTCAGATCCCCCTTGTGGACTTACACTATGGAGTCCACACGTAGCACAGGTCTAGGGGGACAGCAGAGCAATAAAGTACTTGCCTAGCATGTCCAAGTTCCTAGGTTCAATCCCCAGCACTGGAAGGACAAAACTCTCTGATCTGAAATCTTTACAGCTATGTAACAGGGCCAGAAAAGAACTCGACATGTATACAACTACATATCAGAAAGATACTGCAAAGACAGAGGCCATTAAGTGAAACAGTAACGTCTCAGCACAAAAGGTACAAACACAATGGTGGACAGACACTGTACAGAGCCTAATGCCCAGCCACAAGGAGAGTCAGCTCAATACATCAGAAATTCTTACCTCTTCAAGTATCTACTCCCAAACTGATTCTTTTGGAGGTGAGAAGTACAACCATCTAAATACTGTTTTTATTTGTTTGTTTGGGTTTTTGAGGGTACATAAATGAGAACACTTGATTTAAAGCAACTACCAAGGTATGAATGCAAAACAGACACTTAACGAAATCCTCCCACCTCTAGGGTATTTCCAGCCACCTTGAGCTGCAGGACTCCAGGACGAAGAATGAGCACTGTGGGGAACACAGGGCAAGAGGGCCTTGGGGACTACACAGCTCTCAGTGCATCTCTGCCCACATGCTAGGCACCTTCTATCCTCACAACTAAGGAGCACTGGCATTCATTTTACAGATGAGGAAACTGAGGCCTGAGGAGGCTCAAGTAATGATGCACAGTTACGATTGGATGAGCAAGTTAGAAATCTGCTTCTTTCATTAGATCTTACTGTGTCCATAAGAAAACAGGTATGCATGGCGAACCAGCCCAGAGGTTAAGTACCTCACTCTAGACCAGCAGTTTTCAAAATGTGGGTTGCCCCCTTTGGCAAACCTCTGCCTCCAAAAAATATTACATTGCAATTCACAACAGCAAAATTACAGTTATGAGGTAGCAATGAGAATAATTTTATGGTTGGGGGTCACCAGAGTCCCAGCACAAGGAAGGTTGAGAATCCCCAGCTCTTGTCTATTGTTCGCAGCCATTGCTTTATCCCCCTTCTCTTCTTTGTGTCATTCCTTGGCACTACAGAGTGGATTCCCGGCTTGACTGATCTACCTCCTCTCCTAGAAAGTCACCACCATGAAAGCAGGAACTTGGTCTTATAGCTATCCCCCTAACCCTGAAACTTCACTTGGGGATTGTGGATATCAGGCCTAAGTCTCTCTCCACCCTGGAATGTAACATAGTTTAATGCACTGTCAAACAACACTGCCAAGTGCAACACTGTTGCACAGAGTGAAGCAGAGAGTATATGCTGGGGTTTCTACCTTCTCATCACCCCATTACCTGACTTGCAGGCTGCTGAACACCTGAGACAGAAGCCACGCTACAGCAATCCCAGGTTCATGCATCAATTTCTGTGGGGTAGTAAGGGGCCTAAACGCAGGATAAAGCTGGGTCAAGGAAATTTTAAAATACCCTATGACAACTGTGTATACCTTCCTTCTTTACAAAGGATCCAAACACAGCACACATGCCCAACCACTTGGGGGAAGATGGATTGTGTTCCTCCAAAATGTCTATATGGAAGCCTTAACCTCTGACTTATCAGAATATGACTGTATTTGGAGACATAACCTTTGAAGAAGTAATTAAAGTTAAATGATGAGACCATAATCCGGTCTGTCTGGTCTCTTCCCAAGACACCAAAGATGCCCACGCACAAAGAAACAGCCACCTGAGACCCAAGAGAAACCAAAAGTCCCCACACCTTAATCTTGATTGCAACCTCCAACCCTGAGAAAACAAATTTCTATTGTTTAAGAACCCAGCCTGTGGTGTTTTGTCACGACAGTGGAGGCCAACTAATGCTCACACCCTGATTACGCAGCAGGAGAATACCCCAGCAGGCCTCCCAACACACTCGTAAAGTGAGGTTCAGCCCTGTTTCTCTCTGTCCATTCAAGGCTACAGCTGAAAGGCTTTTTCTAGCAGACGTTTTTCCTCTGTCCAAAAAGCCAGCAGACTCCCCGCTGGAAAATGACAGCAACACATTCAGTTACTAACTCCCCCACCCTAGCTCAAGCGCCAGACAGCCATGCCAAGCCATGTCTCCTTTCTGACAGCCTTACACTCAACAAGTGAAAGGTATATAGACAAATTCTAATTTTGGCAAAAACATAGGTATTAATGGCCTCCTCTATCTCAGGAACTGGAACCCCTTTATAGCTATGTATTTCTCAAACATTAATACATGGCTTTGGGCATAGGTACTCATTCATTCGTTTCTTCATTCATTCATTCATTCATTCATTCGTCAACAAATATTTCCCTGGGGTCTATGAGATGCCAGGCACCAAGAGAGACAATGTGATCATTACTGGCTCAGTACTCACTCTCAGAACACCTCCGCTGTAGTCAAGGAGACTGCCGTTAACAAATCATGCACTCCATTACAATTTTGGTATTTAATACTAAGAACAGCAGCACCCAGCATATGCTTACTGTCACGCATGTCCCCCACAATCGTGAGAATAAAGCCTCCTCTCCAGTCACACGGAAGGATGACCATAGGTCTCTCAAAGTGCGGTGTCAAACCTGCCCAGCCCAGACTTCCACGCCCCCAGAAAAGATAAAATCCGGTCACAGCCGAGTAACAGCAAATACGCAGGGTCTGCGCCTCGCGCGGCCACACTCCACAGGCCTCACATCCACAGGACGCTCTCCAGGGTGATGGCGCTCGAAAGGAGCCTTCCATCCCGGAGGCAAAAGGAAGGTTCGATGACACAGGTGGCCCCACGAGCGCTAAAACCAAGGGATCTCTCTGCCAAGCCTCCACGCTGTCTTCCTAGGCAGTCTGGCGGCCAAGGGCTTTCCCAGATGCTCTGCTCTGGAGGCAGGGTCCTCCCGAAGTGCTTCAGTCCCACGGGTCCTCAACCCACAGCTAGCAGCAGGCCCCTCAGGCACCGCGGGGAGACCCTCCCTCCGCACCCTCTCCTCCTTGCGGCAGCCCAGGGTACTCCAATCCAGGACCCTGGCTTGGGCCGCCGCCCCCAGCTCCCTGCCACCCACGCCGGGAGCTCCCGGGTCCCCGCGCCCCTTAGTCTCTGCCGGAGTCCGGGGGCGGAGCCACGTACCCAGGAGAAGAGCACGGCAGCGGCGGAGACAGCCTCCGAGGCGCAGGACTCCCGCGCCATGCACACGCACCACCGGCGCTTCCGGGAGGGCTGACGCGGGGCGGGGCCTCGGAGGCTAGGGGGCGGGACGAGTTCGGGAGCTGGGCGCGGCCAGAGGGACGGAGGTGGGGTAAAATTAGGGATTAGGCCTGGCCAGTGGGACTGGAGCAAAATGTAGCTGGATACAATCCTGCCCTGGAGCGCAGCGACTCAAGCAAATCACTGTCAGACCGCACCTCGTGGCCTCCAGGGAACACACCCGGAGCAGCCTTACTACACTCACATTCATAATTCTGCACCATGTTCAGCAATCCAGAAAGCTCGCCACCTATCCCATGCTGCCCAGAGCAGATCTTACAAAGATGCCACAGCACTGTGGGAAGGGACCTGAGGTAAAGATGTGAAGGGTTCAGACCTGAGTCTTCCCGAAGCTACCTTGGCCCGCTTCGCTGTGCATTGGTAGCGGTGTTAGCTTTCAACTGGGGAAACCCACTCCTGGCGACACAGCTGGGGCTGACTATTGTCTGATGTGCCCCTACACTCTCCCTACTCTCCTCAGCCCCGCACTCTCTGCCCTAATTCTAATCACCAGCATGGACCATTCTCATCCCAAGACAGATTTCCATATAATACGGCTTTTTATCAACGTCGTCAGGATGCTGGCGAGAGTTAAATAGTACATGTACCAGTGCGCACTGGGGAAAATGGAATTTGGAATCTGAAAGGAGGAAAAAGAAATCATGTCCTATTTAAGGTGATGAACTGCATCCGTAGCTCTGGCCCCTAGGCAGACAGGTCTCTGGGCCTCATCGCCCTATCCTCCTAGGCCCTCACATTGGAAGGCGGCTCCGGGAAGCTACTGTCTAGGTCTCACCTGTTCATGCTACCGACATGTTACTGTCTGCTCGATCTTGGGAGGGCAGCCCCCTCACAAGAGGGTCTTTTCTCCTCCAGACTGTGGTTTCTTGAAAAGATGGATGGTGGT
This sequence comes from Rattus rattus, assembly GCF_011064425.1. Lineage (NCBI taxonomy): Eukaryota > Metazoa > Chordata > Mammalia > Rodentia > Muridae > Rattus > Rattus rattus. The sequence continues at coordinate 152,731,560 of NC_046155.1, read as the reverse complement.
GCTAAGAAAGATTCAGACAAGCCAGGCAAAGCTGCTCTTAACTCCGGAAGCCATGAGAGATTCCCCAGGTGCTGTTCACCAGTTTGCTGTTGCTGTTTTGACCACTTCTTTCAAGTCTGTTGTAATAGGAAGTCACAACAGGGTGTAATAGGAAGGCTTCTCACCATCAATTCCCAAAGCAATAAATGCCAATAACTTGTAGGTTATAAGGTAAGAAGTATTCGTGTGGGTCTTGTGCATGCTGTCACAGTCTCTGTATTTTCCAGACAAAATCCCAGCACTGAGAAGGAAAAGTAAGCACAAAGGCCAATCCCTGATGAAGAAGCTGTTTGAGATTGATACTTCATGGGAAAGAGGGAACCAGTTTTCTCCCATGGAATAAACTGGGCATATCAATCTCCTTCCTGAGCAGGTCCCATGCTCAGGAGTAGCTAATCAACACAAAACAGACTCCATGTTTCTTGCGTTTTTTGTTGTCCTTGTTATAGTTTGGTGGGTTTTGTCTTTTGGGGGGTTTATTTCCATTTTTCTTGTTGGGGGTGTTGAATGAGAATGTGAGGAAGGTGGGAGAGGACACAGGAGGACTTGGAGGAGGGGAAAGAATATAATAAAAACATTGTATAGGGCTGGAGAGATGGCTCAGCGGTTAAGAGCACCCGACTGCTCTTCCAGAGGTCATGAGTTCAATTCCCAGCAACCACATGGTGGCTCACAACCATCTGTAAAGAGATCTGATGCCCTCTTCTGGTGTATCTGAAGACAGCGTCAGTGTACTTACATACAATAAATGAATAAATTAAAAAAAAAAAAAGATTTACTAAAAAAAAAAAAACAAAAAAAAAGTATAATTTTAATAATGTTTTAATATAATAAAAATAAAGTAAGGTAAGAGAAACCAAACCTGAATTTGTAATGCAGGTGTCTCGAAATTTGGGTGGATTCCTGCCTAAAAGATGAGAGAGGCTGAAAGGGATCCTGATAGGATATTTATTGACCACTGTCATAACCGTGCGGCAGTGCGATGTGAATCCCACCCATCTCAAGCCCGAGGAGAGCTGCTGCAGGAGGACTGAGAAATCATTCAGATTGGAGGATTTCTCATGATGAGAAATATGATAGCTAGCCACCAGACTGGGCTGATAGCTGGCCAGAGACTGACCAGAGTCTGAGACTATGGGAGTTCTGTCAAAGTCAGCATAAGCAAATTGGCAGCCTTAGACAGTGTTGGAGAGAATCTATAGGGATTAAAGACACCCATGGAACAGTTGCCAGCAGATTCCCAGAGACTGACGGAGATGAACTCCACAGCCCAGGCAGAGAAAGACGCCATTATTGAGAGATGCTGAGGCCTTGTAAACCACCCAAACGAGCGTGAACCGATGCTAACTCTGAACAAGAGCAGAAAGAGCTGGTGCCAACTCACAACACTCAGCCTAAGGTTTGAAACTTTCCTGCTTCTTCCGGCTCCCTGCTACCTGCCACCTCGGGTCCTCAAAGAGACCAAGTACCTGAATCCCACTCATCTCCCATCGAGTGGGAGAGGGGTGTAAGGAAATAAAGAAACTAATGAATTCTAGTCTCAGTCCTAGAGGAGGAAGATGGCCCTGATCTGAAAGTCTGAGGCTTCCGTTACCTAATACAGAACTTCCTTTTGTGGTACGTCCTGTGGAACCTAAGGCATCCAGGAGAGAATTCTAACCCTGAACTATATCCCAGACAGACGGGACCTTTAAAATAGTGACCTGAGAAGGGGGTGGGTTCCCTGAGGTCTCACTGAAGGTGCAGAGAAGAGTCATTTACAGAACCAGTTTTATTTATTAGAATTTGGGGGGTGGTTGGTTTGAATGGAAAATGTCCCCATAGACTGTGTTTGAACACTTGGTCCCCACTTGATGGCACTCTTGGGGGAGGCCACAGAGTCCACAGAACCAAGGTGTAGCATCCAAAGCCAGGCTGGCTGTGCTTTTGACAGAAAGATTACCAAGCTGCTGACCAATTCTCTCAACTAGAAAAGCTGTCAGAAATTATTTTTTATTTTAACTTTTTATTGATTCTTTGTGAGTTTCACATCATGCACCTCCAATCCCACATATCCAATCCCCATCCCTCTGCCCTTGCAACCTCCCTCCCAAAAGAAAATGAAAAAAAAAAAAAAAGAAAAGAAACAAACAAACGAAGCCTGGAACACACTCTCACCATGAAAGTTGTAGTGTGTCCAACAGTCTACCCTTTGGTCCACACATCTTTACTTGCAAATGTTCATTGCAATGAAGTCATTGGTCTGGTTTGAGGCCTCTGGCTTCTGCTACACTGTCAATACTGGATCCTCAACAGGACTCCTCTCAGTTATCCTGTTGCTACTCTGTGTCGTGGAGATCCTGCATCTTTGAATCTGTAAAGTCAGCCCTTTGACACAGTCTAGCAGTTCATATAAGGGGTAGATTTGGGGGCGAATCAACTCAAAACCCTGGATCTGGGCCTATGGGGTAGTTGAGTTGGTCACCCTGCCAGCTCTCCCTCACCCACACCACCAGAATGAACTTACCAGCACTGACCCAGTTAGTTCACACAATCCTGCAGTGGGCAAGGGGTGAGATCAGCCCTCCGGCTCTCATGTTCTCAGAGCCAGCTCAGCCACATCCATGCCACCGAGATCCAGCTCTACTGTGCTACCCAGGGGAGTTGCAGGACACACTCTTCCAAGTGATTCAGCTGGTGAGGGGCAGGGCCAGCTCTCCAGTTCTCATGACCTTGAGGCCAGCTCTTCCAACTGAACCAGGTGGTGAGGGGCAAGGACGTGAAGGGCATTTCCCCCATGCCCATAGCCTATGATGTCAGAGCCATCTTCTCTATGCTTATGCCCCTGGAGCCAGTGCACCTACACCCCTGCCACCAGGCCCAGTTCTACCCTGCTGCCTAGGTCAAGTGCGGGGTCCATTCTCCCGAGTGCTGCAGCCAGTGAGGGTCAGGGTCAGCTCTCAGAAAAGACTTTTTAAAATATATTTCATGTCATTGGAGAGCTTTCAAAGCAACAGAAACTCAAGGGGCTGTGACAGGAAGACGACAGATTATAGCAGACACCCGTCCTTTCCTTGAAGCACTTGCTCATTAGCGAGTGGTGACTAAGAAGCTCAGAGTGTGGGTTGAGAGCAGCAGTTGAGACACAGAGCATTGATTTTTTTTTTTTACAGTACTGGGGAGAGTGAATTAGGGACAGATGCAGAAGCCGAGTCCCCCGGTGTACACTTAGGTGGGATCCCTAAAGGGATCACATCTAGAGCAGAGGTGAACTGGAAGCAGACCAGCCTCAACAAGCTGAAGCTCGGCTTCTCATCGGCTGCACCCCCAGTCGGACCGAGATCCTCCCGTGCAATGATAAACACGCCACTGCTAGACACAACAGTCATTCTCTCTGGAGGAGGATAGACTCGTCCAGAAGCTGTGGTGGAGTCCTGGTTAAAATGGTCGTCACTAATGTTTCATTTACATGTAGAAATTAAGATACTGGAGTCCAGAAGAAGGCATCAGACCCCTTAGAGCTGGAGTTACAGGCAGAGGTAGGCTGCCAGATGTGGGTGCTGTGATTCAAACTCAGGTCCTCTGCAGGAGAAGTGAGTACACTCAACCCATGAATCTGCTTCTTACAGGGCCCTCTCATGACACAATTTTCTCCAGTAACTTAGCGCAGGAGACATAGCTCCTGGTCAGATGGGGAACATGAGAGGGATACCTTCCCAAGAAGTGGTGTTGATGGCTAGGCATGCTCAGCTCTGTGGAGTTCATAACCCACACACTTTAAAGAAGTAGAGTGACATATAGTTTTTATTTTATATTTTGTGTTTTTTAATTGTTCTAAAGCGGTATATTAAAGTATTAAGTTCCATTGTGGCATTTTCATATTTTGTCCTCCCCTATGGCTGATCCTTTATACCAACCATCACCACTGCAAGGGTCTCTAAACTAATAATATTGTGAACATAAAATTGAATCTGGTTTCAATGTGTGTTTGACCAAAAAATAAAAATAAAAACCTTTTGGGGAAGCAAAAACTGGCTCAGCAGATAAAGGGGCTTGTGGCCAAGTCTGACGACTGGAGTTTGATTCCAGGGACCCACAAACATAAAATAAAAATTTGAAATGTGTTTTTAAAAAAACACTTCTTAAGATCATGAACTTTGAGTTTATTACCCAGCGGAATAACAAACATTTAAATTATACACGTATATACCACAGTAACACGAAGACGAGAGTGAAACAGATCACAGTTATCTCTATCCACGTCCTGGAAATTAACATACGGTCTCTGTTATTGGGTGTTTTGAGTGCTTTTTTTTCCTTCACTGGTTTGGAAGCCAACTTTAAAATGAGCAGTAATCCTGTGCATTTCGCTGTATCTTGCTACTTATGTAATTCTAAATGCCAAGCATGAGATTAAGGAATGCAGGCATTCTGAAGATTAGCATTTGTGTCTTCTTCAAAAAGTCACGCATGCTGCTACTGTCAAGAAATGGCTCTCCCTGGGAAAGAATTACAGGCCATGCTTTTGGTTTGAGTCTGTCCTGGTGTTTGCATAATTATTAACAGGTTCTTAGGTGTTTTGAAAACTCTGAGGCTCTTGGAACCCTGATCTGCCAAATATCACAGAACCAGAGCCAAGGCAAGGTCAAGTCTATCACCTACTATTTTTATTATCTTGAAGTTACACTTGGTAAGGTTGTGGCTTTACTGTTTATTTTAAAGTGCTTTAGTCAGGGCACAACCATTTTTAAAAGCCATGGGTGACTGATGCTCCAGCATCACCAGAGTCTTGCGGAAATAACCAGAGAGAGCAGGCTGCTCTCCCGTGTTTGTTATCTATAGGGCTTCTTTATAGTGCTCTCCTGGTGATCAAGCAGACTGTGAACTAGCTGGTCCATACTTGACGTGATTTCAGAACGAATGTATCTACTTCCTGATGTGTGCATGCTCAATGGCAGCTAATGTGTTTATAAAGTTCTGAGATGGCTGAATTACACTCTCTCGATCGGCTTCCTTGAGGAGCACAGGATGAAATACAGTTTTCAGTAGTTTCCTCTGAATTCTTAAAAGGTGTCTTTTACAAATCTAGCGTAAACATACATCTAGTGGGCTTGAAAAGAAGCATGATCAATGGTATATAATTTTACTATTAATGTGAAAGGCAGAGGTGGGGTCTTTCAATGTTTATTTTCTGTGTTTGAATGTGTTGCTGCATATCTATCTGTGCACCACTTGCATGCTATCTGTGGAGGCCAGAAAACATTGGACCCTCTGGAACTGGAGTTACAGACGGTTGTGAGCCACAGTGTGGGTGCTGGGAATCAAACCAGGGTCCTCTGGAAGAGCAACGAGTACTCTTACCTGCTGAGCCCTCTCTCTTACCCTGGTAATGAACTCTTAAACTGTACTGTAGGATCTTTCTGTCTGTCTCTGACTCTCTCTCACCCCGTGTGTGTGTGTGTGTGTGTGTGTGTGTGTGTGTGTGTGTACCCATGTGTGTGTTCTCCCTCTCTCATTCCATCTCTCTCTTCTTCTTTCTCTAAACCCTTCACTTTTTCTCTTTCCATCCTTTATGAAGTTTGCTCTGCCACATTCTCCCATCATGCCTTGTTTCACCACTGGCTTAAACCACAGGAACAACTTCTAATGGATCAAAACACCCAAAATAAACGTTTCCTCTTTATAAGCTGTCCCTGACACTTTGTTACAGTATGAAAAGTTTATACAATTGCTTATGCCAATGCTACTCTGCTGATACCACATGTGCTCCAATTCTTACAGCCCTCATAGTTACAATCTGATACAAACTGCTCTCCTTGGCCCTTCTCCATTCCCAGCCCCGTTTCCTTCCCTCCCCGCCCCACACACACCTTGTGACACCTTGGAATAAAGTGCTAGGAAGCACTGCTATCATGGGCATCCTCATGCCTGGCTGTGCCCTGGTGATTTCTATGTCCCTGTCAGACACTGCACGTGAAGCCAGCTTACTCTTTACTAGCTGTGCTCTAGAGCAAAGCCATCTGCACTTCTGTTTCAGCTTCTCCTTGAAGTCTAGTGTGTGACTATGCCTGGGCTGTCACAAAGTCGGTGCTGGTAACAGATACAGAAACACTCATCATAGCGTCCAGACTGACCATCAGTTAATGGCTGACTGGGAAAAAACAGCATCACCATGAGTCCAGCTCTGGCCAGTGTCAGGCAACTCACCCATCAAAAGTAAGCCACGAATTTGAGAGGGAGGGATTGGAGAGAAGAGAGGGAAGGGGGAGAATGATTTAATTATATTTTAATGAAATAAAATATTTTAAATGTGCATCCTGTGAGTCATGTGGCATGTGAATTATATTTCCCTAAGCAGGTGACAGAAGACAAAACAGAAGTAGAAGACAAGCAGTACTAGAGCATCCAGGTATGCGTTTTCAGAGACAGTGAGTGATTGGTTACAGAGAGGTGAGAGACATTGCTAAGCTGGGAGCTGCTGTCCCTCCCCAAGGAGGTCTTCAGGAGAAGCAAGAACTGGCCCTGGCTCTGGACTGATGCTCAAAGGCTTTCTGGAACTGCACTGGAAACCTTCACACACTGGGCCACCTGCTGACCCTAGCAAGGGCATCGTTGACGACATCGAGGTCATGCCGCAACTCATTCATGGCGCTGGTTATGCTCTTGGTGTCTCTCAGAACCTGAATGCTCTGTGTGTACGGGTTGTACTTCACTCCAAACGGACGCTTCATGGTTTTGGCAAATTCTCTATTTAAGACAACAAGTAAGGGAGTGTTAATTTCTGTGACAATGAGTGACAAAAGTAAATAAAGGACAGAAGACCCTGTCACACAGAGACACACACACAGACACAGACACAGGCACACACACACACACAGAAAAACACAGAAACTCAGACACATACACACAGTCACACAGACAGAGAGAGAGAGAGAGAGAGAAACACAGAGACTCAGACACACACACACACACACACACACACACACACACACACACACACACACACACACACACACACACACACACACCCTGCTTTCTCTGTCACGACAGCAGAGGTCCCAACAGCCTCTCCCACTATGACTCATTGGGAGAGCATGCATGAATTGTATCTCCCTCTCCCTCTCCCTCTCCCTCTCCCCTCTCCCTTCCCCTCCCCCCCCCTCCCTCTCCCCCCCTCCCCTCCCCCTCTCCTCCCTCTCCTCTCCCCTCCCTCTCCCTCTTCTCATCCTGGGCATTAATCCCATGTCTCATGCCATGGAAGCGATCTACAACCATCTCTTGACCTCTTGGCTTCACTAAGGGCACCAAGCCCAGTAGCTTTATCTGTCAGTAGATACCGGCAGTACTGAACCACAGGGTAACAGACTCCTCAGCGAGGCCTTACATAACAAAAGAGGGAGCAGAGCAGGAGTGTGTGGGAAGAGGTCCACCCTCCCCCCTACTTGTGTAGTTTTTCTCTTTAGAGTGTTTCTAGATTTCTCTCAAAATGACTTGAATTCTCCCGTTCCTCAAGCTTTAAAAAATATGCCTCCTTTTTCAAGCCAACATTTGAACCTCTTACGTGGTGCCCTACGAAACAGTCATGTTCAGGACCCCTGAGGATACCAGCACAGCCGAGAACAAGTGTACAAGCTGGGGGGGACGGGGAATCCAGGTTCCCATCCATCTGGTCTCCCCAGCAGGGACTACTACAGCTTTGCACGGGATGCCATCTGTGCTAGAGAACCCCGGCTGCTATTGTTATCTGGTTCTGCACACAGCAAGCCCCTGGAAGATACGCATCATCTCCAACCCCTGTCGTCTGCCCCTGTCCTCATAGCGTGGCTTCAAGACAACACTTATCACATGCTGTTTTCTGGATCCTGCTTCCACAGTGACTTCCTCCCTGCTACCTCTATCTTAGTCCAAGCTTTACTTTCACCTGGAGTTCGCAAGAAGTTCCTAAAAAGTGACTGTGCAGGGTTGGGGATTTAGCTCAGCGGTAGAGCATTTGCCTAGTGAGCGCAATGCCCTGGGTTCGGTCCCCAGCTCCAGAAAAAAAAAAAGTGTCTGTGCTCAATCCTTCCCTCTTGTCTACACGCTTAGCTGATGAGTCAGGAGCTCTGGATGCACTGAAATATCCCCGTGCCTTTCTATCTCTCTGTCTTCTCCATGTCGTTACAGCCTAAAACTTAACATATCTACATTCTAGCGAGTCTCCCCACCTGCCTCACTTCCCTCTAAGGTTTCTGTGATTCTCCACGTGGAGAGGAGACCAACAGTGCCAAGACATCGTTTCCTCCATTCTTGTCAGTTTCCATAGAACAGGACCTAGTCTAGTTTCTTTTTTTTCCTGCCGAGCTAGAAACTCTGCTGGGAAGAAATGGGGAGGAGCCACTCTCTCAATGTATCCCATTCCCACATGCAACTACTGAATCTATGATATTCAACTCACTCTAAACAACAGACGTGACCCAGGTAGAAGGCTCCTGGCAGGCTCCCAATTAACTACTCACTCATACCTGTGATTATTGTAACCTCGGACAGTACGTTTGCAGCAAATGGAACTTGAGGGACATAGGTTTTTTTTACCTCATCTTCTCCTTTGCATCTTCAAAGCTCTCGGATACAAAGTAGACATCCTGGAAGCTTGTGATGAGACATTCCTGTTTGCAGGCAACCTTGGGATCAAAGGGCTTCACCTTGGCATGTCCAGAAAGTGCATGCTAGGGGACAAAGGATGACAGTCAAATACTGCCTGTCTTCACAGAACACAAGACTGCAGTGGCCAGCACACCTCTGATCTGAGTTATGCAAGGGCCGTGACTGCACCCTCAGACTGGCCTCCTATGTCTCTACATCATCCGATCTAACCCAACAAAACAAATTTGCTGTCTCCCACAAATGACCCGACACCATCACTGCCATTTTATTTTAACTCTATTGCACAGGAGACACCTAGTGTTCTCTATTTATTCAGCTATTCACTTATACACTGTGGCACCTACTGTTTACCTCTGCTGGTCACCTTATACCCCCCACCAGAGAGCAGTCTCTTCCGTCACAAGACAGTACCTTGGACAGCGTCTTTAACCTGGATCTCTCCACCGCCCTCCCCTTTTTTAAGTGAATAGATTCCACTTCCCTACTTCGTACAGAACTTACTGCTTGTATCCCAGAAATTTGTCTAAAGCTTTAAAAACACTTTCTATTTAAAAGACACACATTTTTTTCTAGAAAATTGGGAGAGTATGGAAAAAAATGTTCTCAGTTTATGTTTGCTGCCTCCTAAAATATTTCCCATAGTAAGCGCTCGCCCAGAAGCAAGCTCTGCCCCCAGCCGTGTTGATCACGTTGGGGGACACAGTTATGTGCAAAGTCCATGACTCTTACTCTGAGCTCACTGATGGAAGAAAGCAGGCCGGCACCAAAGACTCTCAGCTGCCCATCTTGCTTGCACAGCCCAAACTCCACAGTGAAGAAATAGCACTGGAAAACAACGTCAGCATCATCTTCCCATCCTGAGCATAGCAGTCTAAAGCAATCCAGTTCTTAGCCACTGGCCCAAAGGACATCCAGAATCAAGGACACCCAAGACTTCCAGTCGAGACCTCAAGTCCTTTTACAATCTGGCCCTGTTGTACATCAGGACTTTGTAACCTTGACATAAAGACTCTCATATACAGTTAAAAATTACCAAGGAGTCCAACGATCTCTCTGTGTGCATGTGCGACCCTAGCTATATTGATCATGTTAGAGTTAAACCAAAGAAATGGATTCAGGTGCTTAAAAATCAACTTCAAGGGGCTGGAGAGATGGCTCAGCGGTTAAGAGCACTGACTGCTCTTCTGGAGGTCCTGAGTTCAAATCCCAGCAACCACATGGTGGCTCACAACCATCTGTAATGGGATCTGATGCCCTCTTCTGGCGTGTCTGAAGACAGCCACAGTGTACTTATGTATAATAAATAAATCTTTAAAAAAAAAATAAATCAACTTCAAATATGGGAAACCCACTGTATGTGGCGTAAGTAACACTTAATGAAAGTACATTTTACAAAACGGTAACAGAAGAGTAGCACTGTTTTATAATTGTTACGTTTTTAATTTGTTCTTGTTGTTTCTTATTTATATGTGTGTATGTATGTGGGCACCCACAAATGCCAGAGAGGGCATGGGATTCCCTAGGGCTGGGGTGGCAGAAGGTTGTGAGCTGTTATGGGTGCTGGGAAACGGAGCCTGGTCTTCTGGGGATGCAGGAAGGGTGCTCTCCACCATAGAGCCGTCTTTCCAAAGTCATCTTTTTAACTTTAATTCTTTTACATTTATTTGTCTGTGTGCTCACGCCTGCAGGAGGCCAGAGGACAGCTCGTGGGGCAGGTTCTTTCCTTCAGCTATGGAGTGGGACTCTGCTCACCACGCTTGGTGCCACTGGGCTATCTCGCTGGCCCCGGTTTTCATTTTTCACAATTATCACCCTATGGATTCACCGTGTGGAGCGAGTGAGTCAGCTAAGCCAGCACTGTTCACGTCTTGTCCGTGTCTGGCTAGACGGTATTTAATGTCTGATGAGATGGCAGATGGATTACCATATCTGTTTCTGTATTTAATCTTCTGCAATATGTTGTTTAGCTTTGAGTCTATGACGAGAGCTCAGCTTTACACAGCTATGGAGCGAGAAAAGGGCTGGGCATCTGAATCTCCTCTCCGAAGAAATGTGGATAATCTTTAAGCTACCCCACTCGGCACATGGTGGTGGCATTAAGTCCAGACTCAGTGTGGCATGTGAGCCTGTCTGTCACATTGAAAATACATTTTATATCTTTTTCCTATGGATAATTCTGCCCCAAAGGACTCCACAAAAGGTCTCAGGAACTCCTAACATCCCAAAACCACAACTTCAGAACCAAGTAGCCCATCCCGCACCCCTCCTCCACCCTCAGCCGTTCCCAGCAATGCCAAGCCCCTTCTCATATATACTGAGCCCCATCCTAAAATGTCCCTCCCTCCCTGACTGATAAGACACCACTCTTTTTTCTTTTTGGTCTAAAAACTAGTATACTGAAGCAAACTTGTGATTCTCTGTCTTGTTTTAAATCTGTGGGTTTTTTCTTTTTTGAGAAACCTTAAATTTGTACATCTGCTTTTAACATTATTTAAATTCGCAAACATTTAAACCAAAAGCAACTTTCTAATGGTTGCCTTGAACGTGGACTTCAAGATGCCCAAATACTCCTGACCACACCCAGTGGTGAACACCGGACTATACGACCTTTTCCAGATGCATACCGTTGCCAGTTTCTGAACCGTCTCCTCTGAAGCTCCAAGGGAAGCCAGGCCAATTTCTTGGGAGAATTGAGCAAAACTGGGTTCAGCCAAGAGAGGGACGTGGCCTAAGAGTTCGTGGCAGGTGTCTCTGCAACAGAGACACAGTGTATCACACTGTGACAATTCACACACACACACACACACACACACACGCAAACTGTTGCAACAGAGACACAGTCTCTAACACTGTGTGATCCCCACACATGCTTAAACAGTTGTCCAACCCAAGCCAAAGTCAACCTTATTTTCACTCTAGCTGATAAGGGGTAACAGATCACAAAGGATGTTAACTGAATAAAGACATCTTGTCCCCTCAACTCACACCCACTGCTACCCCAAGTGCCCACCCAAATCAAATCTCTATTCCCATGTGTCCTCAGCAAGGCCCTCTCTGATCACACCTCTCAAAACTTCCCCACATGCATGCCTGTATCCTTTCCTAGTTTTATTTCCCTCCCCTGGCACACGTCATCATCTGACATGCTACATACAACATTAACTTGCTCACCATCTGTATATGCCCCCCAAATACACACTTGATGAGGACAATACCTTTTAATTTGATTTTACATCCCTTGTGCACAGAACTGCATCTGACATCTAACAAGTTACCAAATTAATAATAACATAATATTATTATATATGTTTATTACACTTTAATGCTAGTCTCTATCCTAAGGGCTTGACATATGCTGCTTTACTGAATATTTACAAGATGCCTTGTGAAGTGGGCGCCATTACTCTAAATAACCATTTGATGAGCGAATAACACAGGCACTTACGGCTCTGGGGTATAGAGAGGATCCGAACTGTGTCTCACATACTGAGTACAGTGAAAAACTCGGAAGGCTAGCCCTGACAGGAAATCTCTCGGGGAGAGGTAACCAGCCACAGGACGGATGGAAAACCCTGTGCGTTCTGCAAAGCAAAGGAGAAAACAGAAAACTTTCCCCCCGGGCAGACGGCTGACACCGGCCAGCGGCACTAGGTAGCACTTTCAAGGGGTGTGGAAATTAAAACGTAGCAGATGCGTGCGACTGGATGCCACGCATCATGAAGCACATCCCAGGGTCAGATCCTTCTACACACCACATCTCCCATGGTGCTTACAAAAAGATTCTTCTCCTCATTCTAACAGCTATGAAACCCTGGACAATGCTCTCAAGAACCACGGGAGATGATAAAGGTAGAATACAAATTCAGGAAGACTTCGATTACACTTGGCACCCTCCTTCAAACACGGAGAGCATTTTAACTCTTACACACTGACCGGAAATGTAAACTGGGGTAGCCATTATGGAAGTTTCTCCAAAAGAAAAAAAACTAAAATAGAACTCCAGGCAGACGACTCCTGGGCATATTCCCAGCAGGCACTAAGTCAACGCACCACATAGAATCTTGTGCACCCAAGCTTGTTGCTACACCAGTCACTCAGGAGATGGAGTCGCCTAGACACCCATCAGCAGAGAATAGGTGGAGACAACAGTACATATACACAGCGGGACTGCGTCCGTCGTAAAAATGACATCCCAACAATTGCAGGAACATGGATGGAAAGGGGATCGTTGTAATGAGAGAAGTGAGCCAGGCTCAGAGAAACAAATACTGACTGCTTTTCTCTTACGTGCAGAACCTAGATTCAAGTTCCCGCGTGTGTGTGTGTGTGTGTGTGTGTGTGTGTGTGTGTGTAGTGTGTGTGTGTGTGTGTGTGTGTTTGTGTGTGTATGTTTGTGTGTGTTTGTGTGTGTGTTTGTGTGTGTGTGTTTGTGTGTGTGTGTGTGTGTGTGTGTGTGTGTGTGTGTGTGTGTGTGTGTGTGTGTGTGTGTGTGTGTGTGTGTGTGTGTGTGTGTGTGTGTGTGTGTGTGTGTGTGTGTGTGTGTGTGTGTGTGTGTGTGTGTGTGTGTGTGTGTGTGTGTGTGAGTGTGTGTGTGTGTGAGTGTGTGTGTGTGTGTGTGTGTGTGAGTGTGTGTGAGTGTGTGTGTTTGTGTGTGTGTTTGTGTATGTGTTTTTGTGTGTGTGTTGTGTATATGTGTTTGTGTGTGTGTTGTTTGTGTGTGTGTGTGTGTGTGTGTGTGTGTGTGTGTGTGTGTGTGTGTGTGTGTGTGTGTGTGTATGTGTGTGGTAGGCAGGGAAGAAGGGATCATAGGGGAGGAGGGAAGAGTGGGGAAGGGGGAATGGAATGTATGTAGCACGAAAGCAGAAGAGGGACTGTTGAAGAGAAGAAAGGAATAAGGAGGGTGTGGCTTTGGACATGTGGCACATACATATAAAACACAATAATGGGACCTTTTATCTTATATGGTACTTTAATTTTTGGTATGGTAAATTATGATAAATTTATGATAGCCATTTAATCTATGTTATTATTAAGCATTATTATCTTCTATACTTCTTTTTATAAATTTCACCTAACCTTCCACTCAAATGTGACTGTCTTCTCTGTACTGGAAAAGGGGGTACCGGGTGTCAGTAGCTAAAGAGTTCACAGTGTACTCACTTACACCTCACACTAAACCATCACAACACTGACGGTCCAGCTCTGCGAAGTTGCTGTGTAAATCCGCCCCCTCACTGATGGGCAGAACGCTATCCAACGGTCTTCCACATTTCTCGATGGAACAACAGCCATCTGTCACAGCTGAGCATTTAACATGTGGCTGGTGTGGCCAAGGCCCTACTACTTTGATCAGATACATGTTAATTGTTTACAATGTAAAAGGCCACATGTATCCAGTAACTAGACTTCATTCCTACACAAACACTGTCCCGGTTGAAGCAGATCAACAGACTCCCCCTTCCACAGCTCGGTGGGCGTATTACCTTTTAAAAAGTTGGAGACATCTTCCAGTTGCGGGATGTTGTCTTCCCGATAGCCACAGTATTTCGAGAGCAAAGGAAGGTTTCTGAGGTACTCCCTGCAGGCGTGGGTTGGGTAGAGTTTGTTCAGCTCTCGGAAGATGGTTCCCCAGGTCTTAATCTCCTCTTCCGTGAATTCAATCTTGGGAATGGGGTCCCCACTGAGGAGATCAAGATGGGGAATTCCGCGCTGTAGTTAGGTAGTTACCATTACAAGGCTTTCTATCTACCAAATAAACATAGCTTATCCCACTCATTTTGTTCTTTTTGTTATCTCAGAGTTCCAGGTGCTGGCTTGTAACATACTTACTGTTTGTAGTTCATAGCCAACTCCGCGAAATACTTTCGTCTTCTACGGTAGACATTGTCTTTGAAGCCCTGAGAATTGAAATTAATTAAATATTGAAACTAAAAATACTTGGAGATGACACTAAACACTTCATTGTTTTGACCGGAGATATTAAAGAACTGCATAGTTGTTAGCACAGGCAAGGATTGCTTGAGATATGTGACCACTTTCATTTTGAAGTCAGCAGTCACATGACAGCTCTGTCATCTAGTGGCTACAAAGTAAAATGATATTTTATATGCGAAGATCCTGCAGTGACAAAAAGAGACCATCCTAATTAAGTGCATAGCTCTTATTCTTTTTCCTTTAATCACTTGACCGTGTCTTCAGTTATGTTGCCTATGGTAGAAATTAGTAATGAAACGGTAAGGCTGGGGTGTAACCAGGCAATAGAATGTCCCGCCTAGAACACTTGAGACCTAGCAAAACAAGAGTAAATAGTAAATAAAAATAGTACACAGAACGGAAAGCAAATAATACTAAAATGGAAATGAATATTTAAAATATTAACCGAACTGAGCTTCCTGGTGCTGATCCCCAAGCTGGGTCTGCTGTGTGAAGAGAGCTGGGTGGAGGACGGAAGGGTCACAAAAAGTGCACAGGAAGGAAAACAAGGCGCATGCTTCTGGTGCCTACACAGTGCATGGGTCGTCTAGAAGACGAGTCCGGGACCTGCAGGTTGAGGTCTGCTAAGGAGCTTGGATTTGGACCTGGGGCCTATCTTGATCTCCTTTAGACTAAACCACTACACTGAGATACAGCCCATATGCCATGAAATAGCTATTCACAGAAATTAATAACCATGATCATATTTTTGTTTGTTTTTGATTTTGAGACATCTTTGCCACATTGCCCAGGCTAGCCTTTGAAACCTGTAATCCTCCAGCCTCAGACTTGCAAATGGCTGAGACAGTAGGCCTGTCAGTGTGCCCAGCGACCATCTCAGACCAGACAGGTGCGTTCAGGGTAGTAAGGTCATAGACTGTACCATCTGATTTTAGAAAAATTGAGTCATAGCAAAAAGAAATATCGTGCTATCCCTTCCTCATTCCTCTACCCTACCCTACCCTGAACCCAAATCTCTGCCAACCAGCAATCTAATCTCTGTCGAAGTGAATTTCTCTCTTCCAGATACTTCACATAAATGAAATTATACAACATGAGGCCTTTGAGGCTGACTCTGTTCAAGATTCACCCACGTTGTGGCACAGTATTTCATGCCCATTTCATTTTGTTTTGTGAGACATAGTCTTACTACATATCCAGAGACTGACCTCAAACTAGTGGTAATCCTCCTGCCTCAGATTTGCCAAATTCTTGGATTAAGTGCATGAGCCTGCACATCCATCTGCTGTGCCTTTTTATGCCCGGTAATCTTCCATTGCCTGGCTCTGCCTACCGTTCATTCTTTATCTTCTCCTCAGTTGATAGGCACTGCCCTCTGTCTACTTTCCTGCTACCAGGAATAAACAGAGCTATGTGGAAACCCACTGGTAATGTCTAGAGGAAGAGAGAGAGTGGTCACTAGATCATTCTAATGGCCTAGAGCGTGTGAGGTGGCAAGGTTGGAGAGAGGCCCAGGAAGCAGCTGAGAGATGCGGTAATCAGAATAAATAAAAAGCAAATGTTAAAAGTGGAGGGAGAGGGCTGGAGAGATGGCTCAGTGGTTAAGAGCACTGACTGCTCTTCCAGAGGTCCTGAGTTCAAATCTCAGCAACCACATGGTGGTTCACAACCATCTGTAATGGGATCTGATGGATCTGATGGATCTGATGCCCTCTTCTGGTGTGTCTGAGGACAGCTACAGTGTACTCATATATAATAAATAAATGCACCTTTAAAAAACAAACAAAGGTACAATAGGAAGGAGGTGAGCATCCGTGGCAGTGGATGTCTGTAAAGCTAGTATTTCACCTTCCCATTAACACGCCCCGCTTTCCTTGCCTCAGACCCTTTGCTCACCCCAGACTGTCCTTTCTTTCTATCTCTCACTCACCGAAATCTTTTGGCTTCATCACCTTTCTCTGATGGCTTCGGTCAGAAGCATTTGCTCCCTTGGGTGTGTATCCAACTTGCTAATGCCATCTGGCACACTCCGTCCATTTTATCTTGCAATACGCTAATCCACGCTAGTTCTCAACTAGGCTGCAAGCTCCTTCGGGGTGAGCACCCCATGTCGTTGCGATAGTTACTTGGTAAGATTGGCTGGGAAGCAGATGGGCCCCCTGGAGGCTATCTAAAGTGGTGTATGGCTGCATTCGTGCAGCTTAAAAAGCGGGAGGCACTAAAGCGAAGGCTGGATCTGCAAGCCTCCATAATTGCATTCTGCCCTCTCCTTCCCTCCCTGAGCTGCAAACAGGAGTGTAATGCTCTGGATTCCAACTCTTGAGCTCACAGCTCTCCTGTAAAATTCCCCAAGAAGACAACTTCCCCAATCATCGACTGCCTGTCAATCAAACTGGGCAGCAGGTGTTAGGGGTTCTTCTGGCCCAGCTTTATTGTCATTTCAAACACTCAAGCTCATTTTAGCAGAGACTGACTTCCGATCCACTCAGTTGCACAGCTCTGCGGATATCTTAATAACGGGCCGATCTCCATGCTAGCAAAGGTGGATACCTTTCTGCCTGAGGACTCAGTCCTACCAGCAGGTGGGGCTGTTGTGAGTGCTAAACCTCCAATTCTGTTTAAATTAGAAAAGGACTCTCTTGGCAGAAGGAACGCCCATTCAGAGCCTGCCCCACATGTGGCCCATACATATTCAGCCACCAAACTAGATAAGATGGATGAAGCAAAGAAATGCAGGCCGACAGGAACCGGATGTAGATCTCTCCTGAGAGACACAGCCAGAATACGGCAAATACATAGGCGAATACCATCATTAAACCACTGAACTGAGAACAGGACCCCCGTTGAAGGAATCAGAGAAAGGACTGAAAGACCTTGAAGGGGCTTGAGACCCCATATGAACAACAGTGCCAACCAACCAGAGCTTCCAGGGACTAAGCCACTACCTAAAGACTATACATGGACTGACCCTGGGCTCTGACCTCATAGGTAGGAATGAATAGTCTAGTAAGAGCACCAGTGGAAGGGGAAGCCCTAGGTCCTGCCAAGACTGAACCCCCAGTGAACGTGATTGTTGGGGGGAGGGTGGTAATGGGGGGAGGATGGGGAGGGGAACACCCATAGAGAAGGGGAGAGGGAGGGATTAGGGGGATGTTGGACCAGAAACCGGGAAAGGGAATAACAATCGAAATGTAAATAAGAAATACCCAAGTTAATAAAGATGAAAAAAAAGAAAAGGAAAGAAAAGGACTCTCTCACCATCAATTTGCCTTTGCTATCTGGGGGAGATGGGATGAGACAGGGCGATCACAGTGATTTTTGTCAAAACATCTTACATATGTACAAAAATATCATAATGAAACTCAGTATTTCATATGATTAATATAAGCTATTAACGTGTCTGAAAAATAATTGCCCCTAGAAGATGGGGGAAGGCTCCACACTAAGGAGCGCTGGTTGCTCTTGAGGATCCAGTGCTCAGCTCCAGTCCCTACACGGTGTCTTCCAACCACCCATAACTCCAGTTCCAGAGCATTCGATGCCCTCCTCTGGCTTCCAGAAACACTTGAGACACATACACATACATGCAGGGGAAAACACCCATTCCCATCAAATTAAAGTTAATAAATCTGTTTTAAAAGCTTTTTAAGGGGTTGGGGATTTAGCTCAGTGGTAGAGCGCTTGCCTAGCAAGTGCAAGGCCCTGGGTTTGGTCCCCAGCTCCGGAAAATAAATAAATAAATAAATAAATAAATAAATAAATAAATAAATAAAAAATGCTTTTTAAAAAGTTGCCCTTAATCTTTAGTTTGACCTAAATTATTTGTACTGAATGACTTTTAAAACGTATTTACAGGATGGTCCGCGTCGAGTTCGGATCCGTACAACAGCACTCTGTTGGCGCAGAAGTCCAGGTCAGAAATCTTCTTTGGGAACCAAGGGACAGTCTCCATAACTGTAAAATAAAATCCAGACACCACTGAGGACTGAGGAGGCCGTCTCAACCAAAGCAAAATTCAGAAGCACGTGCGGTTGGATGAGCTGAGACTTGTGTATGGAAGGAAATCAAACACAGCTTAAATGACCACTCTGCTCCTAGAAGTTACATTTTAATTAAAATCATTGGCTTTAAGGTTTTTTTTAAGCTTCAGGTTGATTTCCCAAGTCCTGAAGAACACCATACTGACGTAACGAACCCAGCATTTAAATGTCGTATGACACGAGCCTGGTTATTCTGTGGAGGCTGACTAGGGGAATGCAGTTCTAGACACCAGCGTGCAAGTCCAGGAAGGAACCTTCATATCCGTGTTTGTTTGAGGCACAGAATCATATCTCAATATCTAGTTTTTTCTATTTTCTTTAAAATGTTTATCGTTGTAGCTCGGTAAATGTGTGTGCGTGTGCATGTGTGTGCAAGTGAATATAAATGCCCAAGGAGGCCAGAGGTCATAAGCCACCTGGTGTGTGTGTGATCACGTGAGCTGTGTGCACTCTAGGAAACTCTTCACCGTGTAGTGGAGGGAAGCAGATCGCTGAGGCTAAGGCATTTGCCCAAGGTAACTGTTACCAGAGGAAGAGAGGGCAGAACTCACCTTTCCTGCCCTGTTCTTCCTGTTTTAAGAGGAGGACTCGGAGTCTCAGGGAAGCTGCTCCCTGTCAGCCAGAAGAGGAGGGGAATCCACAGTTTAACAATGACATGAAGGCGTGGCAGATGAACCGCGGCCCTGGCCACACCCCAAATATTGTGATGTATTTGAAAAGACTCCACGTAGTATAAAGTTACTAAATGAATCCATTCATCTTTTGTCTTAACTTAATTACAGTGCGATTTTTGTTCCATAATGGAGACCTTAGCCTCAGTCTTTTTGATCCGAGTATCTGAACCTTGGAAGGTTTCGTGTCATCACCAGAGCCATTGTTTTTGGTGGGAATGTGGTATATAATAGGTTTCAGATCACCAACATCAAACACAACCAACATTCCCCCCAAATTCAAATATCTGTCTAATATCTGTTAGACACCAAGCCCCGGGAGATCTAGGAAGATTCTGGAGGGAACTGAGGCACGAGGTCAGGGTTGTGGAATCAAGAAGTCCTTTGGGAGCTAAGAGAGATCCTTGACCTTTGACCCACCTTTCTCACACTCAAGGCTTCTCTCACCCCCACCCTCCATCAAATGCTGCCTCAGTTTTCCCTCAGAGTTCTGATCAGCTCCATTCTGTCTTCCTTCACTATCACAAAATGAGGACTTTGAAAGGACAGAAGTTTCTTTTTATCCCCTTGTCCTCAAAATGAACGGAAGGCTGGACACAAATTGGGTGCTTGCTCTTAGAGGTGGGGCTTTGCCGTCTCCAACGTACCGTCTTCCTTCTCAGGGAGCTGACCAGGCGAGTCCACAGAGAGGACCGTGGTGTGGGACTTCAGCAGGGGAAAGATGTCATTCAGCTGTTCTCGGTTGATGTCGCAGTCCACAAAAATCTCAAATTCTGAGTTTCTTCGCTTCGATTTCCGGGACTCAATATGTAACAGGTTCACGTGATTCTCCTGTGAAAAGCAGAGGGAAAAAGTCTGCATGGCCCCACCTCAGATGCTAATAATCTTTGAAAAGAATACTTTCATTAGAACTCAAAAACAATTCAACACTTGTCAGAATTAGCTCTAAAGGAGGAAGAAGGTGTTTTTAGTGCTGTTAATGGCAAAACAATCTCCTCCTGGAATATGTAAGATTAAATCAAAATATGAAAGCCCGTCATACCCTTCAGAAACCAGTGAAGTGACAAGGATACCGTTAGTCGGGGCTGGTTAGAGTCGGGGCTGGGTACAGTCGGGGCTGGGTACAGTCAGGGCTGGGTACAGTCAGGGCTGGGTACAGTCGGGGCTGGGTACAGGCCAGATCTAAGCACCAAATGCTGGTCTGGGCATTGTGACTTACCCTTGCAATCACAGCTCTAAGGAGGCTGTGGAAGTCCCAGGTCAGTCTGAACTACAGAGCAAGGCCCTGTCTTTGCAAAACAGATTTTTTAAAATGGGATAAGGAGAGACAGAGCAAAAGACTGACGTTTTCTTTATCAGTACGGAATGTATCAAGTTCTTAAGCCACGTACCCAAACTCTAACAATAAAGAAAATGGAAGGCGCTGGAAGAAGAAATCCAGGGATGCACTTCCAAAGGTAATCGCTACGATAATAATACAAGCCAGGCTTGCTGGTAGAGGTCTGCGATCCTAGCTACTTGAGAGGCGGAGGCAGGAGGATCATGAGTTTGAAGGCAGCTTGGAAAACGTAGTGAGACTTTCTCTCAGAATAATAAATGGAGCACTGAGGAGATACATGACAGAACCCTTGCCCGGCATGCTCAAAGCCTGATGCTTAACTCTTTGTATAATAATAGTAATTATAATATAATATAATATTAAATTTGGGGAGGAAAGAGGTAAAGGAACAAGGAGAGATGGTACCAATATTACTCGCATTAGAGAACAAACTAATCCACAGAGCAAGGGAGGGAATGAAAGCCATATTGATGTTTTATAACTCCTCACTAAAGAGGTCAGGGAGAGAACAGGTTGAAAGGAGTTGGCTAAGACTCTGCCATGCATGAGGAGTCCAAGTCCTCCTAGAGCAGTGTCCACATCTAAGGGTTTATTCTTTGAATGACTAAATAGCATGTCGTGGGGAGATAAACCTGCCTGATAGTCAGCATTTATTGATGGTTTGCTTTGTACAACCTCAAGCGCTCTCAACAGTTTAACTATTAGTTCCTAATAACATGAGGTAGGCAGGGTCCTCTCTCATTTTATTGAGACATTAAGGCATGAGGCAGAGAGGTTAACTCCCAGTGACCACCCAGCTAACAAGGGACCTGTGTGCACACAAATCTGCTTCTGGAACCTGCCAGCCACGTGGTGTTCAAGCCCCAGGACTTAGCCTGCTGTTCGCTGTTTGCTAGAAATAAGTTATTGTGTCCCTGGGTTCTTAAACTGGATTAGAGCCCCCAGTTCAGTGATGTCACAGGACCTAGTGTCTCTCTTTACACCTGTATAGTCATGCACTCACTAAACTGCTTGCTTGACGTCTGCCCCCATGTCCAGATCATGCACTCGGTGACGGATGGTACCATGCCTGGTTTGTTCAGATGCATGTGCTTAGTATAAAGTCCGGTATACTGCACGTAATAAGTGTTCAAAAAACACTGTGCTCTGTCTGATTCACCCATATCTCATCAGGAGAACTGTAGGAGAGGGGCTGGGCAGATGGCTGAGTGGTTAAAGTGCCTGCTGCACAAGGATAAGGATCTGAGTTCGAATCCCCGGCACCCAATAAAAAGTCTGGTGCAGCCACTTGGCAGTAACCCCACACTGTGGGGCTAGAGAAACAGAAATCTCTGAGGCTTGCTGGACGCCAGCCCAGCCCAGGCTCCCTGAGAGGAATAGCAGAGAATGATAGAGAACATTCTGACATCCTCCACTGGCCTCTGCAATGTGCACCTATAACACACGTGCATGCGTGCGCGCTCACACGCACACACAAAGACAGTTTCATGGAAATGGCATTACTGGGTCAAAAATATAAACATTTGGGCCAATAAAATGGTTCCGCAGGTAATGGAGCCTGCAACCAAGTCTGGCAACTGAGTTCAATCCCCAGAACCCACAGTGGAAGGAGAAAACCAACTCCTATAAACCGACCATCTCACACGCACACGCACACATGCACGCGCACACACACACACACGCCCACACACACACATGCATGCACACACACACACACACGCACCCACGCACACACACAGCACATCTGCACACACAAATAAACACACGTAATAAATAAAAATTAAAAATGGTAAGGAGGAACATTTTAAGGCTCACAGATGCACAGTAACCCACACAGTCTCACTATGTTAAACTGAAAATATTTGAGGGCCATGTGCAATGAGGCTCTGACAGCAGCAGCTGACATAATTGCTACTTTGTCCCCTGGAGATATTAATAGGTCATTAAATAATATCAATATTACACGGCTAGGCATTTCACTAGGTGTAAAACGCTTTGGCTACTTGAAATCTCTCAACATTTAAGCGGTGACTCCTCTCCCAATCTCCTTCTCAGCTATTTGCGTCTAGTCTTTCCTAGGATGTTTTCTTTCTCACCCATTTCTCAGAACCGAACATATTTTATTTATTTTATGTGTGTGCACCCGGGTGCTGTGCAGAGCCCCGAAGAGGGCATAAGATCCCCTGAAACCAGAGTTAGAGCCGATTGTGAGCGGCCTGGTGTGAGTGCTAGGATCTGAACCTGTGTTCTCTGGAAGAACAGAACGTGTTTTAACCACTGAGCTATCTTTCCACTCCCTGAACAATATGTTAGCAAGGCAAGTTAAGAGACTTCAATAGGCCATCTCTGGGGAACTTACATTTTAAATAGAATTTCTGAGACCAGTTTTTTAGATGGGCTTTGTAGAAAATCCATACCTGGAAGATTTTCAGTGCTTTTATGAGTCCTCCAACTTCATTCTTCAAGGAAAAGATGAGAGTCGCTCTCCCCCTTTCTGAGGAATGGTCTTTGTTCTCCTTGTTGTCTTCAATCATGGTGAATCTGAAGTGTGAAAGCTCAAATGAGTGAGTGCTAGCACAGAGCTCGCCAGCAGGGGGCAGCAGCGGTGACTCCATCCACCTCCTGCTCCCATACCTTAATCTGCAAAACCCACTTCTTAGACGGGCCTTACAGATGGCAGTGGGACAGGTTAGACACCACCCAGCATAGCGCCCAGAACGGCAAGAGAACCCAATGTGTCTCTGCCCTTCCCTTTTCTGCTCTGTCCTCCTGAACTTCAGCTCCAAACTGAGACTTCTGTGAAGGTCTACATCTATGCCCGTCGAATTCGGGTCAAAAGTATCTTCCCCACGTGCTTTGTTCACGCGTGTCTTATACCCTAAGACACTGTAAAGCCGCTCCAGAGAAGGCGACAGGCCTTCTGTTTCCTCTGTAAACTCAACTAGAGCTTTGAGAGACTAACATGCCGGTGCTCACACAGCTCTAAGAGGTGAGGACACATGTTTACGCTGGGTCTTTGACAGTACACATCTTTCTGCTGCCCTGAACACTTCGGGACTGACCTAAAATCAGGTCCCTGTGCTGACAGCCACATTCCCATGGCACCAGCAATGCTGCCTGATGATCTACCCAGCCTTGGGGCATTTCTTCAACGGTCCGAAAGCCCTCGTTAGAAGCCCGTGATTTCCTCTGGTATTTCTTTCCCCCCTTTAGCCTTCTATTTCCCCTTTGAGCCCCTTTCTAGCCAGAAAAGATAAAAGGGTCACCCTTAAAGGGAGAAGTTTACCCTCAAAGGGTCAACCTCAAAGGCAGGAGCTCACCCTGAAAGGAAAGGACTCACCCTCAAAAGATAAGGAGTCGTCCTCACAGTCAGGGTGGGATCCTCACCTGAATGACGATGACCCAGTGGGCAGGATCCGGCACTGGAAAGAGGACCTGCCAAGAAGACCATTGGATTAGTAGCCTTGGCGGGGCACAGTGAGGGGTGCGTGCACACCACCAGCTCTTTCCTTCCTGAGCTTCAGCACCAGTAAGTGGAGCTTCAAAGTCTCATCTGGGAAGCACAGTGAGGCTTCTGAGGGCGGGGGCACAGTTTTTGAAGGTAGGATTGAAAGCTACAATGAACGGTTTGGAAAGAATCCCTGGGGATACTGACTTTCTTTTCTAAACTGCAAGTGAGAATGAAGTGGAGATGGATTGCAAGCAAAAGGGCTTAAGCAAGTTCAGGGGGGATAAAGGAACCCTCCAGAAGGCCAAGGCAGAGGCTGCCTCCCTCCACACAATCAGAAAGATCTAGGGCAGCAGCTACACATGGACATGTGAACTCCAGGGACTGAGTTTGTGACCCCGGGACACTCAGTTAGGATCCCGCCCTTGAGCGGGCCAGTGGTAACACGTGTTTTTAATCCCAGCACTCAGGAGAGAGAGGCAGGGGGATCTCTGTGAGTTCGAGGCCAGCCTGGCCTGTAGTGTGACAGCCAGGGATCCAGGGAGAAACCCTGTCTTAAAAAGAAAAGAAAAATGACCCCACCCTTGACATCTCACAGGCACAGACTTCTGGGGGCTTGTACCCTCCACCGCCATTCCAAGACGGCTAGAGTGGATTATCGACCAAGTCCACTTAAAACCTCTGAAAATCAGATAGTTACATTTAATCGGGGTTATGTCTATTTACCTGGACTATTAACTAGCTCTGAATCTCAAGGACCCATGCCTCTGTCAATCATGACCTAGGGTAGAGGTACAAAGTGCACAGAGGTCTAGCCTCGAAGACTCCCTTCCTTTGATGGAGCTTAGGAGAAGGTTCCCATTACAGAGGAAGAAGAAAAGAGGTATTACCTCTTGGATAGAAAAGAAAGATTAATATGTTTGTTCCTGCTGACAAGAAGTCACAGAGACACAGGGTTCCCTATAAAGCCGAAATCCAACGTGGGACAGAGTCTGCTCCTGGCACACAGGAGATTCTCAAGAATAGTGTCTGCTGTCCCCCCCAAGAAGCTCTAAGAAACGAAGGGTGGAGCTCTCACGGTACGACTTCCACCTGGTTCCTACTGGAGGTTGGTCCTGTCCGTGCCGTGAGACCTCTGATCTGGGGTCCCGGGGAGGGGCCACCCCACTCACCTCAAAGCCACTGGAGTTCAGAGGGTCACCTGCGGACGGGAACTGCCGCCTCTTATAGGAGAAGCGCATCCTCAGAATGGCCAATGGGCGCCGGGCGTACGGGAAGGCAGCTAATGAGGATGGGGCAGTGCGGGTGTGGGCGGGAACAACGTGGGTGTGGGCGGGAGCCGCCTGCACTGACCTCTTAGTCGCTGACCTCAGCCCAGGCGCCGGTCTTATTCACAGCTATTCTCGTGGAGTTTTAATTAAGTTAATGTTGACTCATCCTCAGCCACAAAAAGTCTGAGTAAGATTAAACAATCCGTTTAAAACTTCCCTCCAAACCATCATCACACCTGCTATTGACATAGTGACCTCCCGCGGGCTTGGACTCAGTCGCTGGGATTAGAAACCAAAGCAGGACTCCCCCTATCTCCGGCCCCTATCCCTGAGTTTCTGGGAAATCCTGAGCTGCCTGTCTTTCTCCTAGTATAGAGCCTTGTTCTTTAAACAGAATAACTGAACGTTTTAGAAGTGCTCACCACTCTTGCTATAAAAAAAAAAAAAAGAAATGTAGGATTCGTGCAGATAATGATGCTGTGCCTGCCGAAATATCACTTCCCCTGCTATACGCACTCGGCACAGAAGCCAAATAGCATTTATCTGCTGATGATCCGTTATTAGACGCTCTACTAAAGGGCCAAACCGTGTCTCTCCTGGGGAACTAGTCCTAGGATGCTTCCAGAAGCCAGAGTCTAGGCATGCTCCTGGCTGTTAAAAGGAATGTACCATAGCATGCATATATCCCGTAGGTTTTATCTTTAGATTATTTGCAATACCCAATGCAATTTAACTGCTATGTAGACATAATAGTGCTGTCTTGACTAACAACAAGGAAAACACTCTGCACAAGCAACCTCCCCAGCCTTTCCACGCGGCCCCCTCTTCCAATGCAGGATAAGAGCTGAGTCAGCAGCTGTGTCAGGCCTGGAGGAGGAAGGGCCAGCCGTCTTTGTAACACTCAGTATTCTCTTTACGGGTTTTTGAAAACTCAGCTAAATGATCAATGTGTAAACTAAACACAGTAATATCCACTATTTTAATGGGAGGGTCTTTTTGAGATAAGGTCTTTTGCTATATCTGAGGCTGGCCTTGATGGAACTCATTCTGTAGCCCGTGCTGGCCTAGAACTCGGCCGTGCTCCTCCCTCTGATTTTGAACTTCAAGCTTCTCATGTTGTCAGTTGCACAGCTGGATGTGCATGTAGTGCAGGGTGCTGTGTGAAGGTCATTCAGGGTCTCCCTTGCTCTGTAGCCCAGGCTAGACTTGAACTCACACACAGCCTTCCTGCTCCAGTCTTCCAATTTGGGATTGTTGGCACCCTCACCAGGTCCGGCTTGTCCCGTCTCAAATGGCAGGGTGCCCACGATTTTTAATATTATAATTATAATTATTTATAATAATTCTATAATCTTAAAAATTATGCTTGCATTGTAGGTCAGGAAACAGAGGCCCATAGCAAACAGCTCTGCAGCCTCCTCCTGCCTGGGTTAGTGAGGAGAAAGCGAAGGCATCCTGATTTGGGGCCCAGTGTTCTTGCTCTACACCATGAAAACAGGCCAAGAGACCTGGAACCAAGCTGAGGTCAAGGCTGCCATCCCCAAGCTGGGTATCTACAAGGACATGAACCGCCCCTGCTAAAAAAAGAGATAAACCCAGTTCCTGTAATGAACCCGTCTCTGGCCCTGAGGTGGATGGAAAAGCTGATGTTAGGGCTCTCCACATTGGTGGGTTGAGAAAAGCTGGAAACTTCTCTGAGGACGCTGTGGGCATCCGGCCCCTCCACTTCTCCACCACGTGTCTTCTAATTTTTCTATTATGTGTATTTAGTGTACACACACACACACACACACACACACACACACACACACACGCGATGCACATGCAGAGGCCAGAGACCAGCTTGCAGGAGTCAGTTCTGTCTTTCTACCCTGTGGGTTCTGGAAAATGAACTCAAGTCATCAGGCTTGGCAGCAGGCCCCTCCACCAGCTGACCCTCTTGCCCACCCTCTGCCAGGTTTCTTAGATGCCCTTTACCCTCTCCAAATAGCTCAATGCTGTGTCTAGAAGTCTGCGGGTTAAGGAGCGTCATTGGGTTCTATGGGACACTTTTAAGTGAAGATGCGCAGGAGAACCTCCCATCTGGAGACAGCTCTGCCCTGACTTGCCTGTTAGATTTCGGCCCTCGTTCCTCACTTCCCGCTCTTTCCCACACCCTTTCCTACAGTGTACTTGTAGGCACATCATTGCAGCTTTACCTACGTGATTATTTGATCACTCGAATCTCCCACAGGGGAAACTGGATTTTTTTTTTTTAATGCTAAATCGTTACTGGCTAGCCCAGTGCCTGGCACAGAAGCATGTAGTTATTTCTCAATAACTATCGGTGAGAGGTTGGGCACGGTGGTGCACATCTGTGATCCCAGCAACCTGGGACACTGAGGCAGGAAAATCATTTGATTCTAATATCTCAAGACTTATCAAGACAACTTATCAAGCCCCCATCTCAAAACATTATTAAAATAATAACAATATTTTATATAATAAAATATAATGTTAACTATATTATATATTATTATATATTATACATGCTATATAAGATTATCATCATCATCATCATTGGCTGGGAAGATGGGCCAGTCAGTAAAGTGCTTACCCTGCAGGTATGGGGAGCTAGGTTCATTCCATTGGTCTCAACTAAAAGCCAACTGTGGTGGCGTATGCTTGACTTCCCAGCTCTACAGAGGGAGAGACAGGAAGATTCCTGGGGCTTGCTAGCCGCCAGGCTAGCTGAACCGGGAGTTCCAAATCACAAAAAGAATGTCTGTTGCAGAAAAACAAGGTGGTGGGCTGAGCAGATGGCTGAGTGGGCAAGGTGCTTGCCACAAGGGTAAGGGCCTGAGTTTGAATCCCCAGAATCTAGGTGAAGCCAGGCCGAGCAGCGTGTATCTGTAATCACAATGTTTCTGAGGAAGATGGGAGGCAGAGAACAAAGAATCCCGAAAGCTCACGGGCCAGCTACCCTGGTGTGTGGATGCCGTGACAAACAGCATAGGGGGAGAGTCTGCATCAAAGAAGGAGGGAGGGGTGCACAAGCACCCCAGGTTGTCCTCTGACCTTCATATGTGCTGTGGCATGTGCATTCCTACACACACACACACACACACACACACACATACACACACACACACACACCATACACACACACACACCACACATACACACACACCATACACACACACACCACACACACACACATACACACACACACACACACACACCATACACACACACACACACACACACCATACACACACACCATACACACACACACACACACACACACACACACACACACACACACACACACACACACACACCACACACACACCACACACACACACACACACACACACACACACACACACACATACACACACACACACACACCATACATACACACACCATACACACACACACCATACACACACACACATATACACACCACACACACACACACACCCATGCACACACACATTCACACATACACACGCACACACACACATACACACACACACACACACACACACACACACACATACACACACACACCCACACACACACACACACACACACACACACACACACACACCCACACACACCACACACACACACACACCCACCATACACACACACACCATACACACACACACCATACACACACACCATACACATCTGTACATACACACACTTGTACATACACATAAATAAATACATAAAATGAATGCCAGATAACTGATAGAACCTATGTTTAAGTATGTGCACATTTGCCTGGCATGCTGCCTGTAATCTCTGCACGGGGAAGGCAGAAGCAGAGGACTGCGTGTTTGAGACTAGGCTGGCCTCCACAGTGAAACCCTGCCTCAAAAATAAATGCTTTTATCCCAGCGTTTTTGAAGAGTGGGTTCTGGATTCAGAAGGCCCTCTTACCTTCTAAAAGTACTACACCAACACATTCCCACTCAAATGGGTCTAGGCTCTGTCCACTGTCACCAGAGTTTGCTGCACTCCCAGCCATGTGACCGGCAGGACTTGCTATTCTGCAGGCCTTGGCAATCACTGGTTGAGCTGAGACCTTAGAGGAATGCTCACACGTGTGCAGCAGCCACTTGTGTGCAGCTTGTTTCTCCCGAGGGGTCTCACTGCAACACTTGGGAGGTCTTTCAAACTTCCAGATGCCTCAAGTCTCAGCCCGTAAAGCCTGGAGTGAGGGGCAGTGCCCTCTTAGTGACATCAGCATGGGCTCTAGAGGTTATGGACCATAGCAGCTGCCACCAAAACCTTCCATTTGTCTTTAAATTCACGGGAAGTCTCTTGTACCTCACAATTTATTTCTGACGGTTTTTACAGCCAAAGCGATCGTCGGATGAGGTCGCTGACTGATGGCAAATGGAAACGGATCGAGTTCAGAACAGAAATGGATCCAGTTCAGGACTGAAAGCAGAAAAGCCCTAGGACAAAGTGGGAAGGCTGTGCGGGTGAGGTAGGGTTTTAAAGATTGTTGTTGTTTCTTAGGGCAAGATAGACTGGAGGTGGAACAACCCACTTAGAGAAGAAAGATGGTGGATGAGGAAGGCAGAGGAGGGATGCCCTCATTAGCTCTCATAGGTCCGTTGGAAAGTCCCCTGGCTTCCTGGGTATAAATCAGATCATCTGATGACCCCTGAAAGGTGTCACAGCTTTCCAGGCAAGTGACACTGATAAACATCCAGACGGTGGCTTGTAGGTAAGGCAGGGTGTGAGAGAGGCACAGACAGGGAATTCGGAATAAACTCAGAAGCACCCGCGTTAGGGCTGTCAGGAGCATGGTCCATGGCACCCTTGTTTTATAACAGCTTTTGTGGGAGTGTTTCTTTTTTATTTTAATTAATGAAATTTAGTTACTTTACATCCGGACTGTTTTCGTCCCTCCTCTCCTCTCAGCCCTTCCTCCACATCTTCCCTCTCTTCTATTTACTCCTCCTCCCTTTCTCTTCAGAAAAGGGAAGACTCATGGTCAGTATTTCTAATGTCTCAATTAACAGCCCCCGTGTCTGCTGGGGGCTGGGGCGATGGCTCATCAGATAAAAGCATTTGCTGTTCTTGGACCTGAATTTGGTTTCCAGCCCCAGTATCAGGCAGCTCACAACTCATGCTCCAGAGGATCTGACACCCTCTTCTGGCCTCTGTTGAAATCTTCACTCACACAGGCGTACACACACACACACACACACACACACACACACACACACACACACACAGGAGCATGTGCACACCAATTTGGATTTCACTATGTTGTTCAGACTGGCCTTGAGAGGACAGACAAGACACCCTGCTTCAGTCTCCTAAGTAGCTGAGACTACAGGAACTCGCTAGCACCCCCGGTGCCACACACACAGTGTGGACAGAGAGGGAGGGGAGGATGAGAAATGTCACAGTGAGTAATTTTCTGGGAAAATAGTAGCTAGCTAACCTTGAACCAAGGGAGACGTCCAAATATTGAAAATGCCACAAAAGGACCACCCTTGTCTCCATCTCAATTTTAAGGCTGTTATTATATTCTCTGACAATTCTATATACATACACAATGTATCTTAGTCATATCCACCCTAGCATCCCGTCTCACCGGTCTTGACTCCCTCCAACCTCTGCCTCTCCAGAGTGCAATGTTCCTGACCTTAGTCCAGGCCAAGACGAATTTCATCCCTAACCCTAACCCTAACCCTAACCCTAACCCTAACCCTAACCCTAACCCTAACCCTAACCCTAACCGTAGCCCTAACCCTAACCCTAACCCTAACCCTAACCCTAACCCTAACCCTAACCCTAACCCTAACCCTAACCCTAACCCCTGACGAAAAAGAACTACGTGACCATTCTAGGAAATGTCAGCAGCACACTCAGTAAAACTTAGCATGTATTTTGGGAGGAAGACAAACATGATTTCCAGCATGGGGAGGGAGGGGGAGAGAGTCTGAATCACCTGTCTTTTGGGTGTCCCATTTAAATGTAAAAGAACGTGGACTTTTTTTTTCCCCATCTGATTAACATGTGGTAAGGATGGTGACCACTATCTCTGGTGACCAATTGTCCCTCTGCTATGTCAGCACCATGAAGGTTTCTTTCTCTCTCGTTCTCATTTAACAGCCAGCGGGTGACCCTCCGGGGTTGTTCTTCTCGCTGTGATCTGGGAGTTGGGGAACTTCTACCTTAGGGCTCTGCCCTCTGAATCTAGCGGTCACCAAGACGGATAGTGATTTTGTGATGTGGTGCCAGGTCTTAAATGCTTCTGCACTCCCGAGCTACACCTCCTCCCATCTCTTCCTTACTAACTGTCTTCCTGTAAGCCAAGAAGATTCGAAACAACTGTGGAGCATCCAGAGTCATCTCCGTAGGATGCAAACGTCTTTCTCATGTGCACGTGTAGCATACGGACTCGGAGGCGACCCTGGAGCCCAACGCAGCCACTTTATCAGCTCAGAGACAACAGACAGCCTAGCTTCCCCACACATTGGTTTCTCTGCCTGTGAAATGCCTTCTCACATTATGTCTTAAGGTTTTTCTCCTATAATCGGCATAAAAGTAGCAAGGAAAACATTCATCCTTTAATGACGTGAAGTAGCTCACCCATATCTAGCCAGGGCTACATATTTTCACTCCATCATGACAAACACCAGAGGGAAAGAATTCAAGGTGCAGGAGTGTCCCCTTGGCTTGTGGCTCTGGAGGTTGCAAGCCCAGCAAAGCAGGCATTGTTTCTGGACCGCGGAGAGAGAAAATCCACAGTTGAAGGGTGCAAGGGCTGGGAAACAGAGGAAGGAACGAGGGCCAACATACACCCATCCAAGCCACGCTCTAGTTACCCACTGTCTCCAGCAAGCCCTACTCCACACAGTTCTTTTACCTCCCTCTAAGTAAAACCAGACTCGTAATCCACTGACGGACGCAGTAAACCACTGAGCAGGTCAGAGCCCCCACCAGAGATCTAATTGCACTGGGACAAATGTTCAGTCACATTCTGAGCTCTTCCTAATCTCCTGGGCATTTTAATCCAAGCAAGTTAACTGATATTAATGATTAATATGGTTTTTTTTAATTAATTAGGAAGAGAAAAAAAGGTCCAGGGAAGGGAGAGGGGGACATAAAAACATTCAAAGCACATTATATACATGCTTGAATGGATCGTGGTGAGACCCCATTGTCTTGAACAATAATTTTTAATTTATACTCAAGGTACTGTTCATGGCTTGGCTATTACTTACCTTTCTGTTTTAGTGTGAGTTAGCACGCTTGTCAGGCAAGTTCTGACTAACGACGACGTAAATCCCCATGTAAGGTTTGACTTTTGGTTTCTGGTGGGGGTTGTTGTTGTTGTTGTTATTGCTGTTGTTGCTGTCTGGGTATTTTGTTGACTTGTTTTGTTTCCAGTTTCTTGCATGTATACAATGTATCTTGATCGTATCCATCCTCCACTCAAATTGCCTCTACCCCTCCCCCAACACATCTCCCAGCCTGATGTTCCCATCTTTTTAAGTAACAGAGTCCTGTTAATGCTGCTCACGAACACGCAGGTGTGGGGTCACCCACTGGAGCGTAGGCAACCTGCACTCTTAAAGAAAACCAACTCCCACTCCCCAAGCAGCCATCAACTGGCAAAAGAAAGTGAGTTAGGATGGGGGTCTCTCCGGACCCCCTCCCCCATGTAGGCTGGAAAAAAATTTTAACTTTTTATTGATCCTTTGTGAATTTCCCGCCACTCACCCCAGTCCACAGCAAAAGC
The DNA here is from genome assembly GCF_011064425.1 of Rattus rattus. NCBI lineage: Eukaryota > Metazoa > Chordata > Mammalia > Rodentia > Muridae > Rattus > Rattus rattus. Next base: position 152,698,437 of record NC_046155.1, on the reverse strand, counting down.
CCTGCTGAGTTTTGAGCGCTGAGCCATTAAACGACATGGGTGCGCAGAGAGCACGCTGTGGCAGCTTGCCATCCAGCATTCAGATCCAGGAGCATCACTTCAGTGAGGTCGTTCTCGGGCTGATCTATTCAGGAGTGTTGTTCAAGGTCCCGTGAACCAGTGCTTGTCTATGTTTATGTCTGTGCACCGTGTGCGTGCCTGGTCCCTGTGGAGGCCAGAAGAAGCCATCAGATTCCCTGGAGCTGGAGTTAAAGATGGCTGTGAGCAGCTACGTGGGTGCTGGGAACCAAACCCGGATCCTCTGCAGGAGCAGTCGGTGCCGCTGAGTCATCCCTGCGGCTCCCTGGTGAGACTTTAATACCGTGTTACACAGGGAGAGAGTCCAATATCCACATTGTGCTGAGATTTGGGTTAAAGAAAATTATTTTTAACATTACAATGTGATGTGAAAAGAAATCTATTCAGATAAAAATTACTGTTGCAGAAAACCGAACATAGGAAAGATCCCTTCACTGAGAGGGCCCAGGGTCCAGCACAGTCCTGTGAGAGATGAAGCTCAAGCCAGCAATCATTCCATACGTGTTTGTCCAGAAGGAGTACAAACGGCACGTGTGTGCGCGCGCATGTGTGTGTGTGTATGTGTGTGTGTGTATGTGCGTGTGTATGTGTGTGTGTGCATGTATGTATGTGTGTGTGTATGTGTATGTGTGTGGTGTATGTATGTGTGTATGTGTGTGTATGTATGTGTGCGTGTGTGTATGTGTGTGTGTGCGTGTGTATGTGTGTGTGCATGTGTGTGTATGTGTATGTGTGTGTGCGTGTATGTATGTGTGCATGTGTGTGTGTATGTGTGTGTATGTATGTGTGTGTATGTGTATGTGTGTGTACATGTATGTGTGTGCGTGTATGTATGTGTGTGTATGTGTGTGTGCATGTGAGAGAGAAAGAGAGAGAGAGAGAGAGAGAGAGAGAGAGAGAGAGGAGGAGGAGCGCGGTGAGTCAAGGCTTTCCTCATTGTTCTTCAGGAAGGTGTGAGCACAGAGCAGGCACACTTTCACAGAAACCACCACAAATGCCACACAAAACCTAACAGATTTAAATAGAAATTCACTTGAAGAGGAAGTGTGGTTAATGAGAGAGGTCAGGCTGAGACGAACTTTCTGGAGTCCTCAAGATCCAAATCTACCAAGTCCCCACCCCGAAAGGACTATCACCCTCACATGATACTTTGAGCCTTGATAATAACCCGGGGCTTTCTGAGAAGAGCTAGACACAGATCTGCTTATACACCAGAATCGAGATCCAAATCTTCTCCTCTGTGCTGCCACACACATTGGCCAGGACGGTAAGCTCACATGATGCCTTCAGCAAGCTCTCACAGCAGATAACGCCTCGGGGCTTCTGGGACGAGGTGCTTCCTTAAACGTGGCGCTGTGCACGGTTCGTTTTAAATCCACTTCGTTTCTCAGCAGTTTTTTTTTTTTTTAATTGTAACTGAAAAACCACATTAGCATCTCTGCTCCATCACATCACAGCTCCCTGAATGAGGGGCATCTCAGACTCATTGAGAAGTTAGCCTGGTCAGTATGACAAAGCTGTGTGTTGGCATTTGCCTACAGACACATTGATGGGGAGGCACAACCCAAGGCCTCCCTCCTCCTAGCCCAGGAAACCTTTGGTGTCAGTGTACTGTGGCTTCTTCAAACGTCAAACTAAAGAGTACAAAGGATTACTTCGTTTTCAGTTTTGTGGGCTGTGTGGGATGTGTCAACTTAGTGTTTTGAATCTTACAGACCCCCCCCAACGTTACTGAGATATTTATTATAAAAGTCCTCAGGGGGCTGGAAAGACAGCTCAGCAGTTAAGAGCACTGCCTACTCTTCCAAAGCGTCTGAGCTCAATTCCCCACGTTTACCCGGTGGCAACCATCTGTGACTCCAGCTCCAGGGGATCCAACATCCTCTTCCAGCCTCTTTGGGTATCACGCACATACATAGTGAACAGAGAAACACACAAGAAAAACACACAAATGCATAAAATAAGAATAAGGGGCTGGAGAGATGGCTCAGTGGTTAAGAGCACTGGCTGCTCTCTCAGAGGTCCTGAGTTCAATTCCCAGCAACATGGTGGCCCACAGCCATCTGATGCCCTCTTCGGGTGTGTCTGAAGAGAGTGACAGTTCACTCACATATATAAAATAAACAAATACTGCTTTAAAAAATAAAATAAAAAAATAAATCTTTTAAGAAATTTTAAGGACTCAATCCCACTTGGAAGGGCCGAGACAAATGCTTTAGGAGGCCCCATTTCGATAAGGGATGGTAAGACGGGTACTCCTGCTAGACAGAAGGGAAATGCACCTCTCTGCTCAGATGGACAATCAAACGGAGAGCACGTGTCTCTCCGCCCGTGGAAGTACAGTGCTCAGAGTCGTTAGGGATCATTAGGAAAGTGGTTGTCCGGGGTTTTAAGATAGGAGAGGCTACCCTATAAGAATCGACTGCTGCCCCCCGCCCCCGAGTCTGCCATCTTGTTTGCTCTGTGCTGTGGACAGAGGCATTATCAGCATCTCATTCTCGGCTGCCAATCCTTTCTCCACACAAGTCAAACACTGTTTGTTGGGGCCACTGAGCACAAAGCCCGAACCATTTGTCTAATTTAATGATCTCTGAAGAGAACCTTTTATAAAAACAGTGTCACTGAGTCTACACTGGGCCAGGGGTAGGGGGAAGTGAGCCAACCTTCTCTGTTTCCGTAATTGAGCTCAAGGCAGAGCAGCCTGGCTTCCACAACGATCAGGAAGACTCCAGGAGAAGCAAAACGTGACCGTATGGAAGGGCCAAGAGAAGAAAATGTGCCCTGCAGAGACAAAGACAGCCAGACCCAGAGAGCCGAACACAGAAAAAGATTTTCCTCTCATCTCCAGGGAAATCCAGTCGACAAGTGCTTATACCCCAGACCCCAACTGGAAGAGAGAGGCTTGGGGGGCGCTTTCCCAGCTGTGCCAGATGTTAGGAGACTTTACGGACTCTAGTGTGGGGAAAGTAAATCAATACAGCCTTTCCCCGCAGAAGGTTAGGGCCAAGCCCCTAATTGGCCTTTATTGATCCCTAGAGAGGGGGGACTCTAGCTATGCATGAAGAAACATTCGTAATGCTTTCAGGAGAGAAGCCAGTGTGTCTAGAATTGGCTGATGAACATGGCAGGGTTCTAGTTTCGTAGCGCGGCATATTGACTGGATTTCGTGTTCAACACAGTTGACTCTTGTCTTGTCTTTTTCTTCCTTTGAAGCAGTTCTAGTGCAGGCCCTGGAAGAGATATACCAGACAACAGAGTCACTAAAAGTCAGATGCACGCACAGCCTACACAGAAGGGTTTGATATTCAGAATGGGGCCAAGAGGACTCGTCACCAAACGTGGCCAAGAAAAGGAAGCTTCAGGGTGTCCCAGCGAGGCCTCTGTGCTTTGTAGAAGACGTGGGTAAGGGTTGGGGATTTAGCTCAGTGGTAGAGTGCTTGCCTAGGAAGCGCAAGGCCCTGGGTTCGATCCCCAGCTCGAAAAAAAAAGAACCAAAAAAAAAAAAAAAAAAAAGGAAGACGTGGGTAAATACACCACCATTTCATTTCATGAGTTCAGAGCCACTAAGAGCCTCCTGGGGTCTCCACCACAAGCTCCAACTTTTCCCTCTTCAGTTCTGCCATGCCCACTCTGGGAGCCAAGGGCATGGTATACCCAAGCACCTGTCCAAAGGCACAGAAGAGGAAGTGTCACACCTGGCCAGTCTGTCTGGACCCTGCCCACAAGGGCAACAGAGATGGCTGTTTGCCTGTGTAATGAAGTCATTGAAAGGCATTCTGTGGTGCTTTAAATCAGCCTCGTAAGTGTCACCATGCAACTCCTCCGGTAAAGATGGGGGTGAGGTGGGCAAGGCGCAGGAGAGATCCAGGGACACAGAAAGGGGGACCACAGTGCTGTTCAGGCTTTTTGTACTGGGAGTGCTTTGAAAAACAAGTCCTTGTTTGATCGTAGTAGAGCTGTGAAACCTACTGCTTGCAGCCACCAAGTCTTCTAATGCAGTTACGTTCCTTCTGAAAGTCCTGCCAAAGCCACGGTCATCAACCAAAGACAGGGTCAGGGATCCGAGAGGGGACAGCTGTTGCTTGTAAAGGCTTAGAGTATCGGCCGCACTGTAAGAGGATGGGCAGCCAAGCCGCACTTCTGAAAAGCTCGTTCTGGCTAAGTAACCGGCTTCTGGACTAAGCACTCAAGGACAGGGAAGGTCAGAGCCACCCGTGCCACCTGAACCTTACTCAGAGTAGCTGTCTTGTTTAAGAAAACAGAGACTTGCAAGTTCAAAGTGACAAGCCATTTCCCAGGTCTTAAGGACCAGCAAATAAGAGGCCATTAAGCCAGTGATCCCCAAACTTTGCTAAACCTAGGGAGCTTTGTAAAAAAAAAAAAAAAAATGTGTAACCGAGGAGAGTGACCCACACTTGCAATCACAGCTGGAGGCTGAGGTCTGGTAGCTCAAGGCCAACCTCTGCTCTTCAGCAGGTTTAGAGACCGTAGTTTGTGTCCCGAGGCAACTAAATTGGTAGGTCCGGGGTAGAGCTGACATCTGCTCTTAGCTTCCCAGGAGGAGTTGGTTCCAGCCCTATAGGAACTCAAGGAGTTTGGGAATCTACCATAAGCTCAGCGTCACTAGCTCTGAGGAGGAGGCACAGTATTCACCCACCTGTTCAGCTAACTCCAGGGCACGCTGTAAGCCAAACACTGTGCTCCCAGCATGGAGTACCCTACCTGACGGGCAGCCAGCTAGCCGTACATGCTTGTTAGAGCTACACAGGAAGATAGTCTGTCACGGGCTCTGGAAGTTAGAAGAGAGTAAAGGAGAGGAGGAGAGGACGAGGAAGCCAGCAAGCCTCTCAACATGCCGATCTGCCTTTTGATCCATCTCTTTGTCTCGAGTCTGAATCTGTGTGTGTGGAGGGGTGGTGTAGAGACCCCAGGAGATGCCTGAAGGAGTCTCGTCTCTCTGCTCTAACGTCGGCATCTCTGCCTTCTTACCCACACAGCAGGGTCTGAACGCTGCATCTGCTAGTCTCAAGGGTGGGGAGTAAAGGTAACAGGTATATTCTGTTCATAACACACCAGAGAATTTCTTTCGAGCCTCTCTCTGTGAGCGAGAGCAAAAACCGATAAAGCAAGAGGTTCGATTATGTTTAAATTTGCTCCAATCCAAGGATTTAAACATGCCCTTTAAGAACAGTCTTGCGGGGCTGGAGAGATGGCTCAGCGGTTAAGAGCACTGACTGCTCTTCCAGAGGTCCTGAGTTCAATTCCAAGCAACCACATGGTGGCTCACAACCATCTGTAAAGAGATCCGATGCCCTCTTCTGGTGTATCTGATGACAGCTACAGTGTACTTATATATAATAAATGAATAAATGTTTAAAAAAAAAAAAAAAAAAAGAACAGTCTTGCATTTGATTCTAGAAGAAAGATTTCACGTGTCAAATGACTTCCGTGATGGCGTCGGGTGCAGGAGGAGGACAGTGATGAGGCCCAACTCATGAGACTCACTTTCCTCCTCTCCTAGCTTCTAGGGTTCCGCTCTCTTAAGGCTGTACTCTGCAGTTAAGATAAATTCCAGACTTTGAGGGGTTTTTTTTATCCTATTAGCCCAGAGTCTCCTGCACGCAACCTGGATTGGTCTCCCCTCCGGCCTCTGCTGTGACATCACCATGCCCTGCGGTGGCAGGCTTGTTGGCATCGCCACCATGTCTCAATTCAGCAGTGATACAGCTTGAGAACTTCTGGGAAGCTTAAGATGGAGCTTCCCTTTGCAGATGAGGTGTAGCCGAGCCCTGGGGAGCAACCAGAGGGGAGAGTCATTTATAATGCTGGATGAGCTGTGGGGGGTGGGATGAGGACATTCAGCTTCTGATCTCTTCAGAAGGTGGTAGGAAGAGGGTGTTGGAGCTCACATATGCTTCAGGAAGACAGCCCTCCAAAAGGACCTGGGGATCTCTTAGAGCCCTAGATACCCAACTGATGTGTAAGCCGGAGGAGTGAGAGCCCCCTGCCTCAGGGGCAGTGGCATGGACCTTGGCTTTCAAAGGCTGATAGAGGGGTTGGGGATTTAGCTCAGTGGTAGGGCGCTTGCCTAGCAAGTGCAAGGCCCTGGGTTCGGTCCCCAGCTCCGAAAAAAAGAAAAGAAAAAAAAAGACTGATAGAGTGGTAGCTACCATCCTTTTTTCTCTCCTGTCTTGAATCCCCACTAATTAGTCCCAGGAATTGAGCACAGTGCTTCAAATCAGGTCCCTGCAGACTTAGGGATGAATGAATGAATGAATGAATGAATGAATGAATGAATGAATGAGTGTCCCTCAAGGTTCAGTTTCCATCTCACTGGTTCTGTAAACATCAACAAAGCACTTAGGGACAGCATACTGAAAGAGTCTCTGAAGAGATGGCACTCTTGACAGGACCCATGTTCTGTAAACAAACCAGGTTTCCCATGGTGGACCAGCCTTCTGCCCACAGAAACTCCCGGGGAGGCCACATGGAAACCAGTGCTGGTGTACAGTGGGGGAGAAGCAGACAGTGCTGGAACCCTAGCACTCAGAGGGTGGAGGCAGGATTCGGGGGCCAAGTCAGCCTGGGCTATGTAGCAGGGCCTTGTCTCAACAGCCCCCCCCCAAAAAAAATGTTGACAGGAGCTTTAAAAAGAAAAAAAAAGACACAAACAAAACCACCAAAGTTAAGTTTTCCCAAAACTCCAGCACATGGAAAATAATCTCTAGATCGCCCCAGGTCTTCTGGGGCTGGGTGCCAGCTGGACAGCTCCTGCTCCCTCCATATGTGCCCCCAGTCTGCCCTCCGTGGGACAAAGTTCCCTGCGTGCACTCACTTAGGGATGAGTGACCTTGGCTCTTCCCACGCCTATCTTTGCCACCATCTAATGCATTTTTTACAGCTTTTAAAAAATATCCAGAATTGCAACAGAAGCAAATCTACTAGCTCCTGTTGGCAACAAGCCTTCGGTCTCCTTCTCAATCACTTTTCTAGATAAGTTCGGAGAGGAAATAAAGAAGAATTTTCTTTCTTCTCTCTCTTTCAATTAATTTCCATTTCTTCCCAGCCTGAGTGAATGCTGGACCAGAGCAAGCGGGCTGATACGACTACGGAAAGTATTAATCTCCCATCAAAGGAAGGGCAGCTGGCTGGTGGTCACGGAGTAGCTGGCACGCTCCTCCAGAGGGCTCCTGGGGACCACGGTGCTCAGAGAACACCCTTCCAAGAAGTCGGCAGTGTCCTAAAAGATAAACGCATCTTCGGAAATTGATATTTGCTCTGGGAGTTTCCCCTCAGCTGCTCTAGACAGACAACCCATATGGAAACGGGTCCAAACAGGAAATCTCGCTACCAACATTCATGCCACCCAGGACTCGAATGAAAACGGGAAGTTTCCCCTACCAAGTCCATTTGTGTGTCACAGAGTGTCACTGGAGCAAGCTGCCTATATTTCTTTGCAAACTGAATACTATGATCATTAAAAAAAAAATGGAAAGAATTTCCAGAGGTCATTTAAAACAACCAAGCCATCTATTTTGTTCAAAACTAAAACAGACATGCGTGAGAAGAAATGAGTGTCATGTAGGGAGTTGGTTCTGGGGTCCACTGCTTCAGTGGGGTTTTCTTCCCGTCTATGTGAGGAGAAGTTAATCAATTGTCCCCATCATTTCCAAACACAGACCCAAAGGAAGAGTGACCCGCACACCCTCTTTCCAAATACAGCCTCAAGGAAGAGAGATGCTGAATTCTTCAAATGTGGAGGGGTCCAAAAGCAGCTTCATGATCTAGTGCTGATTGGCTCCAATGGGGATGGTGACTGACATCATAGAATCAGGGAATGTGGATTCACCCTCTGCGACTACATTTGCATGCTTCCCCACCCTATCTAGGCTCTGAGCATCCCCTGCACTCTCCTTCCCGCTGAAAGTCTGTCCTTCCGGCTGAAAGTCTGTGCCTGATGAAGTCAAGCTCCTCCAAAACACACAGCCTCTCTGCCCTTTCTTCCCGTATTCTGCCCCATAGTCTGTGTGCAGCTGGGCCTGAGCAGGAAGGTGTCACGTCTGTTGAACAGACTGTTTCCAAGACCTCGATTTCTCCTCTAATCATATGAGTGTGGAGCGCGAAGGGGAAAACCATAAAAGTCATTATGAACAGATTCCATGATGTCAAAGGGAAAACAGCTGGAGCAGACAGTTTAATAAGCAGCCCTCCTTTTATTACAATGGGCTTGACATCACCTGTTATTTATTGTTTCCATCACTAGAACACAAAGCCTTGCGGGACAGGATGAAAAGGACATGTGGACTTTACTAAGCATTTTAATATCCTCTTATTGACAGTAGATAGAAGATCTGAACAAGGGCTGGAAGCAGGAAATGATTCTCGTGATTTCATTGTGGTTGGAGGGAGAGCCGCCCCGATGGCAACGTTGGGCAGATGGTCTTTCACTTCCAAAGAGCCCGTAGGTCAACAAGTCCAATATTGATACAGACTAGTGAGTAATTGATGGGTGCCTGGCAAGTGGAGAGTTTTCATGAACATAGTCTGTATGCCGAGCGGTGGAACAGGAAGCTGCCATGTAAAGGTTCCTTTAAGATTGTAGGAGATGGGTGAAGAACACCATGGGAACAATGCAGTAGGGCTCACAGGGGCTCACAGAGACACTAAAGCAACAGTCATGGGCCCTACATGGGTCTGAGATAGGTCCTCTGCATATATGTCATGGTTGTATAGCTTAGTGTTCTTGTGGGACTCCTAACAGTGGAGTTGGGGTGTCTCTGACTCTTTTGCCTGCGCTTGGGCCCCTTTTCCCGCCTTCTGGGTTGCCTCATCCAGCCTTCACATGAGAGTTTGTGCCTGGTCTTATTGTAGCTTGGTAGGACGTGTTTGTGCAGTTGATAAACCTGGGAGGCCTGCTCTTCTGGGCGAGAGGGAAATGGAGGAGTGGATTTGAGGGCGAGAGAAAAATATGGTGTGTGGGGAGTACTGGCGGGAGTAGCGAGAGGGGAAACTTCAGCCAGGATGTAATATATGAGAGAAGTGTATATATATATATATATATATATATATATATATATATATATATTATTATTTATTATATACATATATTATATACACATGTATATAATAAATGAAGTCTCCTTCAAGCCGTTTCACAACAAAAGACGGTTAAGAGCCACAAAGGAATACATCGAGACCATTGCCAAGAAGCTCTTGGTTTTCTGCTACAAATGTGATTCACAATGAAATATGGAGCCTAATATTTCTTAGTTCCTCTCTGGTAAAAATAAACATTAAAGCTTCTGAGATTTTTTTTTTTTTTTTTGGATCTCATTTCAACGCACATCAAATTCCACTTCATTGAGGCCTCCTTAGTCACTGGAAGCTTCAGACTCCTCTTGACTTAGTCCACTGTTCTCAACAACCCTTCCTTCATTTGTTACAACTGCTGGTCCTGAATCACAGTCAGGTGGCGTCTCATCCAGAACTGGGGGTCTTTCCTCATCGGCCTTCTCATTCCCTGAGGTGCTTTCTTGTGGCTATTTCCTATGTCTATCAAGGATAGAATGTAAGCCATTATGTTAAGCAAGACACAGAAAAGCTCTCAAAGAACACCAGGGAGAAAACAAAAAGATTTCAAAATAAAGGGAATAATGGTGCCCAGAGGTGGTGGCAGTTAGGTGCGAGGAACAGAGAGGGTTCATGGATGGGTGCTATCGGGTCTAATGTTCTATGACAGCAGGGTAACAACGTAGCTGCATATTTTAAATTAGTTAATCAAAAGCATTTTTTATTAATATTATCAAGACAAAGCAATGATAAAGATTTGAGACACACAAAATAAGTACTCTGCTGTGTGGTTTATATAAATGTACCACTACTACCCTGAACCTTATAAATTCATACAATAATGTGCTAGTTACACTTTGTTTGAAAGAAGGTCTTGCTTTAACCCAGGCTGGACTTGAACTCACGATTCTCCTGCTTTGGCCTCCAGAGGGATAGGACTATAGCTCTGTGTCTGGCTAGAAGAAAAGAATAGGAATGCTAATGACTGTCAGGAATAGAACGCTCTCCGAGTGAAATTCCACCAGGGGCCCACGAGGCTCACACACTTGAATCAGGAACTACTTTGATGGCATAAGATGGGATGCGAGGGGGCTGGAGAGATGGCTCTGTGGTTATGAGTACCGAGTTCCAGAGGACTCAGGTTCAACTCCCAGCACCCACATGGCACCCGCAACTGTTAGTTAACTCCTGTTCCAGGTGGTCCAATATCCTCACACAAACACACATGTAAGCAAAACACCAATATGCATAAAAAATAAGAACAAATAATTAAAAAAAAAAGATAGGAGGTAAAGTAGCTGAACACCACGGTAGCTTCTTCTCCCTTTACATTAACACTGAGTAGAGGCCGTCCCAAACCAGCATTGGTTCCTCTTCACTTACACGTGGGCCGGGTCAACTGCAGACTCCTGGCCACAGACTGAATGCACATTTACTCCACTGACTTCTCACCCTGCCGGGACCAAGTTACCCAGGACATGCTCTCCTCGCAGTGAATGGCAGGAACGCAGGAACGCAGGAGGCTAAAAGCACAGAAGCATCCTGCTCTACCTAACACTGTTCAGTGATGACTTGGCCCCGCTCAAAGGATCAGGAAAGCATGCTCCACCCACCGAGGAGCCACGGCAAGGACACGGATACAGGACAGAGCAGAATGATCTGCCTCCAGCTGCCTAACCCCCTCTGTCCCTGTGAGGTCCGCAGCACTGTCCTGAATCTTTACGCCATACCCTAAGTGTGCCAGCCCCACTGGGGCAAGATTTCTGTCTGCCCCACCCACTGTGGTAGCCGCAGAGTGCTGCCTGTGTGTTTATTCATCTGTTTTCTTGGTGCCAAAATGTACCTGTGAGACAATCAATGACTGACGGGCCAGAACCCCAGCCTTACGACTTCCGTGATACAGAATCTAGTAGTCCTGAGCCAACCGTCTTTGGCCAGTTTTGCTCAGACATCACTTCCTTTCTCAGTCAGACATGCTAACAGGGGAGAAGGTAGGCAGCTCAGCCACAGAGACAGGCACACGGAGAAGCAAATACCTTTAAAATCCCTCTGGAGCTGATCCATGCCTACGTATAGGCTGCCAGTGATGTGATGTATAGTGATGAGGGGCGGGCTTTAGGGCCAGGCAGGCCTACAGTAAATCCCAAGGCAACATTTATTCGCCATCTCGGAAAACACCAAGAAAAATACAGAAACACGCTATTCAAAGAAATGTCTATCCAATTTTCCTTTTTCTGATATGTCTGCCACTTTAGCCCTAGGTCATTGTAAAATCGCCCTTTGAAGAACTAGGCTAACGAGGAGCCCGTAAGAATGCTGGTAGAGCAGGCAGCATGCCTTAGCCAGCACGCACATCCTGTGCTTCAGTGACTTCTGCACTGGTATTCACACAGCTCAACTCTGTAGAGCAGAAAACGGTGCTCACTTAAGATGTGCCAAGCCCCAGACACAGGTTATGTCTCCATGTCTGCATCTACTTCAGCACAAGCATATATGCTGAGGGGTAGCTCCTGAACTTTCCCATTTATATGCCAGTGTCTTCAAGGTCAGTAACCCAAAGCCAAAGGAATAGGAAATATTAAGGATGGAGGAAAAACCCATTTAAGTCTAAGGAGCTGCAGCAGACAAAGAAATGAGATAAAATAAAGACCCACCAGAGTGGAGCTGGACCTCGGCGGTCAGGTACTAAATATCCTTTACAAAGAGCAAGAGCATGTTTCTTCCAAGATGGTCAGATGTCTCAGAATGTGGACTGAAACTCAGGTATCAGAATTTACACATGCACGTTTGCTAATTCTTGTTCCTCTTGTAACTTTTCTCCCTCCCACAGCCGCAGCACAGGAAGAGTCACAGGCCCGTGTACTCCCCAGGTCCGTAGCTATGCTTACAGAGTGCCGTCCTTAAAGATGACTGCAGCGGATCCAAGGGCTGCATTTCTGTGTTACTTCCCTGAATCATATGTGAGTCAAGTTTTAGCACTGGCCAGGTTTTCTTTTACATTATTCTAATTGGCAGATTAAGGATGTTTTCATGCACATCAAACCAATGTGAAGTTTGTAGTGCCTGAAAACCAGAAGAAAGTAAGAGTAGACGGTAGGGGCCAGCCGGAATCGAGAAGCAGGAAACAGCATGTCGGTCGGCCCTCTTACATCATACCTTTCCTTCTCTCTCTAACTTATCCTCTGAGGGCACCCTCACCTTCAGAAGCCCTTGTGTTCTGAAAGTGTGTTCTCATAAAGGCAACAGGAAACATGCATGCACAAGAGTTAGCGAAAGCAACAGGTCCAAGTGCTGTTCCGTGTGCTTCATCTACACGAGAGAGAGACACCGAGTCTTAGCATTAGTGAGTGGCGTCAATGTGCTGCTGAGACGGGATCCAGCGTGGCACACGTGAGCTGGTCCCTAACTAAGAACACATAACCTTACAGTCCAGTGTTACGGTTAGCCCCGAGGACAGGAAGGATGATGCAAGGTGAATCTGCCAGTCAGGTCAAGTGTGAGTGTGCACTTGCATTCTCTAATTCTCCTCAGCAGCAACGCCTTCAGCAACAAACTCATCTCCAGACTGAAGAGTGAGTTCTTATACCCCCAATACAGAATCTTCGTGTTTTATTAACAAAAATCCTTTAAGGAAAAGTATAAAGCAAGACCAATCCCTTATGTTAAAAAAGATTCTGGGGAAAATTGGAATGGGTTTGTAAAGCTGGCCTCATTGTGGGTGAGATTCTCTTTAAAACGAGTAAGAATTCTGGTTGGTACGAGAAGTACTGCAGACCGGATGCCAAGTGCCTGGATAGCTCCGGGGATATCTTCCTGAAGGAGTGGGGACAGCGAAGACGCTCCAGAGAGTCACGGACCACAGAGGCTGTGGCAGTCCCTCGATCTTACTTAAAATCACCGGATTCATGCTGAAAACAGTCTTGCCAACACATTCACACCAAACACCAGTGTCCCTGCTTCTGCCTGTGAAGCAGGGTGGTGCGAGCGGAACCACGGCAAAGTGAGCATCGCTTCCAGGTCGTCGCTGACCATGCGGAGAAGTCCGCAAACTGAGCTCAGAGCAGCTACAGACTCGCAGGCTGGCTCTCCAAGCCAGTCACGCCTTCCCCCTCAGGGAGCATGGGCAGGGCCTGGACTTCAGATACAAGGCACACAGAGGCGGTCAGGGAAGGCTGGCAGAACTCTCCAGAGTGCTCCTTTCGTCTTCACCCCTGAATGTGGGTAGAAGGCATGGCCCAGGCCTCACGGTTCCAAGTAAGTGTGTGTACAAAGGTTTGCGTGGTGGGCCACTGGGACAGGGAAAGGAGATGGACACCTCTCCAGTCTGCACTGTTTTCTGTACGAATTGCATGAGATACACAAAGATACTGGAAGAAGCTACCGTATGAGGAGTTTCTGTGCTGCAACTAAAGACTTGTAATGGACACAAAGTTCTCAGAGAAAAGCCAAGTTCATGGCTAGGAAGACAAGCCTTACAACTCAACATTGGAAAATTTGCTTTGACAAATATGGTGATTTGAGTAGGAATGGCTCCTACAGACTCATGTGTTTGAAATGCATGGCCCATGGGGAGTGGCACAATTAGGCTGTGTGGCCTTACTGGGGTGGGCGTGGCCTTGCTGGAGGAAGTGTCACTGTGGGGGAGAGGCTTTGAGGTGTCCTAGGCTCAACTGTGCCCAGGGTGGCACACAGTCCCCTTCTGCTGCCTGCAAATCAAGATGTACAACCCTCAGCTCCTCAGTACCCTGGTGCCTGCACACCGCCATGTTTCCCTCCATGATAACAATGATCTAAACCTCTGAACCTGTAAGACAGCCCTGACTAAATGCTGTCCTTTGTAAGAGTTGCCATGGAGTCCCCTCCCAACGGTAGGAGCAACTGCAACAACGCTTGGACTTCCTCTTCCTCCACTGAGCATCAGTAACATAAACTCAATGCAGAGGGGAGGGAGGTGACGGTGAGACCAGTGTCTAGCACGAATACAAATGGGAGGAGACGGGCATCAGGGCAGACTACGAAAGCACGGTCTGTACAATGTTCATTTAAACCATCATCCGGATGCCAACTTCAAACCACAGAAAACATGAAGTTTATTCCTCGGACAGCAGAAGCTCCGAGGTCTCAGGTCTGTGCCTTCACACTTGGGAAGCTGCCTTCCAGGTCTTCAGCAAGAGCGACGTCAACCTCACGCACGACTTTAATGAAGTCTTCCACCTGGGAGTCACACAAAGAACCAAGGTTTGCAGCAGAGGAAAAGGTGCTTTTAAAGACACTGGTGGTTACCTATGAGAACATCCTCCTGAGGCTGCCAAATAACCCAATATACAAACAAGAGACGTCCACTTGAAATACTCCAGTGTTGACCCTAGAAGGGACCACCCTAGCCAGCTCCTTCCCTCTTGGCTGTCACAGACTCCCACTGCTTCCTTGCAGGGTAGCTCACTGACAGTTTATTGTAACCCCCTTGCTGTCAGGTCCCCTCATGCCATCTCTCCCACAAGGCACAAGTCCCGGAAGGTATACCATCGTTTTTGCCAATGGAATCAGCCCCTGTACATGCACCATACTCACCGCAGGGCTGTAGAGGGGCAGGAGACTCTGAAATGCACAGCAACATTTCTGTTTACTTAACTGGCCCTCCTTCAGTCCCTGGGCCACGGTTTCCTATGACAGGCAAAAGAAAAACGTCATGTCAGAGAAGGGGACCGTCTGATGCTGCATCTGCAAACATAAACATCAGTATATACGGTCACAGCCGGTGCATCAGCACCACCTGCACTGAGGCATGTGTGACTCCAACACAGCTACTCTCAGCGGAGGGCACATGCTCACTCACGCTGCTGCCTGGGCCACGGCTGAGACCTGTCCTGCTCGCCTGCTGACTCCTCCCACCCACTGTTGGAGTCTATGTGAGGCTTTCCCTCGGCTCCCTTATTCAGTTTCCAGACTTCCAGTCCCCTGGAGATTACCAACCTTCGGCCCATTCACCGGCCAGCTGGCCCCAGCCCTCGTCTCTATTCCTTTATGCCTGCTGCTTTTGAAAAAAAATCTCTCCAAATCGATCCTACCACTTGCTTAAAAAAAGGAAAAGGTTTCAGTAGCACCTCAGTTTTCTCAGGATTAAATCCAAATTCCCTAAAAGTGGCATCTAAGAAGTTTTACAACGTGTCCTGGGTTTTTTATCAACCCACCTTCCTGCTCTTTCCCTGTAACTTAAAAGACAAAGAAATATGTTTGTGTTTTCCTCCAAAACTTAAAGCAACGACAAACAATTTCTTAAAAATCATCTGAAAGCAATATAACAAAGATGCTACGGTGGTTTGAATAAGAATGGCCCCACAGGCTTGAATGCTTGGTCACAGGGAGTGACGCTACTTGAAAGGATTAGGACTAAGAGCTGTGGCCTTGGACTAGGAGTGGCCTTGTTAGAAGAAGGGTGTCACTGTGGGTAGACTTCGAGGTTTCAGAAGCCCACCAGGCCCAACGCCTCACTCTCTCCACCTGTAGATGAGGGTATAGAACCCTCTGCCATTTCTCCAGCTCCACTCCTGTCTGCTGTCATGCTCCCTGCCATGATGACAGTGGACTGAGCCTCTGAAACTGTAAGCCAGCCCCACTTAAATGCTTTCTGTCGTGTAAGAGTTGATTCGGTCATGGTGTCTCCTCACATTAGTACAAGAGTGACTAAGACAGAAGTATTACCAAGAATAAACAGTCAAAATGAATAAATATATCAGGCTAGGGATGGAGCTCAGTGGTGAAGCCCTTGGTAAGCATTTGAAAAGTCCTGGGTTTGACTCTAAGCACCACGAAAATACAAAAACTTAATATTTATGTATTTCTTTTAATGTAAGAGTGCTCTGTCTGCATGTACACCTGCACCCAGAAGAGGGCATTAGATCCCATTACAGATGGTTGTGAGCCACCAGATGGTTGCTGGGATTTGAACTCAGGACCTCTGGAAGAACAGCCAGTGCCCTTAACCTCTGAGCTACCTCAGTAGCCTCCCCCCACCAATACAAAATATAAAAAATGAGATATTTAAAAAGAAGAAACACAAATAATACACAAATATATGAAAAGATAATCCCAGCTCACTAATAAGAAAAAGACATAAATCAAAATAGGGCACAAAATTTCACCTGTTGAATTTAACATAAATACTCATAAGAGCCAAACAAAATCAACATTTTCACATGTCGGAAATTATCCATATAAATGTTAGTAATGTAGTCTGTCAATATGCCTTTTATCGCTCGTGTGGGCATGTGCACACACAAAAACCACACCGGTTATTTTAAAACTACAGATAATAACATAAAAACTTCCCAAATTGAGTAAAATAATCATACTGCTTTTATATATAAAACAATAACGGTGAAAGAAAGAATATACTCTTGCAAGATGACCTCTGATTTCCACTTAAAACAAAACCCCAGATGGGGCTGAGGATGCAGCTCAGAGGGAGACTGCTTGGCTATCAAGCACAAGACCCCGGGTCCCAATCCCAGAATCACACAAGACAGGAGAGAAGGGAGGAGAAAAAAACAGTTTTTAATTCCATAAAAAATAAGAGTAGAGCTGAGGACACAACAAGTGGCCCAGCGTTTGTCTGGCCACCTCTCCCAGGGTACCGGCTCGGTTCTACCCTAGGACACCCACTCCTTTCCTAAAAGTTTCAAGTTCAGGATATCAAGCAAACTAAGAAACCACCAATACTTCCCTCCTACCTTTGTTAACACCTGAAAAATATTAGAAAGGAATTCACATGAAATGTCCTTCAAGATCTTCATATGGAAGTCATCTTGGGTGGAACCACAGATCGTAGGTTCTTCTGTATCAGACTCTGAGGGGTTCTCTGGTTTCTTCTGACAATGTTCCACATTTTGTAACACTCGAATTAAGCTGTCAATTAGAGGAAGATCCCCTACATGGAATTAAAAGAATAAAATTAGGTAAGTATTCATTTTTTGTCTGTCTGTCCATCTGTCCGTCCATCCATCCATCCATCCATCCATCCTGAACTCCATCCATAACTAGTGCTACATATCCTTTAGGGTCTGCAGGGAGAGCGGTTTCTGCTTCTGGTTCCTGCTCTGACTTCCACCATGACGGCCTGTAACCTATAACCTCAAATGAACTGTGTCCCCACATCCAAGTTGCTTTTTTTTTTTTAAACATTTATTTATTTTATGTATGTGAGTACACTGTAGCTGTCTTCAGACACACCAGAAGAGGGCATCAGATCCCATTACAAATGATTGTGAGCCACCATGTGGTTGCTGGGATTTGAACTCAGGATCTCTGGAAGAGCAGCCAGTGCTCTTAACCCCTGAGCCATCTCTCCAGCCCTCCACGTTGCTTTTGCTCAGTGCTGTATCACAGAAGCTCAGGAAACTAGAACAATCCCCAACTCCACAGAGCTCTGCAGGGCTTGAAGCAGTAAGGAGAGAGCTAACTGTAACAGGGAGCTAACAGTCTGCCCCTGTTCTGCGCAGATATAAAAACTATGTAACGTTGGGGACAGGGGTCCCTGCAGCAAGAATGCCTAGTAATGTGACATCAAGAAGGGATGTTGCTGGTCTCACACAGAAAAACTCTGTGCCACCAGAAAGATCTCACACACACACACACACACACACACACACACACACACACACACACACACACACACACACACACGCAGCACTCATTGGCCAAACTGCACGACAAGAGAGAGTAAGATAAACACATCTGCAGTAGGAGATAAGGACTCCCCAGCTTTTCACATCAAAGCAAGCCTAAGAAATCTCTGAGGTTTAGGAGATGAGCAACTGAACAGCTGACACCCCGACATCTGCATTGTTAGCTCAGGCCTCTCCCCAGCTCCTGACTTACACTGCCCCTCACCACCTCCACCAGGACACCAACAGGCAGCATGTTTAAAGCCAGTCATCACACACATACACACAGACAGACAGGCAGACAGACAGACAGACACACGCACACACGCACGCACAGAAGCCACCACTCTTCCTATCCCTAAAGTGACCGTCTGGTAGTATCCTCCCTCACTGCTACTGTTCCTGCCTTGATCAAAGCTAGAGCCTTGCTTGTTCTGATGTCACACAGCCTGCCCCACTTCTCCCTTTTTACCCATGACTCCCTACGCTTACCAGCCCATGGGCATCACAACCAGCCACATCTAGTCAACCTGAGCCTTCCATGGCTCCCGGCCTCACCCACGGCCGAGGTCCTGCCCTGCACTCTACTCCCCAGCAGCTGCACTACTTTTGTTCTCTTCACTCAGAGGCCACCCTAGCCATACACAGACTCCAACACACAGTGCACAGTGCTCTTAGTCTCCATGTGCAGACTCCTGAGCTTCCACATGACGACCTCCACCAGCTCCCCCAGGCTGTTCAGTGTCACTTGTCAATGAGTTTCAGACCCTCAAACAGGACTGCGCTGCCTACCTTACCTACCAAAGCAGACTGGGCCTCTGGGTTCTCCCAGAATCCCTCAGTCCCTCCCTGGCACACCCCGCCCCCAACCTTGAACTCTCCAGCCCAGGAGCTGGGCTGCCCTTCCCCCAGAGGCTCCTCCCTGTATAATCCAGACACTTTGGTCCCCTTCTCTGTCTCTGTTCTCACCCTGCATGCACACCCTTTCTCTCTTTCTCTTCCCCCTCCCACCACCTCCCTCTCCCCCCATGGTGACTTCCCTGGCCTTGGTCTTTGGGGCCAGTGAACTCGTCTGAGAGCATATTCCCAATACACCAACATTTAATATACTCTAACCTGGCTTTTCACTGGATTTCACTGGCAGAGAAATAACTTACTAATAACCCCTCCTTAAATATAAACAGTGCTTACTTGTTAAAAAAATATATATTAAAACAGGAAAATGTCAAAACATCCTCGAATGGAAAAAAACAAGCACTTTATGCCCAGTAACACTAAAGGGTGAAGCTCTTGAGACATTACCTACAGAGTCAGAAGAAGACGAGGGTTTCCCACCAGGTATTTAAAACACCAGAGACACTAGGCAACACACTTAGATAAGAAAAAGAAGTCAGACAAAAAAATATGACAAAGTACGTGTAACTTCAGATAAAGTTGAGGATTATCGTGGGACCTATTACTAAAAACTGTAAGACAAAGGCTGGAGAGATGACTCAGTGGTTAAGAGCATTGACTGCTCTTCCATAGGACCCTGGTTCAAATCCCAGCTCCCCCATGATGGCTCATAAGCCTTTCCCAGGGAATCCAACACTTTCTTCTGGCTTCCATAGATACGAGGCAGCTGGTGCACACACACACACACACATACATACACACACACATACATACACACACACACACACACACACACACACATATGTATGCAGACAAAACACCTATACACATTAGACATACATACAGACAGGCAGGCAGGCAGGCAGATAGAATTCAAGAGCAACAAGACAGGGAATGGATACAGCTCAGTGACAGGATGTCCACCTACGTATGCAAGGCCATGGGTCGAACCCTAAGCACAGCAAAGTCAAACTACTGGCAAGTCAGTAAAGGTGCTAGAATCAAAATTAATATACAAATCAACAGCTTCATAAAGCCCAACAATAGTGAGAAGAAAGTATGTGACAGAGAACAGCTATCCAAAGATAAAATGTCTGGGAATAAACCTAACACAAATATTACGAGGTCTGTAGGCTGAGCACAGAACAGCTTCTGAGATAGGCAGGCCTACACAGTGCACTCCCTCCTCGACACAGCCCATGCTCAACGCAGCCCCACTGCAACATCGGCAAGCACTTGGGGCTCCGCACTACAAGTCAAAGCTGCCCACGCCGTCAAAAACAGAGACATCAGGCTGAAGAGACATGGTCCTTACTAGATGCCCTAAAGCGGTCCTTACTAGAAGCCCTAAAGCCCTGTGGCGGCTGATCTGTGAGCTCAGCAGTGCAATTAATAAAATGCAGAGGACATTAGGACGTGTTCATGGTAAAGCAAGGGGTACCTGTGGATTGACCACGCCGTTTGGTGCTGCTTTCTTTTCGGTGCTGGGGACTGAACAAGGATTGCGCTCATGCTAAGCAAGCACCCCATTAGAGCTGCACCCCACACCTCTCCTCAGTGCCTTTTATAAACATTCCCATATGTTTTGTATCTAATGTTTTATGTGACTAGGGTCCTGAATAATGATACTTTCCTTCTGAGGAGAAAAGGTGAGAGAGAAACCCAGCGACAGCGCACGCCGCCTGGCCCTGGCGATCTGGTGGGCACCAATCCAGCATGGTGACACCTCACTTGCCTTCCTCTATCTTCAGGTGCTCCTGTTCGGCCCGTGAGGCACTGATGGCAGACAGCACTGAGAAGACAGAGGCCAGCACTGTCTTCTGCTCCTGCAGGATGACGGGCGGGTCATCGGGCTGGCAGAATTCGTGGCACACCAGGTCAAAAAGCAAACTCCATGTGTCCTTCCCAGTATCAGGACACTGCACTTAAGAAACGTTTTTAAAAAGTAGTCATTTTAAAGCTAATGAACACTTAAATGAGCAACTTCAGGGAGCGCCAAGAAACCGCCTTACCGATTGCTTGAACCCCATCGTCCACCGTGGTAAGCAGCTGTAGGACGTGCATATAAACATCCAGCCCTTCCAGGTTTTCAGAACTGAGCGGACAGAAA